>NW_027412088.1:106901069-107363569 GCF_047663935.1 Musca autumnalis
ATATCCTCATTTCAGTTTGTCATCATTTAGTTTAGAGCTTTTGGAACATTATATCAGAAGAGTGGACTTGTCCATGAAAAACATAATATCGCTGTAAACAGGACCACAAGGAGTACTTTCGGTAAAAAATTTTCAAAGGATCCTCGAACAGACCTTAACCTGCACACGGTGCTCTTGAACCAACTTAAATGAAAGGAGCTTACACCTGGAAAGTTTTTGCGGATTCTGAAACTACAATGTTCATAGATGAGGAAAATCAAACAACAAAATAATCGCCGGCTTTTTAAATAAATCGCGCTCAAAGTTCACATTTTTAGGGTTTGTTTAGGTTTTCACGATCTTGCTTGGAAACTTGCAGTCCTATCGAAATGGGATTAGACCTTTATGATATATTCGAAGCTTTTACCATTTTTGAGATATAGAATTTCAAATTGAGACAATTCATTGACTGTATCGTCTCCTTATAAAACATTGTCACGACTGCAATTTCCCAACTTAAAATTATATACCTCAAAAATGGTACAAGCTAAGAAGAAATTGCGAAAGCCAATTTTGTAGAGAATTTTCACAGCTATACGATTTTCTCTAGTCCCATTTCGAAAAGACTTAACGTTCTCGAGGAAATCGTAAAAACCTAACAAGTAAGCAAAGGTTATAGTCGGACGGGGCCGACCATGTGATACCCTACACCACTACCCCTGGAAATTAGCTTTCAGCAAATCAAAATTCCTTTATGGAACAAATAAACTTATTGTAAGATATAACTTTGTGGATTATGCCATCATATCACATCAAGCTTAAATAATAATATAATAATTCTTCCACAAATATCCCGTAAGGTACAAAGGAGACTTCTCTCATATCAATGAGTGCACCCCGATTCATATTTCCTGATATGGGGACCTACAGTTTATCGACGAGTCCGAACGACGTGCCCTAAACCACTCCTTGTAGAGAAGTTTTACATGACTCAAATACTCAGAAAATGTCGCCAACATTACTGAGGGGTAATTTCCCATCGTTGAAAATTTGAAGTTACCTGGCCGGGGAATCGATCAACGGTGGCAAAGTACCCCCTAGTAATGTTGACGACATTTTTGGAGTATTTCAGCCATGAAAAACTTATCTACAAGTGGTGTCTTAGTGCAAGCGTTTGGACTTGGCGGTTAATTTTTATATGTATAAATCCCGAAATTATACGCCTGGAGGAGTTTAGCGCGTTCCTTCACATTCACCAAAATTAATACTTCAAAAAAACTTTTACGGTAGCGACACCGAGTACATTTTGAGAAAAGGTGGCGATGAAGACATGAAAAGTGGAATACCGGTATTTTTTTGACGAAAGAATAGACAAAGTAATGGCTGATTTTTACAGCGGGTAGGGTAATTCATTTTCTTAATAAAAAGTTAACAATTTTTGTTACTACCCTTTTGTTGAACAGTTGCGATATGTTCAAAAAATCCAATTGGACAATTAATACGCTTGGGCTCCACGTAATTTGCAATAATGCACAAACTGGGAATTTCTCTGTCATGATAGAGACAATTTATAGCATGGGAGGAACATGTGGTTCTCTACAAAAAATCCATTTAATATTCTTTTTTCATATGTAGGCTACTTTGGCGGTATATTCCCTCCAGGAATTATAATATGGACCAACTATAAAATGTTTATATTTTTCATACAAAAGTAATTGTCAATTTCACCCGCTAAATAATATCAGATCATCATCCAAAATTGTAGGCATCTTCTACGACCTAAAGTCTTACCTCGTGCAAAATTTCGTGACTATTGAGTTATATTGTGACCTCTAGCGTGTTTATTATTACACTACAAACAAATAACACTGTGAACCGAAATTTTGGGGGGTGGAAAATTCCTATTGGAGATGAAAGCCCTTGGTGAGTATATACAGAACCCAGAACGACAGATTCGCCGTGAGTCGAACTTTCGCGATATTGCGTGATGAATATTTTGCTGGAGACCCTAAGAGCCATCTGGAATCAGCGTTATATCTTTGTTCGATGTTGTTTAAGCTTATATTTAAGATGACATGTCTTCAGTCAAATCAAATGAGGATTTTTTTCGTAGAACATTTCGACCTTCTAACTCGCTTCCTTCAATGTCCTTTTCGTCCTTTATTTCAAGAACCGAAATGAAAGTGGCACAAGATGACATTTTTCAGCTTCGGAATATTCTACGAAAATGTCGCTCGGAAGATTTTAGCTACGGTTACCAAAGACATAAAATCGATAAAATCTTGTTTACGCGGTCTTTTTTCACTTTTACCCGAATCTTGCTCAGACAGCCCTATATCTATTTATTTCAATATGTTATTGTTAACCTATTGATGACCTAGAATTCTCGGAGTCATTAAAACAGTTGTATCTTGTTTTGCTAAGCACGTTAATTTCATTATTTTTTGGAATAAAGATTCGGATATCCGAATTATGGAACCGGTTATTCTGATATTAAAACCGAATTTTTATCCGGTTTTTATGAACCGATTAACCGTATATGTATATCATTAGAAAGCTATTAAAATTGACAATCAGATATGACTAATATGCATTAGACGTTTTCAGCGGTTATGATGGTGGAACAAAAAAACCGTATTTGTAAACCGTTTCTTAACGTTTGTGAGGATACATGAGGTGAAAGCCCTTGGTGTGGACATACATAACCCTGAAGGGCAGATCCGCCGTGAGTCGAACCTTTGTGTTATGGCGGGTTGAATTCTGGGATGGTGATCCATAATTACAAGTGTTAAAAGTTACGTAACTGAATTTCAAGTGGGTTTAGGGTTCTACTGGGACAATATGTGCTATGTCGGCGTAAGATTATTTTCGTGATATGCCCTAGCCAAATCGGCAGAGGATTTTTTTGTTTTAATATTTTAACCCCGAAATTGTACCATTCCTTTTCTTTAAAGTATATTTTTATACCTTCTTCAACAAAAAGGACATAAACAACAAGGCAGGATAAGAGTAAGACAATAAATGTTCTACAGAAATCATCTTAAATCGATTTGACTTAGCAGATATTGTCCCAGTAGAACCCTAAACCCACTTGAAATTCAGTTACGTAACTTTTAACACTTGTAATTATGGATCACCATCCCAGAATTCAACCCGCCATAACACAAAGGTTCGACTCACGGCGGATCTGCCCTTCAGGGTTCTGTATGTCCACACCAAGGGCTTTCACCTCCAAAAAGAATTTTCCACCCCCCAGGTCATGATCATAATTTTTTTTCACGCACGGAAATGTATCCTCACAAACGTTAAGAAACGGTTCACAAATACGGTTTTTTTGTTCCACCATCATAACCGCTTAAAACGTCTAATGCATATTAGTCATATCTGATTGTCAATTTTAATAGCTTTCTAATGATATACATATACGGTTAATCGGTTCATAAAAACCGGATAAAAATTCGGTTTTAATATCAGAATAACCGGTTCCATAATTCGGATATCCGAATCTTTATTCCAAAAAATAATGAAATTAACGTGCTTAGCAAAACAATATACAACTGTTTTAATGACTCCGAGAATTCTAGGTCATCAATAGGTTAACAATAACATATTGAAATAAATAGATATAGGGCTGTCTGAGCAAGATTCGGGTAAAAGTGAAAAACGACCGCGTAAACAAGATTTTATCGATTTTATGTCTTTGGTAACCGTAGCTAAAATCTTCCGAGCGACATTTTCGTAGAATATTCCGAAGCTGAAAAATGTCATCTTGTGCCACTTTCATTGCGGTTCTTGAAATAAAGGACGAAAAGGACATTGAAGGAAGCGAGTTAGAAGGTCGAAATGTTCTACGAAAAAATCCTCATTTGATTTGACTGAAGACATGTCATCTTAAATATAAGCTTAAACAACAGCGGACAAAGATATAACGCTGATTCCAGATGGCTTTTAGGGTCTCCAGCAAAATATTCATCACGCCATATCGCGAAAGTTCGACTCACGGCGAATCTGTCCTTCGGGGTTCTGTATATACTCACCAAGGTCTTTCATCTCCAGTAGGAATTTTCCACCCCCCCCGACTTTGAGCTCCATTTTGTTGCACAGTGTAATTGGATATGTAACGCTGTAACTCTGTTATCTTATCATGTACACCAACACGCTTCGCATCAGTAGAAAGGCCAAAAGTTTCTTTTCCAAGTGTAGATTGCTTACCCGGAATATTTCTTCCAAAAATAAAGATATAAGCTGTATATTAAAAATTTTCACAATTTTCACACAAAAGTTGTGCAAAATTAGATAAAGATTATGTGTTTGGTCCATTTCGCCCGCTAAATATTTCTCGATCATCACCAATAAGAATAGGGATCTATTCTGGCCTGAACCCGACCTCCATACAAAATTTCGTGACGATCGGTCCATAATTGCGGCCTGGAGCGTGTTTACAATTTATAATGGACAGACGGCCGGACGGACGGACGGACACACATCTCAAAATCGCTTTATCTCGCCGAGATATGAAGATTGGTATACCACATTGGGGGTCTCCGACGAATATTTCGCGGTGTTACATGATTTTTTACCAAAACAAACTTATAATACCCTTTCCACATTGTGGTGTAGGGTATAAATATAGTGTTTTAACGTGTTGTGGAATTCCAGTTATCTGTATATTTTCCTAGTATAATTCCAATTCGATCATATGCAATAACTTGACCTAAGGTTTTAGTCATGATGCCGACCAGCGCCGACCTCGGGAATAATTTTCCAGTGTAGGTCATGGGTTTAAGATTATCCTGTATTAATATAAGCTGTTATCTAGTGCCATAATTTAAATGATTGGTTGCAGACTGAAGCTGTCCTAGAATATGGTTTCTATAGATATATTAGGGTATAACTCTGATAATTGGTCTCCTATATCAGAAGATTTTTGATCATCAATTATTGTCTACTAAAGTTTTGACAAGTTGATGATCAAAAATCTTCTGATATAGGAGAGCAATTACTAATGACGTAGGAATAAAACTTACCATAGTATTTGTGAACATTGAATAATGGGATTACCAAGCAAGAATATAGGATAAGTTTGGAGTTTCAATTAACTGACATAATTTCGCATATGCATTTATCTAATGAAGCGCGATATATATATATATATACTAGTTCCCAAGCTTTGCCTTCGTCTGCCACAAAAACAACGTTCAATGCGCCTGAAGATCGGCTTAACCACCCGTGAAACGTAGTGTAATGGTTGAATTTGTGGGACTTCGGTAGACTCCTAATTTTTCAATGTATATAATAGGTCTAATAAGCTCAACTCGAAAGATAATTAATTAAATATCACTATAAATGACCTTCGCTTTAATAAGGCAAAAATAAAAAATATATTTTTTTTGTTGCTAAAATTTGTAAACCGCTAAACAGATTTCTATAGTTTTGGTTTCATATGAATCTTCTTGGTGTTTACATTACGTAGATATGTTTTAAATTATTTTTAAAATGCAACGAAAACTGACTACTTTTCACAATTAGTATCTCGATCACATTTAAAAATAGGATTTCTTTTTCTCAATCCATATACCAAAAATCTTTCATATAGCTTAAATTTTTTATGGAAAACTAAAGATTTTTATTTTTTTCTTCATATACCCATTTTAGCCTAAAGGATAATAGTACAAAAGCGTTAGATAGTTTTCTGTAAGAAGTCATAAAAAGTTGGGCTCTTCAACTTAAGACAATCCCTTAACTTCAGCATATAGACTATTTGTTGTAAGAAACAAGAAAGAACGTATAGGTCAGCTGTGCTGACGGAGATATGCCCTCAGCCTCTGATCAAAAATGAAGCAAACACAATAATTACAATTATGCCGTATATAAAATATATTGATTTTGTATGAAGAGTTGGCTTCAAAATATGTGGAATCTGTAGGTACCGTAATGTGGAGCTATACCAAATCGTACTTATAAAAAAATTTTTTGTAAGCAAACTTCTTATTCATAGAGAACTCGAAATATTCAATTTCGTTAAACTATGTTTATAAGAAAATTTGTAAAAAGGCTGAGAGTTATTTTGCACATTAGCCATTTTAGTATATGCCGGCAGGGGGTTTTTTGAGCATTTGGGCGCTCATCTCAGGAACAATGGACTTACTCCGAAAGAAATTGTACGGTTGTAATAAGGACCGTGAAAACAACCTGCAAGAAATTTAAAATAGATCCGAGACCAGTCCTCAAACTACACTCTCACAAATTCTGTGTAGGAGGTACCCGAGGGACAGAATATGGACTATTCCAACCTGATACATGACTGGATGAGATAATGCAATGTGCAAAGTTTGGACAAATCAGAAAATCCCTGCAAGACTAATATTGCAAATATTGTACTATCGTAAATGGTGACGCAAGGACAACCTGCCCAAAAAAAATTCAAAACGATCCGAGCGGGGCTCTTAAGCATCACTTTATCCGCATTTTGTGTGGTAGGTACCCGAAAGAGTGGACCGATATATTCCATATTCGAACCCGATCTATATCTGGAAGAAATAATACAATGTGTAAAGTTTGGACCAAATCGTTTGCTCCTTCAAGAGTTATCGTTCACACTATTTAACAAACAATTTTTTAACTTTTGTGTCCCATCTTCAAACTTAAATTAAGTTTTACGATACCCAAAATTTGGTTCGAATCCGTTGATCCATCCGTTCGAGAGTTATCGTGCGTACCAGCCAAACGGACGGATCGTTCACACTATTTTACAGAGAATTTTTGAACTTTTGTGGTGGAGGTACGCAAAGGAGTGGACCGATATGGCCCATCTTCGAACTTAAACTAAGTTTTACGATACCCAAAATTTGTTTCGAATCCGTTGATCCGTTCGAAAGTGATCGTGCGTACCAGCCAAACGGACGGACATGGATAAATCGACTACAAATTGTCTGAAACAGATTTCTTCCAAACATACTTGGGGTGTAAAACCATTATTTCGATGAGGCAAATTTCTGGTCATATCAAATGTGTATACCCTTTTTAGCCTAAAGGCTGAGGGAACAAAAATGGTAATGAAACAAAAGTTAAACTTGTAGTTAAATTTTAACGTAGTATAATAAAAATTTTATTTTTTATCTACTTTAAAATTCGCTTCAAATTACACTATACTAACCAACTGATAACAAAAAACTAACCCCGTTTTTAATTGAATCTGATACATAAAGTTTAAATACATGCTCTTGCTCTCAAGCTTCTACGTTGTTTACTAATATTGTTTCTCCATTCTTTAATGTGAATTGACATTTCCTTAGTTCCCTCTAATAAATGTCCTTTTTGATTGTAAAGAAGTTTACATAAGTTAAACTTGAAATATACTTAAGTGTTAAATATATAATAAAACACATGCTGTCATGCGGTGTCCCTGTAAACCTGAATCAGAGCCACAAAATCAAATTTTTAATTTAAAAATCTAAATCAATTTGTGTTATTATTAAAAGAAATTTTGCCTTTTCTACAAAACCTCGAATTCTTGTTTACACAGATGCTTAATAAATTATTTAAGTGAATATTGCCGAAGATTAGAGCAATCACAATGATTTTATTGATTATTTGTTGTTTCACCGGAAATTGCCATAAATGTCCTGTGGCTAACTTTCATTTTTTTGTGTTCGAAGACAAAACTAAATATCGCCTCATTGTATATTGAACACATTTCACTTTGTGTGTGTTTTTGTGTGAAGCCACATTTTTCCGGGAAAGTTTTGTTTGATTTATTCGTATTTTAGTTTCTTTTTATAGGCTGATGGAGATGATTAGGTGGCGGTTGAGAGAGGAAATTAAAATTGAAATTTGCAATAAAAGTTTCAAGTTATGTTGTGGAGGAATGTTTTCTTCAATATATAAAAGGCTGTTCATATTTTAATAAAAAACAACAATCTGTGTGAGAAGTAACGGGGTTTGTGTAGAAAGTAATGTAGGCATCATATATTTGTTGAAATTTCCTTTCATACTGTCACATATTTCATGTGGTTTTTATTTTAAGGAATTTATGTTTATTAATATTTATGTGTACGTCTGTAACACCATTACCGAAGCCACCACCACCATCCTATATCCCAGTCCTTTTGGTTTTCACTAAGGCTTAGTTGTTTGGTTGTTTCCATCTTTCGTTCTTTTTTATTCGGTTTTGCCAAAGGGCATGATGCTGATAATTTGTTATACCCGTATGTGAATATAAGTGAATGTGTGCGTACGACTAGTTTTGTAGCATTGAATGTTTTGTTATCACATGCAATCCATGTGTATTTGTTGTATCTGCAGATGTTTTCGTTGCGGAAAAATTCAGGAAATTAAAAACTTTATTATTTATTATGAATATTTTAAAAAATCGTTCTCCATACACATGAACAAACAATTTTGCACATTACCAAAAGAAAAATCGAATCCAATTGTGGAATGTTATTGTTTAGTTCAGCAATTACCATATATTGGTTTGGCAGCATTTGTTATTAAAAAATAGGATTTGGAACAATTTCTCTATGTTTTATTGGCTTGGAATTTAATAAGGAAAATTCTTTAAAAAGGCATGAACAAACAAAAATATTGAAATTCAATAAGAACCTATTAAAAAAGCTTATATGGGAAATGACTATGCGTAAACTCACACCAACAAAATTTAATATATTATTAGTTTTGAGAAGATGTAATCCGATAGCTGTAGTTGCTAATATTTTTTATATACGCGCTTTGTATATCCATTCATTTATATTTGACAAAAATATTTGTTGGTTTGTTTATAGACTTTCTGGGCATGATAAAGGCTATATTAATTTTTGAAATTAGACAGTGATGTCGAGACATAGCATCAGAAGTGGTGGTATCTAGAAAAAATATTAATTTCTCATACGAAAAACTAAAGAACGGGAACACTTTCCAAATTTTGTGCAAGTAAATTATATGTACGAAATCTACAAGCCATTTCCATCAAATAAGTGAATGGAGATGGAGAATATTGTGTATTTAAATCCCTTCTAGCTCAAGCTAGTCTTTAAACGTAATAGAAGTTATCCCCAAACAAGTAAAAAAGGAATAAGTCGGCTTTGTCAACAGCTAAATACATTTACAATAACACAAGTGATGGACCTAAATGTTCGGATACCCGACCTTAACAAGTGAAAACAAGTAAGAGGGGGCTAAGGTCGGACGAGACCGATCATGTAGTAGGGTATCACTACCCCTGGGCACTAGTTTCACACAGAATTTATTTTGTAAGATGCATTTTTTAGTTTATATACATGATAACATACCGGAGATATAGCACATACATAAGTCGTCGGTACTTGAAACGTTAGGTGTTCTTTCATTATTTTGTAATAGACAGATAGACCATTTTGGCTACATATTTGTATAATGAAACAAATGTGCAAAGGTTGTAGTCGGGACGGGGCCGACTATATGACTCCGTACATCACTACTGGGAGATACTGACGTTTTCACACCCAAAATAATTAATAATTATATATTTGAGAAGCAGATATGTAAATACTTAACAAGTGAGCCAAGGCTATAGTCGGGTCGAGGCCGACTATATGATACACTACACCACTCTCCCTATGCATAAGCTTATGACTGCTAAAATTCAAAATTTCCTCTGTGGGCCCCCCAAAATTTCGTGACGATCCAATCAAAATTGCAATGTGTAGTGTGATTACAAAAAAAAAAAAAAAAAAAAAATGGGATGTATTACCGACTATTGCGATATCTCCGTTATTTGGCCACCTACGCCAACCTGCTTTTCATCATTTTAAAGATGGGGTTTTCTAATTTCATAGTCAGACTTTGCTTTTGGAAGGTCCACAACCAAAGCTGTGATATTCATCATTATTATTAAAATTGCAAAAATGAAAAGTTGGGTTCTAGTAGCGGCTATTGCGATATCTTCGTTGTTTGACCACCTACGACAACCTACGTTACATCGTTGCAAAGGTGATATTTTATACTTTCATAAGCAGATTTTGAGCGGAGATATTCGCTTTGAAATAAAATGTTCACTTTTTCTCCGAATAAGTTTTTTGCCCATTCCGACCCCTGAATATTATCCGTTCATTACCAAAATCGATAGGCTTCTTCCCCTCAGGGACCTTTATCAGAACCCAAAATTTGGTGATGATCGGATTAAAATTGCGACCTGTAGCGTGAGACGGACAAACGGACGGACACACATAGCCAGATCGACTCAGCTCTATGAGACTTTCAATTTGGTATTTATGTATATGTATGGGTCTATGACCATTATTTCGACGCGTTACAAACTTTTTGGCCAAAACCAACTTATAATACCCTTCTCACAATGTGGTGTAGGGTATAAAATAAAATGAAAATAAAATAAAAATAAATTAAAACAAGTAAAAAAGCGTTAAGTTCGGCCGGGCCGAACTTTTCATACCCTCCACCATAAATTATTCTGAACTAAAATGGAATAATTAGTTTTCATTCCTGTCCCCAACTTTAAGTGGGTACGTTAAAATGTCAGATAATGTACATAAAATGCTTCATTCGGGAGGCCCTTTTTTATGGTGCCTATATCTAACTATGTATGTTGACAATTTTTGGTGGGCTAGAAATTGGGAGGTTCCGTTATATAGAGGTTATTATAAAACATGGACCTATGTTGACAGTTTTTTATGGGAGCCTTTAATTTCAAATAACTCCTAATTCGGTTAAAAATTTTAGCTAGAATCCTCAAAATACCGAAAATCGGTACATAACGTGGGAACTTCAAATGTCATTAACAGCTAGTTCGGGGGTATATGGGCTATACGAAAATATGAACTTAAATGAACAATTTTTGTTAGATTTTAAATTTCAAATTACAAAAAGTTCGTCTAAAAAATAAATCTAAGGTACGGAAAATCGGGAGGTTTGTTTTGGGGCTATACCAAAACATGGACCTACGTTCGGTTAAACATTTTAAGTAAAATCTTCAAAGTACCGAAAATCGGGAAGTATCGTTATATTGGGGCTATGTTGAAAATTGTTGATGCAGATGTGTGGTGACCACTACAACCTTCAAATGTCAAATTACAGTTAGTTCGGTTAAAAATTGTAGCTAAAATTGCCAAATTATTGAAAATTGGGAGGCACCGTTATATGGGAGCTATATCCGAACATGGAGTTATGTTGACAATTTTTGGTGGAGAGGTGTTGTGACCACTAAGAACTTCAAATGTCAAATTACTGCAAGTTCGGTTTAGTATTGTAGCTAAAATCATCAAATTACTGAAAATCGGGAGGTACCGTTATATGGGGGCTTTATCAATACATCGACCTTTCTTGACAATTTTTGGTGGAGAGGTGTGGTGACCACTAAGAATTTCAACTGTCAAATGTTCAAATTACAGATATTTCGGTAAAACTTGTAGGTAAAATTCTCAAAATACCGAAAATCGGGAGGTACCGTTGTATGGGACTATACCAAAACATGGACCTACGTTCATAATTATTTCGAATATAAGTTTTTTGGTCACTAAGAACCCTAAATATGAAATTATAGCTAATTCGGTCTAGAAATGTGAATTTAAACGTCAAAATACCTAAAATCGTGCGGTAACGTTATATGGGGGCTATTCCAAAACATGGACCTATGTCTAGTTATTTAAGTTTATTGACATTTAAGAACCCCAAATGTCAATTTATAGCTAAATCGGTCTGAAAATGTAACTAAAAACGTCAAAATGCCATAAATCGGGGGTACCGTTATATGGGGGCTATACCAAAACGAGGACCTATGTCCACAACTTTTGTTATATAAGTTTATTGACACTTAAGAACCCTAAATGTCATATTATAGCTAAATCGGTCTGAAAATGTACCTACAAACGTCAAAATACCGTAAATCGGGGGTACCGTTATATGGGGGCTATACCAAAACGTGGACCGATGTCCACAACTTTTGTTATATACATTAACTGACACTTAGGAACCCTAAATGTCAAATTATAGCAAAATCGGTCTGAAAATGTAGCTAAAAACAGCAAAATACCGTAAATCGGGGGGTACCGTTATATGGGGGCTATACCAAAACGTGGACCGATGTCCACAACTTTTGTTATATAAATTTATTGACACTTAAGAACTCTAAATGTCAAATTATAGCTAAATCGGTCTGAAAATGTAGCTAAACAAGGCAAAATACCGCAATTCGGGGGGTACCGTTATATGGGGGCTATACCAAAACGTGGACCTATGTCCACAACTATTGTTGTATAAGTTTATTGACACTTAAGAACCCTAAATGTTAATTTATAGCTAAATCGGTCTGAAAATGTAGCTAAAAACAGCAAAATACCGTAAATCGGGGGGTACCGTTATATGGGGGCTATACCAAAACGTGGATTTATGTCCACAACTTTTGTTTTATAAGTTTATTGACACTTAAGAACCCTAAATGTTAAATTATAGCTAAATCGGTCTGAAAATGTAGCTAAAAACAGCAAAATACCGTAAATCGGGGGGTACCGTTATATGGGGGCTATACCAAAACGTGGACCGATGTCCATAACTTTTGTTATATAAATTTATTGACACTTAAGAACCCTAAATGTCAAATTATAGCTAAATCGGTCTGAAAATGTAGGTAAAAACGGCAAAATACCGTAAATGGGGGGTACCGTTATATGGGGGCTATACTAAAACGTGGACCTATGTCCACAACTTTTGTTATATAAGTTTATTGACATTTAAGAACCCTAAATGTCAAATTATAGCTAAATCGGTCTGAAAATGTAGCTAAAAACGGCAAAATACTGTAAATCGGGGGGTACCGTTATATGGGGGCTATACCAAAACGTGGACCGATATAGCCCATCATCGAACTTGACCTGCCTGCAAACAAAAGACGTATTTTCCCAAAATTTCAGCGTTCTATCTCCTTTTTTGTGGATGCTAGAGTGATTACCACAGACGGACGGACGGACGGACGTGATCAAGAATATATAACGGAAAAACAAACTTAATATACCCTCCATACTATGGTGGAGGGTATAAAAATAAAATAAAAAACTCTGGAAGAGGGTTTAGTATTAGTGTAAAACCGAGAAACATCGATTTGTGGGGTGGTTCGGAGGTTGGAAGTTCGAAATGGGGTTGGTTCGCAGGGTCGAAGTTCGGAGGGTGGAAGTTCGGAATGGGGTTGCCGGCAGAGTGGAAGTTCAGAAGTGTGTGGTGCACAGGGTGGAAGTTCTGAGGGCGATGGTTCTTAGGGTGGAAGTTCGGAGAGGGGAAGTTCAGAGGAGGTGTTTCGGATGGTGGAAGTTGGGAGAAATTAATTTGATCCTTATAATTTCTTGTCATTACCGTGTTTTCAATATTTCAAAATCTCCCGTCGTATAGTTTTAAAAACTTTGCTTGTTTTAACAATGTAGTTGAGTGGAATATGCTGTGGTTATCTGTTTTGTTTGCAGCCTACCGATGTCAAACTTCCGCGTTGTATCTGTTCGTGCTTTATTTGCAACATTTAGACGGATACGTACCTTTGCTGCAACAAAGTAGTGGTCCGAATCTATGTTTGCTCCTTGGAACGATCGGACATCCAACACGCTCGATGAATGGAAGACATGATCAATTTGATTTCTTGTTCTTTGATCTGGAGACAGCGAGGTGCCCTTATGAATATCGAGATGCTTAAATCTGGTACTGTTAACTACCATGTTTTTTGCCGCTGCGAAGTCTATCAGCCTCATACCATTGTCAAATGTTTCACTGTGGAGACTGAATTTCCCGGCTGTTGGGCCAAAGATATTCTCCTTTCCAATTTTGGCATTAAAATAATAAATGGTAAAGGCCATGGTAAAGGCAATATGTATTGTCTAACTATAGGGGCATAAGTCTCCTCCCTATTGCCTACAAGATAATGTCAGGGATATTGTGCGAAGGACAAACGCCTATGGTTAACGAAATAAATGGACCTTACCAATGCGGCGTTAGACCTGGCAAATCCACCATTGACCAGATATTTACCCAACAGCAAATCCTGAAGAAGACCTAAAATATGCAGATCGACACCTAACACCTTTTTGCCGATTATAAATCAGCCTTCGACAGCCCCCTACGTTCAAGCCATGTCAGAATTTGGTATCCCCGCAAAGCTCATTAGACTTTGTAAAATGACATTAACCGATATTCGGTTATAAGTTAAAATAGGAAAGAACCTCTCCGAAGAGTTTAGTAACAAAAGAGGTTTCAGACAAGGAGACATCCTCTTGTTTCACATATTCAATAGTTTGCTGGAAAAGGTAATATGAGATGTTAACAGATATTGCACAATTTACACCAATAGTAATATGTTACTTGCTTATGCTGGCGATATAGACGGTAAAATAAGTGAATGATACATTTAAGAAGGTAGAAGGAGAATCTGCTAAAATGGGTTTGGCGATAAACGGCGAGAAGACCAAGTTGATGGTGTCGACGGGCAATGCGTCCATAGAGCTCGGACCAACAGTGGAAGTTGGCTCCTATAATTTTTCGGTAGTAAAAGATTTCGTCTACCGCAACACCTCCATAAACACAACAAACAACATCAGTTGTGAAATAAGAAGAAGTGTATTGGCCAACAGATGCTACGTTGGCTGAAGTAAGCAGTTTAAAAACAAAGCCACACCTCGCTAAACAAAAACAACGCTTCACAAACACTGGTACTACCCGTGCTGATGTATGGTTCCGAAGCCTGGGTACTTGCGCAAGAAGATAAGGCAGTGATTGGTGTGTTTGAGGAAAAATTCTTTGAAAGATCTAAGGGCCAATCTGCGTTGATGGTGAATATCAACGAGGTATGAACCAGGAGCTATGTCTGGTGTACAATGGCATTAGTTTAGTTAAACGTATCGAGGTACAACGATTGCGTTGGCTAGGCCATGTCATAATAATGAGCGATTATAGGACAAATGTTCTGTAATAGGCCAACTAAGTTGGTAAGACTTTTTTCTTTGGAGCCAAATGAAAGGTAAGGTCTGTGCCAACAGCCCAAGATCATAAAAATGGAATTGTGACTCTATCAGGACATGCAAAATTTCATGAAAATGAAATGGTAATGTATGGCGAATCGACTGATATTGTTTTTCATTATTACGGCATTCCTTCCTCTCTATTGCGAAATAAACTTTCAATCTTTTAACTTAAAAAATTCACTCTTTGAATACCAAAACAAAATTTGTTATTGGAAAACCCCTATACATTTTTTACAAAAACAGACTGCAGATTTCCCCAAAAGTGGTTTTAAATACATATGTATGTTAAAATATAGATCTCCATAAAACTATAATAAATAAATCGCCATAAAACCAAACACATCGAATGTGTTATTCATATAACATGACAAACTAGTTTCACTCGTTCATATTGTATTTGATCTCTGTTTCTGTTATTCCTAACTGGGAAAATCGATTGTTTGAATGAAAAACACACATTCACTTGTATTTTGAGAAGGGATAAACGTTAACATATACCCTTAACTCTTGAACATTTCCGTTGCTTTGTTATTTCGTTCACATGCCAGAGGCAACATAGCGTTTAGTAAATTGTAAAACCACAACAATTCATAGAATAAAAGAGGCAGAGAGTGCCAAAATTGCCATGGAATGTTATCGGGAAAAACCTCTTTACACTTCATGTGTTTTTGTATTTGTTTAAAATACCAACGAATGTGAAATATCCTGTTGAGTTAGCTAGTTGCACAATCAACTTAAAATCCTGCCAAAACAACACAAATTTCATTTGTTTTTGGTCAGACAAATAAGTTATACGCTGTATATAGAACGTATGTACGTTAGGGTTATGATTTTTTTACAACCTCAATTGATGATTTTTTATTTACCATTAGATAAAATCATGAGTATAAGGCGATCCGATAAAAAAAATTACGCACAAAATCATAATTGCAGAGACTGTCCCTGTCAAAGCAGAAGTTGTATAAATCTTGCATCTCTGATCGCACGCTCACAACACTGATTGCTTCGGGCAATGTCAATTAGAAATTTATCTTTTTCCAATGAGCATTTGAGAGCTTTTGGGTCATCATTGTCACCAAAGATTTTTTATATACATAATAAATATACATAAGTTTATCATGGGGAATGGGGATCTTCTCAGATGTGTTCTTCGGTACGGAAAGTCTCTGATCGCCACTCACTTGGGAATGGCCAGAGATGATTCATTTGCTGAATTTTCCAAGCAGCTCACTACTTCCGATTTTAAATCAAGTATTCCCTGGTAATATCGTACAGACAACCGTTTGTCGATAGCTAGAGTGAGAAGGCGACCCGGCCTAGAGGGTTTCGTTGGCAATCCCAACGCTAGGATCGGATGTTGTGGTCTAATCAGCCTCACATCTTAAAGGAAACCGATTGCAACGTAGAGTCTGTTTCCACATTGGGCGCTTACAAACAGCGCCTGTACTCCAGAGGAGCGGCTGAATTCTAGAAGGAAAACTATATACCCATCAGAAGGCAACGGGAAACCACTGATGTACCATTTCTTGAAAATCATGCAATTATGAATACAACACAAAACATACGGCCCTCAATCTCCGGTAACTCGAGGGTGCTAAGAATCCCCGGAGGTAAAACAAAACAAAAACTAAGAATTGCAACATGGAATGTCCGCAGTTTGTTCGAGCCTGGCAAACTAGCCAACACACTTAATGAAATGGAAAGACATAACATTGATATACTCAGGTGAATTTCTATCCCAAAATTTTAAAATTTATTACTCGGGAAACCTTAACAGAAACCATAGAAACGGAGTTGCAATAATTGTCAAAGCCCATATTGCCAAATGTATCACAAGTGTTATTTTAAAATCTGACAGGACCATGATGATAAATATAATGGCCAAGGCACTTAATATAAATATTTTGCTCCTACAGCTGACAAAACCAACGAAGAAGTAGAACTCTTTTATAATGAAATTGATGAACTCCTTAATCTGACAAAACCACATGAAATAACCATTGTTCAGGGAGACTTCAATGCGAAGGAACTGGAACAAGTGGACAATATGGATTGGGAAATAGAAATGAAAGAGGTAACAGACTAATAGAATTCTGCCAAGAACACCGAATGAAAGTAGCAAACACATATTTCTGCCTACCCCCCAGACGACTGTACACATGGAAATCGCCACAATTAGAAACCAAATTGATTTCATTCTCATAGATACGCGCCACTTTACGTCTATAACGAAGGCCTCGACATACCCAGGTGCAGATGTTCCTTCTGATCATAATCTTCTTATGGCAAATAAGTGCACAAAGATTATATCTAAATCCAAAAAAAAACATATCGTAAAAAACTTGATATTGGAAAACATAAATTTGCAACTGAACACAATTAATGCTGATGAGGTTGAAAATATATGGGAAAGAGTTAAAACTACCATAAACACCATATCTCAACATTGTCTGGGAAACTACACAAAATCAAAGAATAAGGATTGGATGACGGATGAAATTCTACACCTTATCGATGAACGCCGAAAATACAAAAATTCAAATTACGAACTGTATTGGGAGCTCTACAGAGAAATTCAAACAGCCATACGAGCTGCAAAAACCGCTTATTTGAATAATCAGTGCGAAGAAATAGAAAGATTGAGAAACCTACACGATGATTCCAACCTACACAAGAAATTAAAGGAAGCTGCTGGTGTATATCGTAAAACAACTTCTGCTGTACTATACAATGAGAGCAATGAAATAGTGACTGAAATTAGCGAGAAAAAAATAATTTGGAAAGACTATATACAAAAGCTCTTTACAGATGATAAAAGATCATGCTACGAAAATCAATCCGCGCAAATGTTGTCTGGAACGAGTATAACGGATTCTGAAGTAGAATGGGCCATTAAATCTTTGAGGGACAAAAAAGCAACTGGGCCTGACGAGATACCTTCAGAAATATTAAAACTCATTGATGGAAACAATCTACAACTATTTACCAAACTTTTCAACCATATATATGACACAGGACAATTTCCACAAGACTGGCTGAAGTCCACGTTTATAGCAATACCGAAAAAGAGCCATGCCAAACGATGCAGTGACTATAGACTCATAAGCCTTATGAGTCATTCATTAAAGTTATTCCTTAAAATAATTCATAATAGGATATATGAACAATGCGAGAAATCAATGGGAGATACACAATTCGGATTTAAGGAAGGAAAAGGCACACGAGAAGCTTTGGTTTGTATCCAAGTTCTTATACAAAAATGTCGGGAAGTTCAGAAGGACGTATTCATATGATTCATCGACTACGAAAAAGCATTTGACACGGTACAACAGGATAAGCTGATCGAAATAATCAAGTCTATTGGAATAGAAGACTAAGAAATAAGATGCATAAAAAGTTTATACTGGCATCAAACTGCCCAAATTGATGTCAACGGAGATACAACAGAAGAAATAATGATATCCAAAGGAGTTCGACAAGGATGTGTCTTATCTACACTACTATTTAATATATACGCTGAACAAATATTTCAAGAAGCATTTTTAAATATTCAAGAAGGTATAAAAATCAGAAATAAATATGTGAACAACATCCAATACGCCGACGACACCACTATTCTGGTATCAGCCAGATATTCTGGTATCAGCCAGATGTCGGAACTACAAAGTCTTATGAACAGACTCACTGAATATAGCGAAAAATATGGGCTAAAAATTAATATCCAAAAGACTAAGTTCATGGTGATTAGTAGAAAGAATTCGCACACGGACACATCTTTGAAAATACATAAGTCTACTATTGAAAGAGTAAAATGTTTTAAATACTTAGGTGTTCTAATTAATGAGGAATGGGACAACAGCAAAGAAATTAAATGCAGAATAGAGATGGCAAAGGACGCGTTTTCCAAATATAAGAAAGCGTTAACAAGCCATAACATAAACATTGAAACGAAGACAAGATTCATTAAAAATTATATTTGGTCAGTATTGCTATATGCAGTTGAAATTTGGACCATTAAAGCTGTAGACATTAAAAGACAGAAGAATACTAAATAATAACTATTACCCTGGACAGCTCACATATCGAACGAAAAGGTTCTCAGAAGAATGAACCGCACCCGAGAACTTACAACGCATATTAAAAAGCAAAAGAGTGCATACCTAGGACACATTATGAGGAATCCCAAATATAAACAACTTCAAGTAATTATCCTAGCAAATATAGAAGGTAGAAATTCCAGAGGTAGAAAAGAAACAACGTGGATCAAGAACATACAGCAATGGACCGGATATCATAACGCAGACCACATTATCAACACATCAAGAAATAGAGAACTCTTTAGTCAAATCATAAATAACATTTAATGAAAATAGAAACTATGTAATTGTATGATCGCTAATATTCGAACATCGAATAAGCAAATAAAGAAGAAGAAGTTTCACTCCGACCATAGATAGTTCTTCAAAATCATCAGCACGAACAATTGATTGCCGAACAAATGATCAGCCCATGTGTAACAAATAAATGAACAGATTTTACACAACCTTTTCCGGGTTTCTGCATCGTGCATTGCAAAGCAGCTTCCTTGTAGATAGCCCTGTGGATTAGGTCGAGGCGATTTGTATGGAAGGAAAAAATGTTAACGGGCGCCTAGAGTTTCTGATTCTTGGGATTTAACTGAGCAAAAACGTCTGCTAGACCATATGACTAAAGTGAAAATGGTGCCCCCGGATTTTGACTTCAAGTTTTTTATGCGGGTGTTTTGGATATATTGGCATATAACAGCCAAACTATTGAGATTTTTGATCCATCACAAAGACGAAAGTTATAGCCAATCTTCATATTTGGTATGGGAATCAAGGTTGGGAAGTGGTGTTGATTTAAGGAAATGATTTTGGAAGTTCGTACTTATGTGTACGAGAAGTACTAAATGGTACTAAATTTGGTACAATTTGGATTTGGGTGAACGGATAGAGCTGAAAACCTGAAATTTGGCATTTAGATTACCGTAGATGTGTACGATTGAGATATGGGGGTAGTATTGGAAATTCATACTTATGTGTACGAAGAGTACTAAATTGTACCAAATTTGGTACAATTTGGATTTAGATAGACAAGAAACCTGAAATTTGGAATTAAGATTACTGATGAAGTGAAGGATTGAGGTTGTTTTGGAAATTCTTACTTATAGGTACGAAAAGTAGTAAACGGTACTAAATTTGGTACAAATTGGATAGAGCTGGAATCCTGAAATTTGGAATTTAATTAATTTTGGAGTGTAGGATTGAGTTAGTCTTTGAAATTCGTACTTATGAGTACGGAAAGTACTAAATGGTACTAAATTTGGTACAATTTAAATTTAGTTGAACGGATGGAGCTGCAATCCTGAAATTTTGATTTAAGATTACAATTGGGGTGTAGGATTGAGCAAGTTTTGGAAATTCATACTTGTGGGAATGGAAAGTACTAAATGTACTAAATTTGGTACAATTTATATTTGGGTGAACGGATAGATTTGGAATCCTGAAATTTCGAATTAAGGTTACTGATGGAGTGTAGGATTAAGATAGTTTTGGAAATTCATACTTATGGGTACGGAAAGTACTAAATGTACTAAATTTGGTACAATTTATATTTGAGGGAACGGATAGAACTGGAATCCTGAAATTTCGAGTTAAGGTTGCTGTTGGAGTGTAGGATTGAGGTAGTTTTGGAAATTCGTGCTTAGGGGGTACGCAAAGTACTAAATGGTACTCAATTTGGATTTGAGTGAACAGATAGAGCTGGAATCCTGAAATTTGGAATTAAGATTACTAATGGAGTGAAGAATTGAGGTAGTTTTGGTAATTCATACTTATGGGTACGGAAAGTACTAAATGGTACTAAATTTGGTGCAATTTGAATTTAGGTGGACGGATAGAGCTGGAATCCTGCAATGTGGAATTATGATTACTTATGGAGTGTAGCATTGAGTAGTTTTGAAAATTCTTACTTATGGGTACGGAAAGTACTAAATTGTACTAAATTTGGTACAATTTATATTTGAGGGAACGGATAGAACTGGAATCCTGAAATTTCGAGTTAAGGTTACTGTTGGAGTGTAGAATTGAAGATGTTTTGGAAATTCGTACTTATGGGTACGAAAAGTACTAAATTTGGTACAATGTGGAGTTTGGTGAACGGATAGCGCTGGAGCCTTCTATTTGAAATTAAGATTGCTGTTGGAGTGTAGGTTTGAGATGGTTTTAGAAATTATTACTTATGAGTACGAAAGTACTAAATGCTACTAAATTTGGTACGGATGGACGTATATAGGTGGAATCTTGAAATTCGGAATTACTGTTGGAGACAGTTATTGAAATTCGTACCTTCATACGAAAAGTATTAATGGTATTATGAATAGATATGGATGTGGATATACGTACAATACGTGTACAAAAATTACTAAGTGGCACAGGATTTGGTTCAAATTGCTATTGTGTACAGGGGTAGAGCTGAAATTGTGAAATTCAGTATTAGTATAGCAGTTGATGTTTAGAGTGGAGATAGACAGGAAGTTTTTGGAAATTCGTACTTATCTATACGAAAAATACTAAATCGCGGTTGGGATATAGGTTTGGATAAAAGGAAGTAATTTTTGAAACTTATACATGTTATAAGTACTAAATTTGGTACCAGCTTAGTGTTGCATGAAGGGATATAGGTGGAATTTCGAATTGTTGTATGAGGTATTATGTTGGTGTTTAGATAAGGATTTTTTGAATACATACAAATGTCTGAAATTTGGTTGAGGGCGGGTTGATTTATTGAGAAATACTAAATGTACTATTTGTTAGGTTCATTGAGGTTCAATATTGAAGCACTGGTATTAAGTGAATCGATAAATGAAATTTGTTATAAGGATCACTGTTGAGATTGGATCAGAATGTTTATTAAAATCCGCCTTTAAATGTATGAAAGGTTTCTAGATGTAATACCATTGGCATTGGGTGAACAAGTAGAGCTAAAACTGTAACATTTGAGCTAAGGTCCTGGATTTTAAAAATTGTACTGAATAATGTACTATTGTTTCTATGTTAACTACATTTTGATAGCACAAATTCCAAAATTCGGTTGGAAAATGTGGATCAAATGTTCAAAATAACAATACCGTTCTAATAAAACATGGACTGGCATTTAAAATGTAGGCCGCAGTTGAAGTGTAGAGGTCTTCTTTTGAAACTCGAACAAAACGTGTACGAACAGTACTTGCATCAAATTAAATATCAATTCAAATAGGTATTAGTTCATAAAAATTTTCAGTGTTCACCAAATTAAATATTGTTTGTTTCTATTTTATTCCTTTTCCGCATACGAAGTAGCGGGCATTTTGCTAGTATAATTATATATATATATATATACATTTATATGCCTCTCCAACAACAACAGGTTGCTGGTCAACCCTAAATTTTAAAATCTTCAATACACTGCTTAGGTTATAAAAGCTCACTCAAAATAGAAACAAGTGAGCAAAGGCTATAGTAGGGACGGGGCCGACTATGTAATACCCTATACCACTACCTCGGTGCATAAGCTTTTCACTGGTAAACATTTATTTTAGGTAATATTATCCGACTATCACCAAATTCAATATGCTTCTTCCTCTCTGGGACTCCCATGGGCCACAAAAATATCGTGACGATCGATGAAAATTCAGACATGTAGCGTAATTGCAAAAAAATTGAAAATTGGATGCATTAGGGGCTATTGTGATATCTCCCTTGTTTGACCACCTTTACCAACCTACTTTTCATCAATGTAAAGGCGATATTTTCTTCTTACATGCATAGGCTTTGCCTTTGGAATACCCTACTAGAAGCCGAGATATTCGCAAAAGAGTACAACTTTGAATTTTTCACCACATGAAATTTTGTCCATTCCGACCCCTGAATATTATTCGACCATCACCAATAGGCTTCTTCCTCTGTGGTACTAGCATAAACTCCCAAAATTTCGTGGCGATTCGATAAAATTGCGAACTATAGCGTGATTAAAAAATGGAATTCATTGCCGACTTTTACAATATCTCCATCTTTTGACCACTTACGCCAACCTAGTTTGCATTAATGTAAAGGAGAACTTTTCCTCTTCCATTGACAAGATACCCAACTGGAAGCGTAGATATTCGCATATGAATAAAACTTTGAATTTTTTCCACATAAGTTGTTTACCCATTCCGAACCCTTAAAATGACTTGAGCATCACCAAAATTAATAAGCTTCATCCTCTGTGAGACTTTCATCAACGTCCAAAATTTCGTGATTATCCGATCTATATTCCGACTGTAGCGTGATTACCAAAAAATTAAAAATGGGATGTATTACCGATTATTGAGAACCTACTTCGCACCATTGTAAATAAGGGATTTTCCACTTTCTTAGTCAGGCTTTGTTTTCGGAAAGTCCCCAGCCAAAGCTGTGATATTCGTCATTATAATTAAAATCGCAAGAATGAAAAGTTGGGTTTTATTTGCGACTATTGTGATATCTTCGTTGTTTGACCACCTACGACAACCTACTTTACACCGTTAGAAAGGTGATATTTTCTACTTTCATTGTAAGGTATACCTCTTATAGTAGCTGAGATATTCGCTTTGGAAAAAACGTTGACTTTTTTCCCAAATAAGTTTATTGCCCATTCCGACCCCTAAATATTATCTGAGAATCACCAATTGGCTTCTTCCCCTCCGTGACCTTCTTCAACACCTAAAATTTGGTGACGATCCGATCAAAATTGCGACCTGTATCGTGATTACCATGATGAAATAGTAAGGTGGCGTAAAATGACCAGATGATTGGTTTCAATCTGTCAAATTTTTTGTTATTGTGAATAAATTGTATGAAAACGTAAACAAACATTTTGACATATTGAAGAGTTTTTGGCCAAAACAGAGTTGTATTTGTGCTACTTACGTGACCTGTTAAATAGATCTTGGTGATTACAAGGTTTAGATCAGGGGTGAGCACGCCTGTGTGCTACCTATGTGCTAGCACATAGCAAATTGTGAAAACGTACTCTTAGTTTTTTGTGAACCATAAAAAATTAAATGTTTATGCAATTTTTTATTTATATTTTTTAATAATTTGCATTGTGGACGATTTTAGACAACTAATGTTTAAATAAGTAATAATAATAAGCATTAATGTTGAAATAAGTAATGAAACATCAAGAGAAATTAAATATTAATTCTCCCTTAAATTTGCCTCTCTCTCGATTTTGCTCAGCTCTGGTTCAGATGGACAGACTGACAGATCGACTCAGCTCGTCGAGACGATCATTTTGGTATGTATAAGTATGGGTCTACGACGATGCGTTACAAACTTTTTGGCCAAAACCAGCTTATAATACCTTCCCCACATAGTGGTGTAGGGTATGAAAATATCACAAATATACATTACAAATATATTGCATCAAAACAGCAATTAAAGCAATTGTTGTGCTTTGAATATAAGATTACTATAGTTATGATGTGAATAATATTCACATATTCACTGAATATGCAACAACAACAAAAATCATGGTGTACTGACTTGCATTATTTCCAATTTACATATTACCCAGTCTACATCAGAACAAACGCAAGTAAAAATAGTATGGCACGAGAGTTCCAGCGTATATTGCAACTGTTTGGAATCAGCTTAAATTTTACCAACGGAGTTTTAGTCCTCTTAGTGATATGACGGAAGGCATGAGTGAAGTGGAAGAAAACTTCCAAGCACATGTTTTCTTAATCTCAGTTTTACCATTGCCGGAGGCTGCTTTCAATTGAAAATAATTGGTCACCAAATCATGCACAAAAAGTATTTGATGTTTTATGATTTAGTGACAACGCGAAGAACTTGATCCTTCATCGTAAGTGACATGCTCCATTAATCCATATAAGTAGTGCTTACTCCTTCATCCGAACGCCTTCCTTGTAGATAGCCTTTTGGAATCCCGAATGACACAGGGTAGGGATTGCAATAACCACAACGGAGATATAGTGGCACATCATTGCTGCTTTGTGTGACGGCTGCTTTGAGCTTATAACAAACCGTCTTGCAATCCCTTTTGGGTTATCCAGGAACAAAGTTCATTGCCACCTGTAGCTTACAACTTGTGATGGTTACAGCGTTTTGCGGAAGGATTACACAAGAATACACCAGTCTGTCTAGTACAGACCTATCTTGCTTGAGCTTGGCTCTAGTGACTCATACATGGAATGTATGGGGGTAGCAGTAAAGCGTGGTACTGCCGAGATAGAGCTGTTTAATATGTACATACCGCCGATGAATAGCTGTGCCCGGCGTTACGTTCCCGATATTAGTTTGCTTTTAGAGGGCAATAACCGTCTGGGGCTAGGGGACTTCAATGTTCATCATGAGCTTTGGTATTCCGTCCTAGGTAATGACCAGAGGGGTACAGGGTTGGTCGAGCAAATTGATAGCTTCACGTTTTGGACAGTGAATGAAGACACTCCTACAAGGATTAGAGGATATTGGCACAGCTCGCCAGATATCACCATTGTGGCACAAATGACGTATACTGGCAACTCGTCTTTTCCCTTGACTCGGACCCCCACCACATCAAAGCAATGTGGTCGTACTTGTGTGGGAAGAGCGGACAAAAATACTTCCTGTGCTGATATCAATACGAACATTTCAGTAAAGGCTAGGCCAGTAATAAAAAAGCAAACAAATTCAACATAGCACAGTGGATCCACTTGTATGGAGAAAGTGGCCAAAAATATGTAGAGTGTAAAAATCAAGCCAATGCGCCGGTTACAGCTTTGTGCTGCTGCGAAGAGTGTTTTAAGAAACCACGAGCGTAACATTCTCCGCCCCTTCCCCTCTGGAGGGGGTATACGGTAATAATTGTTTTATGCTGTTAATACAAAATGACATGAACAAAGGTCCCGATTATCTTATGATGCAAAAATAGGCTTAGGGAAACAAAACAATCTCCAAAACAACATAAAATTCAACCAATTTAGCGGATTAAAAAAAATCAAAATTTTTGTCTGAAAATTGGTAAAATTTTTGGTATAGATTTTATAGCGTTCTTCCTGGAAGGCACGTACCGCCAACGTAAGACAAATTTGGAAGATTTCTTCATCTTGCCACTTGTCAGATAACAGAGTTATACGCTAACATATTCATAGAAACCCTATTCTAGGGCAGCTTTATTCAGAGTACCACCATTTATAGTCTGGCACTAGATGGCAGCTGATTTTAATACTGAATAATATTAAACCCATGACCTACTTTGGAAAATTATTCCCGAGGTGGACACTGGTGGGCATCATGACTAAAACCTTAGGTCAAAAAATTTAAAAATTCAAAATATAGGTTGTACTTACAACAAAAAATATTAGTCAAATGTTCCGACTTTTGAAGCCATTATTAAGAAGATCGCGATCGAATGAAATAAAAACTAATATACTATACTATATAAAACTAAAAGGTCCATGTCATAGCTGTTAGAGTTGCCAGATGTTTTACCAAAATTTTGACATTAATTTTTTTATTTCTGGCATTTTGGTGTCTTGACCACATCTTTCAATGAAATTGGCTAAAATTTGGTTATTGGTATTCCCTAGAGTTGGAAAACCTTCTTGCAAACAATTTTTGAATTGGGTCCACGGTTTGATAGGATCCCCATATAATGGCACCGCCCAATTTTCGAAATTTTGAAGGTTTTATACAAATTATTAATTCGAAATGGCGTAAATGCCATTTGGGAACAAGTTCCAAAAATGCAGCTGATATTTTGAAAACAGAACCTTTAGAATTCTAATGATCTTTTAAAAAAATTTCGTTGGGGGGAAAGAGGGCGAAATAACTAAAACTTTACATGAAATTTAATTATATTGAAAATATGACATTACAAAAGCCCTTCAGTCAACACACGTATTCAATAACGAATCCCAAAATATTAACAAACACAAAATTACATAAAAATTAAGTTAATACATTGTTTTTCAATATTCGAATTAAGTTTGGTCAATATAGAGTTCATTTAGTTTGATATTAATATTTTACTTTCACCTAACTTTTGCACCGAATTCACCTCGAAATCCAACCTGTTAAAATTTCTCTTTTTCGATGCTATCCTCAAAGAGTACGGTAAGAAATAAAACATAACAAATTTATTTTAGAGAAATTTAACATGTTAGGTGTAGATATCAACACATTTGGTATCAACAATTAGGCTTTCATTTTTTTTTTTTTAATTTTAGCCAATGGCAGTGACCACTGTGCAACGTCTCCGTAAATAGACTACCCGTTTTCATAACCGTACTTTCTTGAACCATGGGGAAGCTGATTGGCAAGGGTTTAGAGATTTTACCAATCATTGCTTCAGAAAGCTGCTCATCCTCTCAGATCCTCGGGTAGCTGAGAGAACTTTCCGGGACATCATCACTGCTGCAGCCGCTTGCTACATACCTGCTGGTCGTATACCCGAAATAAGACCAAATTTCCCTGCAGAGGCAACGGGACCAGCAAATGAGCGTGATGAGCTTTGTCGTACGAACCCGAGTTAGAGAGCTTACTCCTGAAATCAACAGGTTAGATGACCTGAAGCAATGCAACATTGGTACACGATTAAGTAAATTGTTGTCAACGGTTAAATCACTATAGAATCCAGGAAAGAAGGATGACAGAACTGTTACTTTCAACGACGTGACAGTAACTGACCCAATGAGGTGCGCGCTTTATTTTAACATGCAGTTTATAGAGCGCCCCGAGAGTGATAAGGCGAAGAGGAGTGTGCTACGCCGTATAAGAAGAGTCCGAGGAGGTACCACCTCAGTTAACGATGCGTGATGTTGCAGATGCCATCCGAAACGCGAAATCGTCTAAAGCGTTGGGCCCACACCGAATATCGATGGTAATGCTTAAACAACTGGATGAACCCGGAGTATTGTACCAGAAGCCTGGAAAGTTGGCGGGGTGGTGCCGCTACTGAAGCACACTACCAAAACAGCATTAGACGCCATATCCACACATATCAGTAGAGGACTGAACCAAGATCAGGCCATGCGACCAAACAGTTATGGTGGCTCCTGACCTATCGAAAGCCTTCGATACTCTCAACCATGCCAAGCTGTTCGAGAATATAGAGAAAACTACTCTCCATCCGTGTTTGAAACTTTGGGTGATCAACTATATGTTCGGACGCCAGTCGTCTGTGGAGTTCAGAGACAAGAAGTCCAAACCCCGTAGAGTGAAACAGGGAGTTCACTCTGAAATTCGTAATGTTTCGATGACATATGTGATGGGTTAATGGCTACATATCTGACCTAGTGCAGTTCTTCCATTTGAAGAATATGAAAATATCCGCCGCTAAACCAAGTGCCACATTGTTCACCACTTGGACGGCGATAAGATCAGAAGTAGGAACAAGATCCTCAAGTCGCTGGCCGGCAGCACTTGAGGTGCTGACAAAGAAACCTTGTTGACCTTTACAACGCAATAGGCTGGTCTGTGGTAAGCTATGTGGCGCCAGCGCGGTATGCAATTGTTAGCGCAACGCAGTGGAAGAAGATCCAAACCTGTCAGAATGCCGACCTGAGGGCATGACTCCTCATAACACCAGTGGGCCATCTTCATGAGGAGGCGAAGCTATTACCCGTGCGTCAGCACAACAAGATGTTGTCGATGCAGTTCCTGCTTGGGTGTTATCGCAGTGAGCATACCGGTCACGATTTAATGGATATGGACGTCAGAGAGATCTTCATGATTTAGGGAGAGAGAGGTCCAAAGGTATAAAAATAAGCTCTGGATCAACGAGCCTATCTGGAAGGCTTGGATAGCGTTCACACACATGGTTGCGCAGGCAGTACACAGATACAGTGTGAATGCCGTACTTGGAAGCCACCACCATCCATCGCAGCAAAAGAACGCCAGCTACCAAGGCGAAAACGAGTGGTTTTAGCCCAGTTAAGATTGGACGATGCAGTCGCTTCAATTCATACCCAACACATGCCCGGCAAGTGGATTGGGACCACACGACACACTGCATTTGTTTAGCTGCCCAGCAAACCCAACTCGCCTGTCTCCTGATTCTTTATGGACACAACCAGTCCAGGTTGCAGAATTCTTAAGTCTGGATACAGAGGAAAAAAACCTGATAACTGAAATAATACACGAAGGAACATATATGCGTTGCAACAACAACAACAAACATATTTCGTAGACTTATTATAGAATCATTCATGTTGCGTTTTCCAACTTTGATTTTACCATGATTGCATTTCTATTTCCATTTAATGTAAGTTAATATTGCATTAAATTGTGTTATTTTAATTGGAATTTTGTTTTAATGCATACATATGTACGTACACACGTATGCAGATAGCGATTACACAGAAATTGAAACCATATTCTCGCAAATGAATGAGTTCCAAGTTATTTGAAACGCTCACTTGCTTAGATAAATAACCACATCGTTGATTTAAAAGCGGTCAGAAGCAATCGTGATAAATGTTCATGTATTTGTTGAGAAACACAACAATTCTTGGCGACCACTAACCGCTAACTCAGATAGTATATCAAAAAAGTAGCTATACATATGTATGTATATACGAAATTGGGTAAAATACAACAAGAACTATCTAATATTTGATAGACTACTGGATAAAAAACCGGTAACATAAGGTTTAAAGTCGGGGGGCCGGCTATATGATAACATACACTATTGTGAATATGTATTTATATCCAAATCTAGACAAATTTCAATATAATTTGGCAAATTTATTTCTAGACCGTCACACATTCCAAGTTTCATTGAAATTGAACATACATAGCGTGTTTGGCGCATCAGATATATATGAGGACTATATCCAAATATTAACAGATTTTCACCAAAGGCAATAGCGTTCTTCTTATGGCTAAGAAACTGATCTTCTCAATTTAGACAATTTTTGCATAAAACACCACAAAAAGTGATTCTATGTTTATCCCTAAAAAGAGTTGTGGGTCTGTCTTGTTTCCTTAAGCGAAAATATTTATTTTATTTATTTCAAATATTTAATGTAATAAAAAATTACAATAAAATTATATAAAAAATAGTACTAGCATCTAAGGCTATCGGCTAAAATGTGATTACATTTATGTGAAAATATAATAACAGCTTTAAGTGAAGCAATTACCAAAAAGGTCTCAAATATCAAATTTGCTATTTCCGACAAAACTTTGCATTAAATTCGTCCTGACTTTTCAGAATTCGTCTTCATCGTAATACACCGTGTTGCAATTGAAAAAACGGTGCAAGGTACGGTGAGGGGAGACACATACTTAATATCCTGTTTTTCAATCAGTATTTCCGTGGAAATATTCAAAGTTGTGAGAGATTGTTCTTTAAGCAATTACACTATTATACAAGTATAACGGGGGAACACATAAGAAAGAAGTATTCCTAATAGCACGCAAGTATATTTGAAAGAGAGATTTCGAAGTTATAAAAAATAATCATTACCGTATGCATGGGGTTAGAGTCGTGATTGTATTAACCAAGGCTACAAATATTAAATGTCACATATTTTAAAGACTTTAACTAGTAATTCGAACACGTTTTGCCATGAAAAAAATAATAAATAAGAAGGCGCGTGGGTGGACACAGAGGGAGCAGTAATTGAACTATGAGTTTGTTACAACCTCGTATCCCTATATTATATTTTGATAAGTTTTTACCTAAGATTAGATTAAATCTCAATTATAAGGTGATTCGATAAAAAGCTCAAGAACAAAGTCATTTCAAGATTTTTGTATATGAACCTTTTGACAAATTTTTGAATTTACTATAAGCAGATATATGTATAACTGAAAACAAGCTTTGGTGCCACACGACATAACCAATATTTCATAACGTTGTTGTAAATTGAATTAATCATCAAAAATATACGACAATATAGAACTTTACAAATTTATTTCGAAGATTATCGTAAAATTATCTATATATCGTATTAATTGTGTATAGTACTAATAAATGAAAAAATAGAAAATGAATTTATCGTTGAGACATCTTAATAAAAAATTTTGATAGATAAAAGTTGTCCTCAGAACCTGCAAAATATTACTACCAGAAGTTTTCCCTTTTAGAGCTAAAAATGCGCTCCCGTACTCCGAAATCTGGAAAGACTTGCACTTCGCTTTAAACAAAAATAGTGTCGAATAACACCCTCTTCTCCCGTTTTTGCAATTTCCGTCATTTTTCCGTTCCCGTATTTTTTAAGAAATTTGTATGTGGAAGCAATTTTTACAATTCGCTCTTTTTTCTAACATTACCATTAAAAAAGTACAGGAACACAATGAAAAATAGCATTGTAACAAAGTAATTTAATATTTTTTCACATTGTTTACACGTTTTTATACTAAAATTATTTGTTGCAGTAATTGACCATCTACCTTGTTTATTGTGATACGTGAAAAGTGTTGCAACTTTTGGTACTTTTTTAGGCAAAAACAGGGTTGTATATCATGTGTACTGTGATTTCGACGTTGATTTCGCTGAAATCACGAAATGAGATGATTTAATTTTTGTATGCGAAATCATGATAAATTTTGCTTGATTCCGCGCGAAATCACGAAACGGCTTTGAAATCACGAAACGACGCCGAATGTAAACCAAGCATAAAGGGCCAGCTAAGTAAGTATGAATCAATGTCTGCGAATTAAATTTGTTCCCAAAAATATATACCAATAAAGTTATTCCAACACTGCGAATTATCCTCTTTAGATACTTATAGCTGTTAGAACTTTTTGCTTTTTTTAAGATATGCATGGTCGCCGTGTTTACGATGCCTGCATACACCCATGCATATCTAGAGAAGACCATATGAATATATGAGAACAACTAAATTTATTTTCAAAGTGGATGAAATTAAAAAAGTAAGAAAGTATCAGCCAGCCAGCTGTGCTGACAAAAATATACACTCAGCCCATGACCAGAAAAAGCAAACACAATAATTATGCCTTATATAAAATATATAAATTTTGTATCACGAGTTTGCATCAAAATACGTGGAATCTGTAGGTATGGTAATGTGAGGCTATACCAAATCATTGACATATACGAAAATTTTAGTTGGCAAACTTTTGATTCAGAGATAACTCGAAATATTAAATTACGTTAAAATAAGTTTGGAAGAAATTTTTGTAAATGTTGAGAATTATCTTGTACACTATCCATTTTAATATGTGGAGGCAGCGTTTTTTGGAGTTTTTTTTTTTTTTGGAAATTAACGCAGGAAGTATGGACTTACTTCGGAAAAATGATACCGGTGTAATATGGACTGTGAAAACAGATGAGTGGTCAAACTGCATTTTCCCAGTTTTTCTGTGGAAGGTATCCTATGGACGGTGTTGGTATAGTCCATATTCCAACCTGATACATGAATGGATAAAGTAATACGATGAACAAAGATTGGACCAATCAGAAACTCAACTTGCGGATTTTCCATTTTAGTTAGTGCCGTCCGGGTTTCTTGAAACTTTTAGGTCATTACCTCAGGAAGTATGGACTTGCGCTCGAAAGCAATTGCACTGTTGTAAAGGGGGCTATAAGGACAACTTGCTGAAAAAATGTCAATATTATCCGAGGGAAGGTTTTAAACATCACTTACGAGTATTCCGAATTTTGTGTGGGAGGTACCCGAAGGAGTGGACCGATATAGTCTATATCTGAAAGATTATTACGATGTGCCAAGTTTGGACCAAATCGATTGTTTCTTTTCGAGAGTTATCGTTCACACCATTTTACAGAAAATTTTAAACTTTTGTGGAGGAGGTACCCGAAGGAGTGGACCGATATTTGGGCAAAATATTACGTAGTGCAATTTTGGTTCGAATCGGTTAATCCATTCGAGAGTTATCGTGTGCACCAGCCAGACAGACGCACGTATATGGCTAAATCGACTCCAAATTGTCTGAAACGAATTTCGTCCAAAGATACTTGCAGTCTAAAACCGATATTTCGATGAGGCACTTTTTTAGTCGTATCAAAGTGTACATATCCCCGTTAGCCTAAAGGCTAAAGGAATAATTAGCAATTTTTTCATGCACAATGTTGTTGTAGCAACTCCTATGTGTTCGTGTGTATATATTTTCAGTTATCTGTGTCTAGATTCAAAAATTGTGCAATTCAGGAGACAGGTGAGAGGATTTAGCCGGGCAATTAAGGAAATGCAGTGTGTTGTGCGGTCTAAATCCACATGCAGTGCATGCGTTGGGTATCGTGCCATCAAGTCGAGTCCAATACGGATTGAGGCAGCTGAATCGTCCACATCTTACTTACTTTACTTACTATTCCTCTCAGTTTGTTGCTTTATTTTCCCAAACTGGGATATCGAGTTTTCTGATTTCGTATTTCACTTGTTCGCTTCATCGAAGCCTTGGCCTTCCAGTTCTGCGTGTGCCGTCATCCGACCCATCACTCATTCTTATGACATGTCCAAGTCAACGACGTCGATATTCATCGTCAACGCAGATTGGCCCGTAGATCTTTCGAACAATCTTTCTCTCAAACACACCAAGCACTGCCTTATCTGTTTGCGCAAGTACCCATTCCTCGGAGCCATACATTAGGACGTGTAGTATCAGTGTTGTGTAAAATGTTATTTTTGTGTGACGAAATGTGGCTTTGTTTTGTTGTTGTTCGCATCTTAGCTTGGTTAAAACTACTACTGTTTGCCTTGGCAGCTGGCATTCTTCTGCTGCAATGGATGGCGCTGTTCTCCAAGTACGACATTCACACTGCTCCTATGTACTGTCTGTCCATTGCATCAGTGTGAATGGAATCAGGACACCATCGACCAGTACGTTCAGGGTGAGCCTCATTTCATCCGCCCAGGTGGGGATGAGAAGTGCTTCGCATTTGCTGGAGTAATTGCCTGGCTTCAGTAGCAGGCCTACCCTGCCGAAATCAGGCCTGATTTCGGCTATTTGACCAGTAGGTATGTAGCGACGGAAAGCAGCTGTGATGATGTCCGGAAAATTCTCTCAGTTACCCCAGGAGCTGACAGAATGGACAGCTCTCTGAAGCGTTAGTTGGTAAATTCTCTGAACCCTTGCTTTCCCATGATTCAGAAAAGTCGGAGGATATGATATCGTGAGGTCTGATAACGGTGTTGATGATCGGAAAATGGTTTGAGCCAAAGGAAATGTTGGATGCCAGCACACGCCATCTATCAGACCGGATGCCACGATGGTGATGTCTAACGAACTGTGGCAATCTCCTCTTATCCTCATAGGAGCGTCTTCGCTCACCGTGCAAAATGTGCCTTTCTGGTCATTGCCAAGGGCGGAAAGCCAAAGCTCATGATGAGCATTGAAGACCAGTGATGTGCTTGTTGTTGTTGGGAAGACTGCGGAGGTGCTGTTGTTGTTACAGTACTTATGTGTTATTCTGCTAATCTGGCTCTGTGTCAATCTCCAGTTCTAGGAATGTGGCTGTTTCGATAAGATGTAACCACAGATCTACTGGAGTTAATTCAGTACGTTTCGCGGGCAGTTGAAAATATGCAGTGTGTCGTGCGGCCGTGTGCCGCATCCTGGATAGATGTTTTGTACGGTGTCACTGATCCTTTCCCTATAGGAATTCAGACGGCTGCACCATCCTAAATGTTGTTGAGCCAGAACTTCCCTGGTTTTCGTGGCATATGACGCTCCTCAGCTGCTATAGATGGAGGAAGTTCTCCCAGGACCGCATTTTCACGATAGTTGAATGCTATTTAAACCTTCTCAATGCTATTTAAACTTGTTTAATAGGCTTGTTGATCAAGACGTTCTCTCTTGTAACCCCCGTTTCTAGATCATGAAGATCCCTCCTGACATGCCTAGGTGGGCGGTCCTATCCACCATATGGTGATTAGAATGGCTCTCACGGTAACAACAGTGCAAGTACTGCAACGAATGCATGCCATTGTTTTGCTGTACATGAAAAATCTTTGTCTCCTCATGTAGATAGTCCACTGAAGTTATGAGAAGGCACCCTGTATCAGCTGTCAGGACGGTATTGTGACAGGTTTGAATATTTTTCATCGCGTTGCACTTATATTCGCGGACCAAACTGGCGCCGCACAGCTAACCGCAGACCGACCTATCGCGTTATATGTGGTCAACAAGGTTTATTTATTTGCACCCCAAGTGCTGCCGGCTAGGGATTTAAGGACATTATTCCTACATCTCAGCTTGTCGCAGATTGATGTGGCATGCGCGGACAACATAAACATGCTGTCGAATGTGAACCCTAGGTTAGTTTCTGGTCGGAATTCTGCTACCATCGACCATGACATTTAACCTTGTTCTCAGCTCTGCCGAACATGTGGTGAACAAAGAGGCCGTGGATTTATTGGGGGATATTTGCATATTCTCCGCGTTGAAAAGGTGGTAAGATCACTCAAATAGGAGTTCAGCCTATCACAAATGATATCAGGAAAGGTACTTGACATCAAGGTAGTACTATCATCCGCATACGTTACGATCTCAGTGCCGTCTACAAGGGCGGAATACAGGAGAGGTAGAGTTTCTTACTTTGGGGAACTCCCTGTTTCACTCTACGGGACTTGGGCTTCTTGTTCCTGAATTCCATGTACGACTGGCGTCTACACATATAATTGATTATCCAACGTTTCAATCTTGAGCAGAGGGTTGTCTGCTCTATGTCCTCAAAGTGCTTGACAGTATCAAAGGCTTTCAATAAATAATATGTCCACATCACTGTTCTATCACACGGCTTGCTCTGGTCGAGTCCTCGTCTAATATGTGTAGACATGGCGTACAGTGCTGTTGTCGTGTTGTGCTGCTTACGAAACCCATGCTGATGATCGGCCATTTCTGACGATGGGGGAGGACTAAAGCCTCAAGGGTATTTGCTGTGGGCGACAAAGGCGAAATCGATCTGTTCAATTCACCATTGCTGCAGTATACACACTGAGGGGTGTCTCGTAGCAGCAACATAAATCCTGTCGCAGTAATCCTAGAAGTGCCCCAATTCCTTACATCCATTGCCGTTTACCGATGGGGACATGTGGTAAATATGGATTGTTCTCTGCACGACACGGGCCAAAAATTCAAAGCAGGAATTTCAGGATATACTACCTCACCCATGGTGATAAATATACGAACACACACACACACACCATTGTTGATGTGACGGAACCCGGTTCAGTCAATCCGGTGCGTGGCAATGTAAACCATTAAAAGGTTGTCCGATAAACCCACGCAATAAAAAAATTTACCGAAAAGGTTTCGTAGTTCTTTTGGAAAAAAGTCATGAATCACTGGGAGTCACCTCTTAATATGAAATATTATACATTTTAATTGTACAATAAATATAAAACATAATTTTCGGTCCCATAACGGATTTCAGTATATTATGGTGCTAGAAAAACAATATACCTTTCATAACATAGTTTTCATTTATATTTTGTTTTTCCCATATGTGTGAGAATTTATAGAAATCGGACATATCTTCACCAAACAGTTTATGGTGGAACACAACACTTTTTTTTTTGTATCCAGGATAGTTCGCTTAATATATTTGTTTGTATTAACAACACTTCGTTCGGTATGTGTGTATAGATGAATTTCCGTTTTCTGTAAATGATAATGCCCACATTTGTAGAAGTCAATGTTGGCTAGTGGTGTGGCGGTTATGGCGCTTGGGGCATTCATGCATCTTAAGATTAATGTTGTGGCGGTGTAGTGTCTTGCGTTTGCTTGTTGCATGTTTCGAACAAAGCAACATGTAAGAATGTGTGTGTCTCCTTCATGTTTTTGTCGTAGTTATTTTTCTGGTGTTACAAATGACATAAGTGGAACGAACATGGAATAACACGTAAGCATTTAATTCGTGTTCAACATTCATTTTGTTATTTCACTGTTTTTGTAACTTCACTTCTTTTTATTTGTGGGTTCAGCTTTCACATATCATGATTTGTTGTTCTCATTTATAATGGCCGGCAAATCTTATCCAGCTACAAAGAATTACGACAATGTTATTCCAACATGTTGTTCCACATTTTATTATCAATGACAAGTGGCGGTTAGTTATATTTTTGACTCGCAATAACATAGGTAAGTCGACGAAGTTAGAAGCCCAATTTCAACGGTAGCGTTGTAAATATTAGATTTCTTATTTAGTTTCCTATTTCCTGATTATAAATATCAACATTAATAGTTTACGGATGTGACACTTATTCGTTTGCAATGGTGATAGGATAACACTAATTTTTGGTTGGTTTTGTTCCTCCTATAGGTAAAATAAAAATACATGTTAAAATTATAGAAAGATAAATGTATATCTGTCACTTCTATTGGAATAAAACAAATTAAAATCGGGATATTTTTCATTTACGGTTAGAAGCAAATTCCTAAAAAGCGGATATATAATTGAACACATACATACATATACAGTGTTGCGCATATCAAAAGCAACAAATCCAGAATTACGCATTAATTCAATTTTTGGATCCGTTACAATTTTTTTTTAATGTAATGTTTTGTGTCCAGTTGTTCTTTGTTATGTACAGAGAGCTTTCAACAAGTTGTTTCTGTACCTGGTAGTTGGATGGGGCAACAACAACAATAATATTGGCTGATCCTTGACAATGGGGGTGCAAAACAAAAGCAACAACGGAATATTATTAACAATTGTAGACTTATCGGTTTTAATTAGATGTACATTTGACTTAAATTTGTTGTTTTGGGGCATGTTAGTCTTATTTTTGGAAAAAATTGGAATTGTTATCCTAACAGGGTTGCCATCTCCTACCACTTTTCCCATAGTCTGGGTGAATCATAATTCCCACAAATCAAAATTTTTCCCTTATATAAAAATTTTAATTGTAAAATATTCATTCGGAAAATGGTTTAGTATCAACCGTTCTTATGTTTGGCGAATAATAAAATAGTTAAACAACCGAAAATTGGTAAACACAATACATCCTGGTGTTAACCACTTGAGGTCATCGGCACATTGTGGCTAAAAACGTTGGGGAAACTTTTAAAATAATGCGAATAGAAACTTCCTAGGATAAGTTGGGGCTCTTATTTCCGATATTCGCCCTAGATTAGTTCACAGAAGAAGTTTTGAAATCAAGAAACCATTGTTTCAACCAACATTGGGCAAAATGAAGTCATAAGGCTAAATAATTCAGGTTATTTATATATTTTGTTATTAAATTTTATTTTTATAATTTATTATTATTTTTATTTAAAAATATTTATTATAATTATAAATTATAATAGCGAAAAATTACAAAAAGCACTAGCAATAAAAGTTATCGGCTAATTTTATTTTTTAAAATAAATTGGCTAACAATGCCAACCTTTTTCCACTAATAAATTATTTATTACTTACTTACTATTTTGAAAAAACAAAATTGTATTAGCTATCCCAATAAAAAACAACGACACCAATGTTCAATTATTAAATATAAAATAAAAAATTCTTATTTGGGTCGTTTAAACCTTATAAAATATTGAATTTTCTACCAGTGTTTCCTAAATTATCTTCCTTTTTAAATTGCTTTCAAAACTTTTTCTTCGAACGAATCTAGAGCGTATATCGGAAGTAAGAGCCACAACTAGTCCTTGGAAGTTCCTAAACCATTTCCCGAATGAACAATTTAATTTTTACAATTTAAATTTTTGTATAAGGGAACAATTTTGATTTGAGGGTATTGCGATATTTTCCCCAGACCATTGGAAAAGTTGTAGGAGATGGCAACCCTGTTAGGATAACAATTGCAATTTTTTTCCAAAAATGACACTAACATGCCCCATAACAACAAATTTAAATTAAGAGTACTATCTGTAAACACCGATAAAACTAAAATTTTTAATACTATTCCGTTGTTGCTTTTCTTTTGCACCCCCCATCCTCAAGGGACCAGTTAATATTATTGTTGTTATCCCATCCACCTACAAAATACAGAAACAACTTGTTGAAAGCTCTCTGTACATAACAAAGAACAAGTGGACACAAAATATGAAATTCTAAAAAAAATGTAACGGATCCAAAAGTTTAAATTAGTGCGTAATCCTTCATTTGTTTCTTTTGATATGCGCAACACTGTATGTAACATTACAAGGATGTGTTTGATACATAAGGAAAATAAATATTCACGTTGTCATTGGAGAGGGTGAATCTAAGTGGGACGTTGTCCTTGTTACGACATCAGTTTTCACAGCGCCGCACAGTGGTTCAGAATCGTTTTTTCGTGGTCAAAACTCTGTAACTTTTGAACGGATAAAGATATTTTCATATTTTTTTCCGAAACATTAAAAGCCAAGTTCAGTCTAGCAGTTGCAAAGGAATTCAAGGACAAAATTAAAAATTTTAGTTTTTCATATTTTTTTTAAATTAACTATAAAAAAATACAAAAAATTAAAAAAGTATTTTTGGAAAAAAATTTTAAAAATTTTATAACTCTTATAAAACTCATATATTAAAAATAATGTCCATTTGTGTATCCATGTAATTTCAAAAAAAAAAAATAAAAGAGTGTTAAACGGAACGGGAAGGGTACAAAAGTATATATTGGCTTAAAGAGGACAAGCTTTTCCCTAAAGGTTCTTGTCCACTAAACTTGGAATTTCACGAAAATTTAGTACCTGAGGAAAAATAAAATAGCTTACTTTGTGTAAACGTTACGGTAATTTATTACGGTCATTTATTAAATGCAATAATCCTATCTACCTAACAAAAAACAATGAAAACAATACCTGTTATAGTTTCAGAGGAATAGCTTTTTCATTATCCAGCAATTTGCAAAAATTACGTATTTTCCAAAATTAGGAAACATTTTTCGTCTTTAGGTGCACGCCACGCCCACACCTTCAATATTTTGATCTAATTTTTTGCTTTCCTTAATTTCTTAATTTACTATCCTTAATTTACTATCGAATCCCATATAGAAATTAACAATCGGTGGCAACAAAAAATGGGGGCTTTGGCCAGGAAAATCGATTTCTGAACCACTGTGCGCCGTTTTCTTCGGTTAAGGTAATTGGAGATTTATATTTTTTCCCGTTAGTATTCAAGAATTTGGGAGCTTTTGGGTAGTCGTTCAGTACTGCAGATAGTTCTTTAGCGCGGAACAATAGACTACTGAGCCAATGATCAGCCCATGAGTATGAAATGAATGAACAGATTTTAAGCAAACTGTTGCCGGTTTCAGGCATCAGAATAAACGCCAGAAGAGCTGGAATGGCATTAAAGTTGCAGCGCACATTGCACATGTTTGGGATCTGCTTTAAATATACATAAGGGATTTCTCATCCTGCACAAAGAAGTGCACGACATTTCGACCATGGAGCTAACGTCCATGTCGTCGCTAGCCACCCGAATTGGCAAGGTGGTCCCACAGCTGAAGCCAGGGGCTCAATTCTGCTTCTATGAAAATGTGAAATAAAAACTTTTATAAAGGAACAAGCTCTCAAATTTTCATAGAATAAGCATCCAGCCCCAGGCAAGCATGCAGAAAAGGTGAATCTATACGCAGAAAATAATAATATTTTTGGGTCCAAACAAATAAATGTATTTTGTAACATACCTTAATTTTTTTTTGTTTGATTACCAACATATTTTTTATGTTAGAACATATTTTTTATGGGTGGAAAGAGGATTTCTGTCGAAGAGAGTAACAACAGGGCTCTCGCGGCTGCGGAATTATGTTTTATAATAAAGAGCGGGAGAGTAAAAAAGTTTGTTTTTGCTTTGGTGGTGTGTATTCCAAGCGCGTGTGTTTCGTGCGTTATTGTTGTTGCGATTTTTTCCACAATCAGTAATTTTTTTCTGTTTCTTTCAGATAACCAACCTAACCGAAGAGGAAAACAAATTGTATGAATTATTTTTATTCTTTTTTTCTTCAGTTTTCTAAATACAATCGTTGAGTAAAGACAGTAAATCAATGTTTGGTGTTTTCTTAAATAAATGGTGCTTTTTAATATATTAATTGATTTATAATTGAATCAAAAAGTTGAATGGAAATATTTTGTTGTACAAAGAAGAAATGGCATTTAATATTGGTAATTACATCAATACATTTTTCATATACACACATATGTATGTATATTTTAAATATGGATGTTTGGATCCAAATATATTACTTGTTTGCAATGGTCGCTAACATATATTATGTTAGTGACTGTTGAAAACACATAATATGTTTGGATCCAAACATATTATTTGTTTGCACCCAAACATGATAGTGACTGTTAAAAACATATAATATGTTTAGATCCAAACATATTATTTGTCTGCTACATTTATTTTTCTGCGTGTATTCAGTTGCTATCATCAGCGTGGGTCCCGTCCGTAAGCAGCACAACAACATCGCTGCACGCCATCTTCTAGCATATTAGTAGAAGACTCAACCAGAGCAGGCTGGCCGATAGGAAAGAGTAGATGGCGCTCGATTTACGAAAAGCCTTTAATACTGTCAATCATTCCACGCTATTTGAGGACATTGAATTGCCATTGATGGAAAACACTGGTCAGCACGACTTTTGTTTTATTAGATTTTTTTTGCAGTTTCTTACTTAATTTCAGCTTTTGTTTTTGAGATATAGCCCTATTTTACGAGTTTAACTCAGATTTGGGTGTTTATACCTTCAGCATTTAGGGTATATGCACTTTCTTACGACCAAAAATATGCCTCATCGAAATAATGGTTTTAGACCCCCTAGTATGTTTGAACGAAATCCGTTTCAGACAATTTGGAGTTGATTTAGCCAAGTCCGTTCGTTTGTCTGGCTGGGTGGTGCGCACGATTAACCGTTTCTAACCAAATTTTAAACTTAGTAATATTTTGTCCCAACTTAGTTTAAATTCGATGATGGGTTCCCTTCGGGTATCTTCAACGCAAAAATTCAAAATTTTTGAGTAAAATAATGTGAACTATAACTCTCGAAGAGAGCAATCGATTTAGTCCAAACTTTTCGCTTCGTATAATTTCTTCTAGGTATACATCGGTTACCTCGCAAGCAAAATTCGGAACAACTGAAGTTTAAGATCTCCTCTCGAATTGTTTTGTACAACGGTACAATCTTTTTCGGGCGCAAGTCTATACTTCCTGAGTTTATGGCCTAAAAATTCCAAGAAACCCTGACGGCACGAAATAAAATGGAAAATCCGGAGGATAACTCTCGCAGGGAATTTCTGATTGGTCGAAACTTCCCACATTGCATTATTTCATCCAGTCGTGTATCAGGTTGGAATATGGACTATATCGGTCCACTCCTTCGGGTACTTCACACTCCCAATTTGGAAAGAGTAAAGTTTAAGAGCTCCTCTCCGATCGTTTTGAAATTTGATTCAGTAGGTTGTCCTAGCGGCCCCCTTTAAAACGGTACATTTTTCCCGAAGTAAGTCCATAATTCCTGAGACAATGGCCCAAAAGCTCAAATAACCCTGCCGGCACATACTAAAATGGCTAGAGCGCAAGATAACTCTCAAACTTTTTCAAAAATGTCCTACAAACTTAGTTTAACGTAATTTAATATTTCGAGTTCTCCAATGCCGGCCATACACTATGGGCAGGGCAGCTGCCGATGAACCCTTGTGTACGTGTGCTATTGACTTGTGATTGGCATTCCATCAATCCATTTTTTAAAAAATTTATATTTGCCTCTAAAAACTCGATTTTGAACTGAAGTTTTCCAACTATTAAATTTCCTCACAAAATTTTAGTTATTGTTTTCAAAAATTGTTTGTTTGTCACATGGAAAATAAACAAAATTCATTCGATTAAAAGGGTTTCATTTTCAAAATCAAAATCATTAAGATTTCTATCCTGCTTGAAATATTCACACATACATTGACAAATACTTCAAAATTTACTAATGAACCCATACACTGCCAAGTTGTACAAGAAATGGCAATTGTCTACTTTGACATAGTTATGTAAGTAGTTACTCATTGATCCTAGTTAATTTACACCCAAAAATGGCCCACAAAATATCCTATAGCTTGCTTTTGTCATTGGAAACGGTCTCCCATGACTATAATGTCAATTCCCTAGTTACAGGTAATGCGGGGAGTAATATATCGACTATTTTATAGACTACTGATGGGTAGCGTAGTATACAATGTTTTTCTCTTGTTAATCTCCTTTTGAAAACAAAGTAGAAAAAAAATTTTGTCATTTTGTTTATTCATAATTAAAAAACGTATTATGATGGGTTTGTTGTGCAAAAATTGAAGATGCAAAAAAGAACGTGTTACGAGCTATATTATGGAAATGATCAATAATTTATTAATTTAATAAGTATTTCGCCACCGGCCTTGAATAGCTCAGCGGGAAGCCCATCAGATCCTGCTGCTTTATTGTTTTTCAGAAGCATTGGCTATATGGTACACATTCAATGTTGTCGTTTGTGATTGGTTCTCGAGTATCTTCATCATCGCCCATTTTCGATGCTAAGATCTTCATGAAAAGTACGCTATCTGTATTATTTACCAGATTCCCTTCATCATCTTTGCAGTACAATATGCCTACGCCATACCCTTCAGTCTGGTGTTTTACACTCTGGTACAATTTTCCGACTTCATTTTGACTCCTGAACACGCTCACGTTTTTCTTGCTCTTTCTTCTGAAAATACGCTTCTTCTCTATCCTCTTCTCCCGTTATTCTTCTTTGGCGCTTCGTGTTGCTACTGAATGCACGGTTGCACTTAGGACACTCCTGTTCGTATCATAGATTTTTAGGTGATGGTTTTTGTTACCCAAGTATAGATTGTGCGGCAGTTTGATGAGAGTGGGTTATTCTTTCCCACTCCGCTTCCACATTATCGGGACAAGGAATGCCGTCTTCCACCATGTGTCAGTTGAGCTTATGCTATGAACCATAACTGTGGCCTGTAGAGCGATTTTCTGAAAATTCGCCTTTGGCCCCATAAGGAATACCATGGAAATAAAGATCGGTCAGAGGGCAAGGGTTATCGTCATAAATTTTTGTAGAAATCGTTTTTAGCCACAACAAGGAACTGGTAAAGTGTTTTTATCCTACAATCCATATTCCAAAATAAATTTTCCTCCAAAAAAGGATTTTTCCTTGAAGTTTTCAAAATTTTTTAATTTATTTTGTTATTTTCAAAAACATATTACACTGCTCAACAAAATTGAAAATGTTGAATGTTTCAACCGAAGTTGTTGTTGTTTCTAAATGAAATCGGCGCCATGAACTTTATATAAAATATTTGAATACAGGACTATATAGTAGACACCCTGAGCATATCCGGAATGCCATATGAAGCTCCTATGACTTCCCCCGATGACGTAATTACAGCTTAAAGTACTCAAAATATGCAACTTTTGCAAGGTCCGTCGTATATTTTCTATATTTTTTTGATATATTCTCACCATAACTATTTCAAAAACGATTTGTATCGAGCGTACAATATCTCCTTAATATATTAATTTCGAAAAACCCACAAAAAATATTTGTTTGTATCCGAAAATAACGAAAGTCTGGTTAAACTCGTAAAAAACTATTTTGAGCTATTTCTCAAAAACAAGAGCTGATGGAGAAAAACCGTGACCAGATTTGAAAATAGCTCGCCGATTTCATTTAGAAACAACAACAACTTCAGTTGAAACAAAAGTCGTGTTGACCAGTGTTATCGAATACTTTGAAAATAAACAAAATTCATCTGATTGAAAGAGTTTCATTTCCAAAATCAAAATTGTTTTGATTTCTATCCTGCTAAAAATACTCACACATACATTGACAAACACTTTAAAATTTACTAATACTAATACAAATGCTGTCCTGCATGGCCACACCCAGTTGTTCGGGTAACTAGGGAATGCCTAGCAATTTTTCTGGTTACTGGTAAACACAACTAGTTACCACTCAATCTACTCGCAATGCTATAGACTGGTGAATTTAACATGGGGATGACACTGGAACTTGTGTGTGACTACTTGATACAGCGACTTATGTTTAGTTGGTCCTAAGAGAAATTTGGCAAGAAGAAAATATACCCAACGATTGGAATCTCAGCTTACTGTGTCCCGTACACAAGAAAGAAGACATGAAGTTTTGGTCCTATTACAAAGGCATACATCTCCTACCCATCACATACCAAGTGCAGTCGAGCGCACTGTGTAAACGTCTAAACCCTATGGTCAATAAAATATTCGGGTCATACCAATGCGGTTTAGACCTGATAAATCAACAATTGACCAACATACTAGAGAATAACCCGAAAGACAGTGGACACATACCACCTGCTCGGCGATGGATGGATGTTACGACCCATTTGACGTCTTTATTTTCACTGTATGGTATTTTGACACACAATATAAGATATCCATGGCAAATAAATAACATAGGAAAAGTCAATTGTGAAAAGTATCAAGAGATGGAGTTAACCTCTGTTGTTGCGATATAATAATAACATTCTATTAAGTAGACATTGTTCGAAAACTGTTATTCTCTGAAATGCATTAGACTATTGAAGCGATATTGCCGTCCTGATGACGCAATTCTACTTTAAGGTACTTAAAAAACAATTTTTATAAAGTCTGATATGGGTCTTACATATATATTTTTCAAGGGATACTTGCTATGAATATATCAAAAACTATTTTGTTTTTCAAAATAGTCAGGCTTACAGCGTGTTTTTGTAAAAATGCTTGCGTGTCACACGAACCGTTCGTACTAAAACGTATACGTTCAAAATTTGGTTCTTGTAAAATTTTACGAACCATTCGTTTTTTTTCTGAAAGCTTTCGTCTATTTCATAAAAGCTTTTATATTTCAGGGTTTCCATGATACTTATTTTGTGAATTTTGCATAGGCATCTGCACGTAAAATGTGTTACTTGATGGCAACCCCGATAAACAGATGACAAACAAAATATAAGAAAAAATGTAAACAAATTTGTCCAAAAAATATTGTGATAATATGAAGAAACGGATGTACATATACGCAAGTGGTTCTATGGAAATAAATAAAATTGCATTCCCCATCAGTTTTCATGTGTTTTGTGTCACCTATTACTCAAATTATTTAATTTTCATTCAAAACGATGGGTCTTTTCCATTAGTTTATTTTTGACGTATTCGTTCGTCTGATTTTGTTACGAAAACCAAAAAAATACGAAAATAAAAAGCTTTCATTTGTTTGTCACACGAATACAAACGTCAATCGCTATGAAAACCAAATTGTGTCTTCGTTCATGAAATTGACGAACGAATGGGCAAAAACTTTTTACAAAAACACGCTGTAAATCCCATAGTCGTTGTTTTAATATTTTATTAAAACAACTTTAATTTATTAGTGGGAAAAAATTGGCGATGTTTACAAAGGGGTAAGGCAGGGAATACTATAGTTTCAGATCTCGACACAGATCTTCATCAGTTCCCTTATTTCTTGTTTTTCAACAAGAAACTTTTTATACCCAAGTGTCAATTGCTAGCTCAAATAGATACAGAAATGATGTTTATTGCTGTAGTATGCAATACCAACAAATTAGTTATGTGCTTTTTCGTCGAGAATCGACGAACGCATAGCAGTGGGAAAAATTTGGTTTTGTTTACAAGTGAAGTTGCTAGAGTTTAGGTAGTGCCAAAGAAATTCTCGATCAGAGTGTTTCTTTGCGCATGTATCTATTTGAGCTAGCAATTGACACTTGGGTATAAAAAGTTTCTTGTTGAAAAACAAGAAATAAGGGAACTGATGAAGATCTGTGGCGAGATCTGAAACTATAGTATTCCCTGCCTTACCCCTTGGTAAACATCGCCAATTTTTTCCCACTAATAAATTAAAGTTGTTTTAATAAAATATTAAAACAACGACTATGGGATTAAGCCTGACTATTTTGAAAAACAAAATAGAAGTCGTCATCCCAAACAAAAAACGCCAACCCTCCTTATATCAAAAACTATTTGTTCTAGAAGTGTTAAGTGGATCCAAATTTTGAACTTTTTGATATTTGTTAAAATATAGAAATATAGATATCAGGTGTAGGATAAAAGGGAATTCGGAAATTTGGTATTAATTTCGGTGTATGGAAATGCGTACCATAAGTATACGAAAAGTACTAAATTTTGTAGAAATGCGTTCCATAAATACACGCAAAGTACTAAATCGTTCTAAATTAGGCTGAGTTCGAATTCTAAAATTAGAGCCATTGTTGTTGTGTGTGGGGTTGGCAGATAGAGCTGGCAATGAAAATCACGGTTGGTGTATAGGGTTGATATACGGAGTAGTATTTGAAGTTTATACCCAGGTGCACGAAAAGTACCATTTTTGGTACCATTTTGAAATTCTGAAGTTTGGTACGAAGGTCTCTGTGGACTGAGCTATGGAAGTGGTTTTGGAAATACCTCCTATAAGGCTACGAGAAGTACTACTTAAATTAGTTCTTGGGTTTAGGATTAAAGCCGAAATTATATAACTTGGAATACTAATATTAGTGTACGTCTAGTACTGAAGGGTAATATACAATAAGTGTTTTAGAATTACTAAATAGTACTACACATTGAAGCACCGATACGAATGAAGTGGTAAATCCAGCGGATGAAATTTGTTTTGAGAGTCACTGTTAGGATTAGATCACAATGGTTATGAAAATTCGCCCTTAAAATGTTGGGCATGTTTCTAAATGTAATGTCATAGGCATTGGGTGAACAAGTAGTGATAAAACTGTAAAAATTTAGATAACGTCGTAGGTTTGAAAAGTTGTATTGAATATTGTGTTTTTATTGTTATTTTTTATTGTGTTTTTATTCTGAACGCATTAGAAAGTCCATTTGAAAACGTAGACCTACGCGACATTTTTTTGCTCCCTGAGGACAGAAAGCCATAAATTGAAGCACCTCGCTGCTGATTTGCAGGGGTGAGAGAGTCCGATTTTAGGTAGTAGTACAACAAAATATTCAATGTTCACAATTTCGGTACTAAATATTGGTTGTTGTTATTTTTATTTCCTTTCCGCATACGAAGTGGGGGGCACTTTGCTAGTTGTAAATGTAGAATTGTTAAAAATTAGGGTAGAGGGGAGCACCCCACCCTTCCGAAATTCAACAAAATATGTAGCCTATTTTCACCGCAGGTCATCGCTGTAGTTTTTGTAGAAAAAACAATTAAAGTTGAAAATTGAAAAAAGTGGGCGTATAACTACTGCTCATGGCGGGTTATGACGAACATTTACAAAAAAATATCCATCCCGGCCTAGTCGTTCTCGACTGATGCCATTACCAACGAACGACATTTGATGTTTATATAAAGCGTTTTTAAAGAAATAGGGCATAGGGCAGAAATAGGGTATAGCCTATTTTCACCGGAGGCAATCGCTGTATGTTCCCTGACAATTTCAGGAAAATCAGTTCAGTAGTTTTTGTAGAAAAGTTTAAAATTGAAAACTAAAAAAAGTGGACGTAAGAATGGGCGTGGTCAAATTTTCTTTGCATAAGAAACTAAGTTGGTTATGACGAACATTTCAAAAAAATAATTATCCAAATCGGTCCAGCCGTTCTCAACTTAGGCCATTACAAACGAACGACATTTGATTTTTATTTATATAGATAATTGTCATAATAACGTTAAAAGAGGTCTAATATTAGGTGTACATTTTAATGTTAAGTTAAAATTTAACCCATTAACAAAAGATAATTTGTATTATTGCCCTTGCTCTTATTATTTCGATAAGTTACAAACTTTTGAACAAACAAACATATTCCATAATAATGTGGTCACAAATTATTTACACGTGAATCCATAACATGACCCAAATAAATCTAATGTATGTTTTAAAAATACACCATACCCAGAGGTACAAACAGAACGACATAAATCAGTCTGGACCATCAAACAGTGGAATGAAGAAACCTTAATGTTTCGGTAATATTCTTTGTTATTTCGAAACAAATGTGTTTCGCAAAATGACAAATGATGTAAATTTGTCTTTTACTAAATGGCCATCATTTCCTCTTTTTTACCACAATGCGAAAAGTAACATTTCGTAGTTTCTTTAATATTTTTTTTGTATAAACATCTTAAGGACATAGCTTTTCATATCATTTGTGGATATTGAATATCTGTAGTATACTATTTTATTTATCTATTTACCATAATCGTTATCTACTTCCTTTTTATTTATTTTTTGTTTTGAATGGCTATTTGGAATGGCGTTTGCATATATTAACCGGATCCTATATTTCTTTGCAGATGTGTTAGAATATAATGCTCCATAAATACTAGAGAAGCATAGCGAAAGAGAAAGACAAGCGAACCCAGTAACAGTTGTCGAAAGCGTTAAATTAACGAGCAAATATTCTGCCATAAATTTTCCACTTGTAAGAAAAGTGACTATGGACTGCATGTTACTAATTGTATCCTAGTCATGCGCTTTATGAATTGCTACACTAACATTACAAACTTTATTTTGTTATTCGTTAAATTTTAAAGGAAAAAAATAAAAGCATTTAAATGCTTTAAAAATATCATCCACAAAAATTATTGCAAATCTAATCGGATTTTGATATAGCTCCAATATGCGTATTGCAATGCAATATGCCACAACAATGAACTGGTAAAGTTTTTCATCGATTAGACCATAATTGCGGAATTTAGAGAATTTTCATAAAAATTCACCTTTGGCCCCATACAACGTACTTTGGAAACAAAGATCGCTCGTTTGGCAAGGGTTAACATTGACCGATCGCCATACAATTTCATATATAAGGTTTTTGTATCAAATGAAAAAAAATTAGTGGGTAGAGGTTCAAAACAATTTTTTGCGACGCCATAAGAAAAATTTACCGATTGACGGCCTATTTTTATACTCTCAGCCTTTATGCAAACAATAGTATATAAACTTCGATACGATAAAAATTGTGCCGCATCAATACAATGGTATCTTTGGAAGAAATCAGTTTCTAACAATTGGGATACAATTTAACAATGTCTGCCCTCTTGTCTGTCTGGCTGGATTTGTTTCATAATTTGGTCCTCGTAATATTTCGTCCAAGTTTATGGTATCAATACGCAAGATGTCCAGTAGACGCGGACCAACTATGGATGTTGAGAACTACACAAGTTGTGAAGTAAAGCAGAAGATCGGTGCGTTTTCAAATCACATTTCACATTAATTCGGCATCTCTCCAAAATTATGCACACGGAAAAGCCCCTATTTCGATGGTACAAGTTTTTTCTGTGACAAGTCCATACTTCTTGGGAAAATGACCCGAACACTGTAAAAAACCCCCTACGGCGAGCATGTGTAGTGGCTGGCACGCACAGCGACTCCCGAACCAAATACTGCGTTGGTCCACACTTTGTATATAGTAATATTTCTTAGAACATTAGTAATATTTCTTAGAAAATGGTAAGTGCAATATCTCAAAAACGGAACAAGCTATTTGGTCTAAACTTTGCATAAAATTCGAAGATGGTGCTTATAGGTCCATTCCTTTCGACACCTCTCCTACAAAAGTTCGGAAATATTCGGTAAGCGTAATATCTCATAAAGGGAGCAACCGATTTGGTAAAATGGTAAGCGCAATATCTCAAAAACGGAGCAACCGATTTGGCCCAAACTTTGAATGAAATTCGAATATGGTGCTTATAGGTCCACTCCTTCCGGTACCTCTCCCACAAAAGTTCGAAAATATTCGATATATATATATATATATATATATATATATATATATATATATATATATATATATATATATATATATATATATATATTGCTCGCTAAACGGAGCAACCGATTTGGTCCCAATTTTGGATCTCGAAATACTTTGTCCAGATTTAGTTTATGTTCAAAAGTGGGCCATATCGGTCCACACCTTGGTGTACCACCCACACAAATGATCAACATTTTTGTTTAAGTGCGGTTAAGGGTCTGTTCGAGGATGCTTTGGAAATTTTTACCGAAGGTACTCCTAGTGACCCTGTTTACAGCCATATTATATTTTTCGTGGGCAAGTCCGTGTTGCCTGATATAATGCTCCAAAAGATCAAAATTATATGGTGACTACCTGAAATGACTGGTAGGCGCGATATCTATCAACAAGATTGACTTCCAAAATGTACTATGTGGGTCCATTCCTTTAGGTACCTCCCCTGCAAAACTTTGGAGCTTTAATCCAAATCCATAAGTTCATACACCCAAAATTCTGAAAATTCTCTAAGTACATACATACGTGTTTTGCAAAAAAAAGTGTTTCCATTCACACAGGCTGAGGGTATATCTCTGTCGTCAAAGTCAAGTGATACTTTTTTAATTGTTTTGTCAAATTTTTGAACAGATATTGCTGTAATATGGTGTTGTGTCAAGTCAGGGAATAGAAAGAACAACGATGAGTTCTTTTAAATAGTGTTGTTACATTTTCCTTCTGAAGTAGGTGAAACTTGGTATTTTGGAATCTCAATAGAAAACCTCCACACAGAAAATTATAAGTATAAAGTGATTATCAGCAGTTAAGATATTATATTCCTCCAAGGATTTATATTTTACGTAGGGAAAGAGTAGTAGTAGTTAACTGTTCATATTTAGTTCAATACAGTGGTGGTGGAGGTATAAAAAGTTCAGCCCGGCCGAACTTAACGCCATTCTTACTTGTTAATTGTTGGTATATTTGTTAATGTTAAAATAATTAGGGTTAAGTAAACATTAGCTGTAAATTTCGTTGCCTAGCGTGACCAGTCATTTCGGCCATCAAATCTAATAATGATTGCTTACGATATATTACCTTTCACTACTGATTTATATAGAAGTATTAATATGAAGATATAATTCATATTATACTGTCTGAAAGAAATCAAAGTTCAACTAAGATTTTTAACTACCATACATATTTAATATATATACAATCATTTCTAAGCCTTCTCGCCTTTACGAATGAATTAAAATTGAACTGAATTTATTATCACTCCTCTTTTTGGCACAATTTATATTGAATTGTATGAAAGATACAAACTTTACAAATACAGTTCATGCCTTTCTACTAAAAATGCACCTCTTGTTTATGGAAGGTCAATAATCGCTTCTCATGTCTTGACATAATTAAATGTTATTAAAAAATTTTAATAACTGCTATGAATATTTCACAAGAGCAGCGCGTGTTACATATAATGAATAACAAGTACCTAAGAGGACATGTTTTATTATATTTAAAGAGCTCTTACGGGTTTATGTATTAGTGATGATTTCGTGCATTTGCTGCAGTAGAGCACGAGCGTTATGCTGCTCTTGTAAATGTAAAGAGCATAAAGTACTATTGATTTTATAATTGCTTTGGAAGGGAATAACCTCAATTTCATTTTTAAATATGATTAATTTAATAACATAATTTTTGTTAGTTGTAAGACTTACCTATCTATTGCAATCGCCCCTAAATGAAGTATGGATGCTGTACAGCAGAGAACATCACAAGAAGTCCAAATATCACATAATTCTTGTCCCAGTATCCAGCCTTCGCTAATCTAAACACAACCGCAAAGAAAATATAAACATTTAAAATAGTGTAACATAAGTTAACATGGTTTGTATTATTAATTGCAGAATGTTTCGACCAGGTCTAAAAGAGAGTCATTTGCTACCCAACTTTGGTATCATGTCAAATTTTAAGAATTCTTGATTATCGCAGCAATTAAATAACGTACGAATTTCCCTAGTTATACTTAAGAGTCAATACCTACCAAAAACCCAAAAACATTTCTGAGAACACCAATTAAGTCACTTATATCCAGAGTTCGAAAATAAACAGTACACTAGCATAGTGTACCGCTCCGAGTACAGTATCACTAAAATATTTTTAGCCTTAGTGTTCCGGAACACAAATACTAAAAAATATTTTAGTGATGCTGTTCCGGAGCACAAAGATAATCGTAGTGTACCACATTTTGGTACACTAAAAACGTTGGGTACCGCAGTCGAAACACTAAAAATCGTAGTGCTCCGCAGTAGGTGCACTAAAAAATAACGTAATGATAATGTACCACACACGAGTTTATTATGATTTGTGAGGAAAATCAAATAAATTTCTTTTAATAAATACAAATTAAGAAACAAATATTAATAGAAAATGTTACAAACACCTGATTTGGTTGTTGGACAATGGATCAATAAAAATCGTAGTGTTCGACGGCGGAGCACAAAAATAGTAGTGTTCCAATTGCCGAAGCACTAAAAATCATAGCACAACCACGAGCCGACCGCTAAAAATAAAATTATGTTTATTATTATATGTGAGGAAAATTAAATATTTTATGTTTGTTTGGGATATATACATATTAATAAAAAATTAGTAGAAAATGTGAAAAACATCTGACTTGGTTGTTGGATAACGGAACACTTAAAATGGTAGTGTTCATCTGCGGAGCACTAAAATTGTAGTGTACTGCCGACTGCCGGATCTCTAAAAATTGTAGAGTACTACGAGTCAAAACGCCGTTATGATTTGGGAGGAAAATTAAATATTTGATGGCTTGTAGGACAAGTAAAAATTAAAAAATAACAATTAATAAATAAAATGAACATTTAACTCCATGTGTTTTATATTAGTTACAAACATTGAGAATGTTAGTAGAAAATTTAACAAGTAAAAAAGTATCAGTCGGCTTGGCCGACAGAGATATACCCTCAGCCTGTGTATATTGAAACAATTTTTTTTTCCCAAAAAACGCATGTATTTAGGGAATTTTAGGCGTTTGAACTTACAAAAATGTTGATTAGGATTAGAGATCAAAAGTTTTGCGGAGGAGATACTAAAAATAATGGATCTCCAGCCAGTACATATGGTACCATAGGGGTTTTTTACAACTTCAGGGATGTTTGCTCAAGAAGTATGGACTTGCCGCTGAAACAACTTTTACCATCGCAATTGAGGCAGCGAATGCAAGTTGCTTCAACAAAAATCAAAGTGATTCGAAAGCAGGTCTTAAAGTGAACATGTATCCGAAATTTTGTGTGGGAGGTACCGGATGGAGTGGACAAATATAGTCCATATTTGAACCTGATCTATATCTGGTAGATATATTAAGATGTGTAAAGTATGGTCCAATTCGGCCACTCTCTTCACGAGTTATCGTACGCACAATTTTTCCGAACATTTTTGAACTTTTGTGGGGAAGGTACCTGAAGGAGTGGACCGATATGGCTTATCTTCGAACTTAAACTATGTTTGGACAAAATATTACTAAGGCCAAACTTTGGACCGAATCGGCAGACCTGTTCGAGAGTTATTTTACCCTCGAACCTCCTCACACGGTGTCATAGGGGTTTTCTTGCAACTTTCAGGCTATTTTCTCAGGAAGTATGGACTTGCCCCTGATGAAACTTATACCGTCGTATGGAGGGCAGTGAATACAAGTTGCTAAAGCAAAAATCAAAGCGATTCGAGAGATGGTCCTAAACTGAACTTTTCCAAATTGTTGTGTGGGAGGTACCCGACGGAGTGGACTAATTGAGTCCATATTAAAACCTGATCTAAGTCTGGTACACGCTCCACGATGGGCAAAGTATGGATCATATCGGTTACTCCCTTCAAGAGTTATCGTGCGCACAAATTTTCCGAACATTTTCGAACTTTTGTGGGGGAGGTACCGGAAGGAGTGGACCGATATAGCTCATCTTCGAACTTAAACTAAGTTTGGGCAAAATATTACGAAAGCCAAAATTTGATCCGAATCGGTTCATCCGTTGTCTGAAACACATTTCGTCCAAACATACTTGGGGTCTAAAACCATTATTTCGATGAGGCACATTTTGCCCGTATGAAAGTGTATATACCCTTCATAGCCTAAAGGCTGAGGGTATAAAAAATGGAAAAATCTTCTGGTTGTTATACAATGGTGCACTAAAAATTGTAGTGTTCCGACTAGGGTTTTGGAGTCGGAGTCTACGAGGCGGAATCGAGCAATTTTGTTGGAGTCGGAGTCTGAGTCGAAACAAATAACTCGACTCCGGGCAATTTTTTTCTATATTATAGAAATATAACATTAAATTCGGGACACCGAAACAAAAATATAACAAAACAATTAAGCAAACGTTATATTATACTAAGTTAGAGAACGGTTCACAGGATATCTACAATCCTTTGAAGTCAAATCTTTTCATCTCTATTTTGATAACAAAATGCATGTTGAGAATATTTTATGATCCAATTGATGCTTTAATTTTTTGCAAGCAAAAGTAAAGTTCTGTGATATTCGAATTATAATTGAGCATTTAACGTCTTCTGTACAAGTTCTACAAGTCTTCTGTCAAAAGGCCTATTTTGAAGAGCTTTTAGATAAAATTAGATACAATTTTAATTATTAGATGATTCTATAAAAATCTAGAAAGAACATCGGAATCTAGAAATGCATCGATCGATTTTATTTGTAATAGTTTTTTAAGCCAAACATTAATATTTTTATTTCCACCATTTCCGTAAAATCTAATATATATTTTTTTAAAACGATCGATGAAGGACTAGATTTTAATGTTCTTGGTTCACAAAAATATATGGCAATCGGTTTAGTTTTCGAGTTGGCACATTTTATTAATTTTAGTGGTATAGGAATTTACCCTCGGAGTCGACTCGAGCCAAAAATACCTCGACTCCAAAACCCTGGTTCCGACAGCGAAGCACTAAAAATCGTAGTGTTCCACGAGCCGCAACACTAAAAAAGAACGTAAAGGTAATGAACCACGCATTTGGTTCTTATTATCTGTGTGGAAATGTAGATTTGTTTTGATAGGCATTTTACATGTAAATGTGTCCAAAAGTTAGTGCCATAATAATGTTTATTTTCGGAAAATCGGCGTAAAACTACATATATTGAGGAAGTTTGTTGTACAAATAATACAGGTACAATTTCCCCAAAATAATAAGTGTTACATATACGTTTTGTGGTTTTATTGATCCCGAAATCATAAAGTTGACTTTAAATGTACAATACTGCTTGCGAAAAATCCACACGTTTTCTAATTGCATTAATTGAAAAATAATGTTTGTTGTGCAAATATCTCCAGGTACAATTTCCCCAAAATAATAAATGCCTTTAAAGGTACAATTTTACTTGCGGAAAATTCGCGTATTTCATTGATTAATATTATTTGTTATACAAATATCAACACTAAAAATTTTCCCAAAAATAATAAGTGTTACCTATACGTTGTTTGGTTATATTTATACCGATATCATAAATCAAATTTTAAAGGTACAATCCTACTTGCGGCTAATCCACATACTTTCTTCAACTGCATTCATAAAAAGTTATAGGTACAATTTCCGCAAACATTGTATTGTTATCAATATTTTCCGTTCATTATTTCTTTTGTTCACATTAAAAAAATTAAGTAATTTATGAAGATCCAGAAGGCAAACTTTCTACGAAAATTTACATCTTTATGGCACTAAGTATTGTTATTCTTATACATACTCGTACATACATACTGAGCCATACGATTTTTAGTGTTCCGGCAGTCGGAACACTACGATTTTTAGTGCTCCATTGTCCAAAAATCAAACCAGATGCTTAACACATTTTCTTCTAATTATACCCTACACCACTATGTGGGGACTGTATTATAAGTTGGTTTTGGCCAAAAAGTTTGTAACGCATCGAAATAATGGTCGCAGACCCATACTTATATATACCAAAATGAATGTCTCGACGAGCTGAGTCGATCTGGCTATGTGTGTCCGTCCGTCAGTCCGTCCGTCCGTCCGTCTGTCCGTCTGTCCGTCTGTCCATCTAAACCTTGTAATCACGCTACAGGTCGTAATTTTGATCGGATCGTCACGAAATTTTGCATGTTGATAGGGGTCCTGGAGGGGAAGAAGCCTATTGATTTTGGTGAGGGTCGGATAATATTTAGGGGTCGGAAAGGGCAAAAAACTTTGGTGGATAAAATGACAACGTTTTTTTCCAAAGCAAATATCTCAGCTTCTATATGGGGTATACCAAAAGCAAAACCTGACAATGAAAGTAGAAAATATCTCCTTTCTAATGATGTAAAGCAGGTGCTCGTAGGTGATCAAACAACGAAGATATCACAATAGTAGCAAATAAAACCCCAATTTTAATTTTTGCGATTTTAATTATATTGACGAATATCACAGCTTTAGTTGAAAACTTTCCAAAAGCAAAATCTGACTCTGAAAGTAGAAGATCCTGTCTTTACAATGATGCAAACTAGGTCGGCGTAGGTAACCAAATAACGGAGATATCGTAATAGTCGGTAATACATCCCATTTTTCTATTTATTTGGAAATCACGCTACAGGTCGCAATTTTGATCGGATCGTCACGAACATTTGAGGGTTAATGGGGGTCTCATAGATGAAGAAGCCTATTGATTTTGGTGATGGTCGGATAATAATTTGGGGTCGGACTGGGCAAACACTTATTTGAAGAAAAGTCAACATTTTATTTTACAGCCAATATCTCTGTTTCTTTAAGAGGTATATCAAAAGCAAAACCTGGCAAGGAAAGTAGAAAATATCACCTTTACAACGATGTAAAGTAGGTTGTCGTAGGTGGTCAAACAGCAGAGATATGGCAATAGTCGATAATGCATCCCATTTTCCGATTTTTTTGTAATCACGCTACAGGTCGCAATTTTGATCGGATCGTCACGAAGTTTTGGGGGTTAATGGGGGTCCCAAAGAGAAAGAAGCCTATTGATTTTGATGATGGTCGGATAATATTCAGGGGTCGGAATGGGCAAACACTTATTTGGGGAAAGGTCAACGTTTTATTTCAAAGCCAATATCTCTGTTTCTTTAAGAGGTATATCTAAAGCAAAACCTGGCAAGGAAAGTAGAAAATATCACCTTTACAACGATGTAAAGTAGGTTGTCGTAGGTGGTCAAATAGCAGAGATATGGCAATAGTATATAATGCATCCCATTTCCAATTTTTTTGTAATCACGCTACAGGTAGCAATTTTGATCGGATCGTCACGAATTTTTTGGGAGTTGATGCGGGTCCCACAGAGGAAGAAGCCTATTTAGTTTGGTGATGGTCGGATAATATTCAGGAGTCGGACTAAGCGAAAAGCTTATGTGGAGAAAAGTCAACGTTTTTTATGCGAATATCTCCGCTTCTGGTTGGAGTATTCCAAAAGGAATACCCGTCAATGGAAGAAGAAAAGATCTCGTTTATATTGATGCAAAGTATGTTGGCGTAAGTGAGTATTGCAAAATTCAGTAATATACCCAATATTTCAATTTTTTGTAATCACGCTACAAGTTAGAATTTTGATCGGATAGTGACGAAATTTTTGGGGCTAGATGGGGGCCCCACAGAGGAAGAAGCATATTGATTTTGGTGATAGTCGGATAATATGTAGGGGTCGGAATGGGGAAAAACTCATTTGGAGACAAATTCAAAGTTTTATTCTTTGTGAATATATCGGCTTCTGGTAGGGGTATTCCAACGGCAAAGCCTGTCAATGGAAGAAGAAAATATTACCTTTACATTGGTGTAAAGCAGGTTGGCGAAGGTGGTCAAACAAGGGATATACCACAATAGTCGGTAATGCATCCAATTCTTCCATTTTTTTGCAATCAAGCTACAGGTCGTAATTTTGATCGGATGGTCACGAAATTTTGTTTGCTTATGGGGGTCCCAGAGAGAAAGAGGCATATTATTTTTGGTGGTAGTCGGATTATATTCCCTAAAAGAAATGTTTACCAGTGAAAAGTTTATGCACAGGGGTAGGGGTGTAGGGTATCACATGGTCGGCCCCGTCCCGACTATAGCCTTTGCTCACTTGTTTTTATTTATTTATATGTATTTATTTATCCTAAAAACATAAAATATTTAATTTCCCAATTTCCTGAATAATATCCGACCATTATCAAAAATCAAAAGGTTTTTTCCTCTGTGGGACCCCCAATAACACCCAAAATTTCGTGACGATCTAATTAAAATTGCAAACCTGTAGCGGGATTTCCAAAAAAGTGGAAAAATGGGATGTATTACCGACTATTGCGATATCTCCGTTATTTGGATACCTACGCCAACCTGCTTTCATTATTGTAATGATGGGATTTTTTACTTTCATTGTTAGACTTTGCTTTTGGAAGGTCCCGAACCAAAGCTGTGATATTCGTCATTATTGTTAAAATCGCAAAAATGAAAAGTTGTGTTCTGTTAGCGGCTATTGCGATATCTTCGTTGTTTGACCACCTACGATATACCCCTTTTAGAAGCGGATATATTCGCTTTAAAATAAAACGTTGTCTTTTTCTCCAAATAAGTTTTTTGCCCATTCCGACTCCTGAATATTATCCGACCATCACCAAAATCAATAGGCTTCTTTCTCTGTAGGATCCCCATTAACCCCCAAAATTTCGTGACGATCCGATCAAAATTGCGACCTGTAGCGTGATTACAAAAAAATGAAAAAATGGGATGTATTGCCGACTATTGTGATTTCTCCGTTATGTGGCCACCTACGCCAACCTACTTTGCATCACTGTAAAGATGGCATTTTCTACTTTCATAGTCGGACTTTGTTTTTGGAAGCTGTGATATTTGTCATTATTATTAAAATCGCAAAAATAAAAATGTGGGTTCTATTAGCGTCCATTGCGATATATTCGTTGTTTGATCACCTACGAGAACCTACTTTACACCATTAGAAAGGCGATATTTTCTACTTTCATGGCCAGGTTCTGCTTTTGGTATACCCTATATTGAAGCTGAGATATTCGATTTGGAAAAAAACGTTGTCTTTTTCTCCAAATAAGTTTTTTGCCCAATACGATCCCTAAATATTATCCGATCATCACCAAAATCAATAGGCTTCTTCATCTGTGTGACCCCCATTAACCCTAAAAATTTGACGATTTGATCAAAATTGCGACCTGTAGCGTGATTTCCAAAAAAGTGGAAAAATAGAAATAGTTTACATCATTGTAAAGATGGGATCTTCTATTTTCATAGCCAGGCTTTGCTTTTGGAAAGTCCCCAACCAAATCTGTGATATTCGTCATTATAATTAAAATCACAAAAATTAAAATTTGAGTTTTATTTGCGCCTATTGTTATATCTTCGTTGTTTGATCACCTACGAGAGCCTACTTTACACCATTAGAAAGGTGATATTTTCTACTTTTATTGTCAGGTTTTGCTTTTGGTATACCCCGTATAGAAGCTGAGATATTCGCTTTGGAAAAAAACGTTGTCTTTTGTCCACATAAGTTTTTTGCCCATTCCGACCCCTAAATATTATCCGACCATCACCAAAATAAATAGGCTTCTTCCCCTCCGGGACACCCATCAACATCCAAAATTTCGTGACGATCCGATCAAAATTGCGACCTGTAGCGTGATTACAAGGTTTAGATGGACAGACGGACAGACGGACGGACGGACGGACTGACTGACGGACGGACACACATAGCCAGATCGACTCAGCTCGTCGAGACATTTATTTTGGTATATATAAGTATGGGTCTACGACCATTATTTCGATGGGTTACAAACTTTTTGTCCAAAACCAACTTATAATACCCTCCCCACATAGTGGTGTAGGGTATAAAAACGCCATATCTTTATGAATTAAAGTCAAATGCCGTCATAACCCAACTTAGGTTTTTATGGAAAGAAAATTTTACCACACCCACTTTTTTCAATTTTAATTTTCAATATCTAGTTTTTCTGCAAAAACGCCTGGAACTATTTTCCTAAAATTGTCAGGGAATGTACAGGGATGGCCCCCGAAAACAGGCTACATATTTTATTGAATTTTAGAAGAGGCGGGGTATCTCCCCTATGCGATATTTTTAAAAAAACGCTATATTTGCAAAAATTACGCATATAACGGTTTAAAAATGTACGCATTAATCTACAATGTAGTACTTCTTTGGTGTCTAATCACTCCACCACGGCTGTTTTTTAAATGATATATCTCCAATACTACTGAACCGATTTCCATCAAATTTGCAGCGTACGCTCAATGTTTGCCATTGTTATGTATATGTTATGAATTTCGGAGGAGGTGGGGTACCTTCCCCCACCTTTCTTTTAAACGCTATATGTATAAGCCAAGTTTATGATTATATCGGTTTCAGCATAAATTTTGGGAGGCAATTGGGTACATATTTGAAGCCAAAATACCGGACCACGCCCACTTTTTTAAATATGTTATATTCTGAAAACTGATGACAACGCCCACTATTTGCAATTCATTATTTTTCCAAAATTACTGAACCTACTCCTACTCATACCTACTCCCTTAGGCCAAAATCCTATATATTTCTAGACGAATATAATATTTGCTAAACTTATGAATGCATTTGCTTGCAAATTAATTTTCGAGACAACGTTGGCTGCGCCCCCGATCAAGAAAAACGATATATTTACAAATTTCTTAAATGGTGAGGTTCAACGGTCCATCAGCCATGAAAAACAAAAACATATATGTATGTCTCAATAAGCGGGAGAATTTGACTTTACTATTTTGTTAACTTCTACAAATAGATCGCGTTAGGATAAAGACAGAAATGGTAATGGATAATAAATAGCAAATGATAAGCTTTATATTAATTAATAAGTTTCAAAATAGCGTCGAGTTTAATGATCGAAATTTCAACATTGAGCTAATTCGGTTCGTCCAAAACGCTTAAAACCCTTAAACAATTTATAAATATAGACATAAAAATGTTTCTAAACAAATCAGGCTACTCTATACAACTGTAACGCAAATACAAATACTTCTAAACACATTTTAATACGTCACGCTTCATACTACCGGATTGCAAAAATACCCATTTAAAAATTCCCAAAACTCGTAATAATATGACCCACGCAAAATCGACGAATTTCCTGCCATTTTGAGTATTTGCTTTAACAAGAATAAGGTCATGTTAGAATTACCGTAACTTCAGTTATAACGGTACAACTTTTTTTTGGTTTTTCTCTCTTAGCTAGCATATTTTCTATCTCTAAATGTACAATTTTTTTAAATTTTCTAATTTTTTTTTTGCGTTTTTTACAAAATGTTGAATTTGGCCAAACTGCGCGGCGCCATTGTGGTATGTTAGTGCTACACAGTGGACGAATATTTAAATCTGCCAGAATGCCGACTTCGGGACTGTAACAGTGTGCCTCCTCCTGACACAAGTGAACCATCTTCATGAGTAGACAACACAACAAAATGTTTTCGATGCAGTACCTGATTGTACCCGCCGCACACTGGTCGAAACCACTGATCTAGCGTCGCGAAAGTCCGATAAAAATTTTGTTTTTTCATTTTTGTTGTTGTAAATATTCATTCAGTTATTTACTATCAAATACAAGAAATTTTGCTGCATCAGATTAAAAAAAAATGTTGCTAAAAATTGTCTTCATATTTGTTTAAATGTTGAATAAATTCGTAATAAAACTGAACATAATTTATTTTTAATTGATGGAAGAGGGTGTGACTTTAATTGTAAAAAATAGTTTTGTGTCAGGGGGTACATAGTTATATAGCAATAAATTTTGAAAAAAAAAAATTAATTTGTATACGGTTTTTATTGGTTTTATGCGCTTTTTCCATAGAGTGCATCTTGTAAACTTGGCCTAACTTGGGTTCGATTATTTTTTGGGGAATTAAATTGAACTCTTTGGATACGAAATAACCACATTAGGGCTGCAAATATTTACAACTCTTCTGATAACTGCACTTTTAAAATATGGGATTTTGCTTGAAATTAATACTAACTTAGCTGGGCATTTGTATGTGAGCTATATCAAAATATGGACCTATCATAAGAAATTTTTGCAAGGAGGAGTTCTACCCATAGAGACCATACTATATTATAGCTAAATCCGGTAATAAATATGCGATAACAAGTAAAAATTCTGGTAATCGGTGGGTACCATAAAAGGGGGCTACATCAAAACATAAATCCACATTGAAAATATTTTGCAAGAAGATTTTACACGGGGTGCAAAATAACAGGCAAATCGGTTGAAAAATGTGGTCATGATTTTCAAAATACCTTAAATCGGGAGGTACGGTTACATGGGGACAATATCAAAAAGTGCACCTATGTCCATAATTTTTGGTGGAAATGTTTTGTGACCACTAGGAACCCTAAGTACAAAATTACAACTAATTTGCAACGAAAATGTGGCTTAAATCCTCCAAATACGGAAAATCGGAACGTACCGTTATATGGGGGCTATACAAAAACATTAGCCAATATTGTTCATATTTGGCACATTATTACCCACAGGCTGTGTTTGTGCAAATTTTCAGTAACATATCTCAATTCGTTTTTAAGATATTAATTTCAAGCCGCTAGTTCAGTGGTTTCGGCCACCGTGCGCCGGGAGCATCCCTGCAACGATCTAGTGGACAGGCTTCCCCACCCAGACACATCAGGGGAAATCTGGAGAGAGGATCTGGAGAGAGAGATACACAGTTATAAACGAGAACATCTAGATCAACGATCGTGTTAGGACGAGACCCAACTCATGCCTTGGATGTGTATTGATACCACACTACAGCCTGAATTTGTTTAGCTACTTAGCTAACCCCACTCATCGGTTTCCTGATTCTTTGGGGCGCAGCCAGTCCAGGTTGAATCTCGACACAGAGGAATCAGGGCTAGATTACAAAATAAAATATACGAACGAACATATTTGCATTACAAATAATGTTTTCGTACAATCGTTATATATTGTACACGTATAATTTTAGATGATACTTCGCAAAGATAACGAACTAAGACATCGCTCATCAGGGACGTACGCAGGATTTCATTTCGGGGGGGCCCAACTTGACCACAAATCATGAAAATTAACAATGTTGTGTATCGTTACGTAAAGCTATTTTAAAGAGGTTTTAATTTATTTTATGTATATTAAATATTGCCACAAAGTATATACATTCAAAAGAGAGAAAGATCACAATATTTTAGATACAATATTGAAATTTGGAACTGATTATAATATATCAGTCCTTGGATAACCCATATCAGACCACGTTCGGCATAGTCTCCTTACAAAAGTTTTTAACCAAATTCTCCAAGAGAACTGAAGCAATAACTTAAAAATCTTTCAAATTAATATTACCCATATAGATGTACGTTTTGTTGTATCCCAGAATTTTCAACCACATAACCTCTTATTTGGGTTCTAAATCCCGCAGCGAATAGCTTTCGAAACATTTTCTATATTCGAGCATAGCATAGTTTTTAAAAATATCGTCAGTAATATGGATTTTGGAAATGATTTTGTTGGGAGAACTTCCATGCAAAAAGTGGTGAAAATAGATCCACGTTCGAACGCAGTGATTGCATTCGCGAATATGTCGAATAGATATATACATTGTTTGGAGGATAAAAACAGTTCGATCCGAACATAACGCCGTTTCTTCTTTATCACACACTAACTTCAGTGTCATTAAAAAAGTTTTGTATTATTGTAAGAAAATAATATTTTATATGCACTTAATAAACACCAAAACTTTGCTATTTTACAAGAAGTGATAGAGTCCGTGAAAGCCAGCTAATAATTCAGAAAATTACATTAAAAAAAGAAAAAAAAAATATCAGGATCCGGGCGATGCAATCTACGACTCATAGATTCCGAATCCAACTCGCAGTACTGTTTGAGACTGCGCTAACACATGGTCGAAAAATATCTCTAAAAAAGCTCGGCAACATTTTAGCTAAATCCTGAAAAAATAGTTTAAGACGAAAAAATACATCTGATACATCAATGGTTGTTGTTGCCGCTTATTTCTATCTTAATTGTACGACTACATGTTTATGGACTCGATGACCTTACAAACTTTCCAACGACCAATCACTTCTGTCGGCACAGCGGATACAAACTTATGAAAATTCATAACTTTTGTTTTCTGGAAAACAAGTAAAAAGTAACAGTCGGGTTTGCCTACAGAGATATACCCCTCAGTCTGTGTGAGTTGGGACTTTTATATATAGACAGATCGAATACGGGCTACATCGCCAATTTTTTTCTATAAATTGTATAGCCAAGAAGTTTCAGAATTTGATATGTACGTAATTTTAGGATGTTTCGGTCAAATCGGATAATTGAAATTTTGTGTTGAAGGAATCTGAAGGAGTGAATCGATATAATCCATATTCGAACCTACTCTAGGTCTCGAAAAAATCGGATTGGACTTTGCTCAAGATTTTAGGGAAACATTTTGAAGTCTGGTGTCCAAAGGAAGTTTGGACAAAATATTGCGAGATCCAAAATTTGGACCAAATCTGTTGATCTATCCGAGAGTTATAATGGGCACGAGCCAGACAGACGAACGAACTGGGATAAATCGACTCCAAACTGTTTGACGCGTGTTTCGTCAAAACATATGATTAGTCTAAGAACATTATTTCGATAAGGTACATTTTTATCGTTAGCCTAATGACTGAGGGTTCAATCTCACGGTGCTCTTGAACCAACTTTAAATGAATGGAGCTTACAAGTGGGAAGTTTTTGTGGATTCTGAAACAGTAATGTTCATAGATTAGAAAAATCCAAAAACAAGAAAAAATCGATTTGTTCCTAGCTTTTACCATTTCTGAGATAGAGAAGTTCAGGTCACATTTTTAGTTTTTTTGTTAAGTTTTCACGATTTGCTTCAAAACAGTAAATCTTGTTGAAATGGGACTACAGAAAATCGTATAGCGGTGAAAATTCTTTACAAGATTGGGATTCGTAATTTTTTTACTTGGTTGTACCATTTTTGAGATATTATAAGTATAAGTTAGGAAATTGTAGTCCTGACATTGTTTTATAAGGAGACGATACAGTCAGTGAATTGTCCAAATTTGAACTTCTATATCTCAGAATTGGTAAAAACTACGAAAATATCATATATGAACAATATTGTAGAGAATTTTCACTGCTACAAAATTTTTTTTGGTTCCATTTTGATAGGGCTTGTGGTTTCCCAGCAAAACCTAAAAACCCTAATATTTTTTTTTTTGATTTTCTCATCTAAGCTTCTTTCATGTAAAGTTGGTTCAAGTTCATACAATACCATATAACGAAAGTTTGAGCATTAATTTCGTTTACGGATGTTTTCAGCTACAAATTTGTTACTGATAGGAAAAAATTCAGATGGGCACGCTATTTGTAGCAGATATTATCACTTTATAATGCACAACAATACATTTTTCTCCATTATTTTATCCCACTGTTTAGCAACAAGTTGATATAAAATAGGAATACAAAATGTTGATTATGGCAGTAAAACAATTTTCTAACTGGTTTTCGAGATATACTCCTTGATATGTCGTACATATTGTCCAATAGACATTTCATTTTATGTACTTCTAATCCGCACAATACTGAGTTTGTAAATGATTTGAATACAAAATGAGTTTAAAGCCTCAAGACCTTTATATTCATTACAGAATTCCAAAACACTGGCATGGCATAAAGAAGGAATTCAGTTTTACTGGAAGTTTCTCTAAAAAGAGTATTCAAACAAAAAAAAAATTGAATATTTCTTAGACAACTTGATGACAAAGTACATTTTCAGTACAGAACCTTCAGAACAATATCAGTTTTCATTTGAAATTTTAAAAACAAAAATTATTTTAGAGAAAAAATCGTAATAATTTGTTAAAGTAGCTCAAAAAATTGTAGTCGACCAAATCATTACGGGGGGCCCGGGCCCCCAGTGCCCCCCCCCCTTCGTACGTCCCTGTCGCTCATATTTTAATGTTGTTGGAATTTCCACCTTATACACGAAAGAATGACGACTGATGTAGGATGTCTAGGCCGATTTAGCCTATAAATTTATTTTTACCTCCTCTAAGCGAAACAGCTTGTGTCCCGTTTGATCAATCTATCTTATTTTCATTTCGTTTTCCTTCCGCTAGTTTTTCCTATCATCGCGTTTGGTTGACAATTGCTATATATCTAGTGTCGAACTAGTTACATGTGCAAGCCGGTATATTGATGTAAATTCAACTTAAGTATTCCTCACACACTCATCTCCATGTACAACTAAACATTTTGAGTTATTCACACGCTTATGCATGCCATTTGCTGAGATATGGTTGAAGCAAAAGGCCAAATAAGCATTTGCTTTAAGGTATGCAGGCTATAATAAGTTGGCATTGATTAAGTGCTACCAACTGCCCCAAAATATATGAGCATCTTAGTGTGAAGCTTTTCAGGCATATAATGAATGTAGGGTGGTAAATATATTTCAGCCACTACAGTTTGTGGGATTAAAGTTGAATTTCGTTGCTATTGATTTGATATGGGCCATCAGTTCAGGATGAAAATATCACAAATCAAGGAAACCTGTAAATAACATTTTTGTTTGTAGCGATGTGAATTGATGCTGTTCGATGTGCAGAACCTCATTTACAGATACATACGTTTGTTGCTGTTGGGCAACATTTGAATATGATAAATGTTGTCTTAGGCATACATAAATTAAATTTTATTCGGGAATGATTCTACTGCATAAACTTGTACATCAAAAAATTATATATAGAGGTATAAGTACTTTGTAAATTCTTAGTATGAATTAACTTACATGTCTCCTAACAGATAATATAATAATAATTGTTCCACAAACATCCCAGATGGGACAAGGGAGACTTCTCTCATATCAATGAGTGCACGCCGATTCATATTGGCTCAATGATATGGGACCTACTTTTTATTGCCGAGTCCGAACGGCGTGTCTTACGACACCACTTGTAGAGAAGTTTTTCATGGCTTAAATACTCAGGAAATGTCGCCAGCATTACTGAGGGGGAATTTTGCACCGTTGAAAATTTGATGTTGCTTGGCCTGGGATTCGAACCGCAGATCTTCTGAGTGCAAGGCGGACGTGCTAACCATTGCACCACGGTGGCCCCTAACAGATAACTAATTATATAAGCCGATCGCCGATATATGTTTCGGGTTTTTTGATACAGAAAATTGGAGAGAAATTTTTTATTTGTGATGTACCCCATAACAGTAAGTGTGAGATATGTGGAATTTATTTATTTGAAGGTCAATATCTTTAAGTGAAATATTTAAGAATTAGATATCATAATTTATAACAGTGTATAAAATTAAACAAGTGAGCAATGGCTATAATGGGACTGGGCCTACTACGAGATACCATACACCACTACCTCTGTGCATAAGCATTTCACTGTATCCATTTTTAGGGACATACTATAGTTATCAGCCACCCAGACTTTAACCAGATGACTTAGGATAAATGTACATAGACTACTTCAAAACTATGTCCTATAGAAAACTCCAAGAAATGTGTCAATACGAGAGATACTAGAAAAGTTCCTAACTTAATAATAAAAACGCGAATATTTCTCATCAAAAGTAGTTTTATTGTTTTCTAAAGTATTCTCCAGCATGAATTATACACATTACAAGCGCTGAAACCTATTGTTGATTGAGAAACCTCCAAAACTTGATTTTTGAACGCTTCAACAGCAAATTCTGGCGAAGAAAATTGTTGACCACGCCTTTTTCTTGACGTGCAGGTATTAAAAGAAGTAATTGGGTGCCAAGTCAGAGCTGTACCTCGGATGACTCATCACTTCTACTTTTTGTCCGGTCAAACATGAACTGGTTTGAATTGATGTGAGAAGTCAAATTGTCTTAGTACACTATGTTTCTTCTCCCTAGTTCGTTTTTCGAATTTCTCCGAAGACTTCAGGCAAACAAATTGTGATGTACTACTACGTTTCTAAAGAATAGTCGTCAGATGCCCAGATTTTCCGAAGAAATAGGCGTCCATTTACTGCGAAGTGCTTCTCTTACGTACATTTGTTGGATTTGGCTCGTCTTCGAAAACCATCATGGCCGATTGCTGTTTTCCTCGAGCTCATACTCATCTTATAAGCGTCGCACCGTGGTTCAGAATGGTTTTTCCTGGTCAAAACTCTGTAACTTTGAACGGATAAATTTATTTTCACATTTATTTCTTTGTTCGGCTGGTAACACAATCAGCTTTCCGTTGAATTACGAACGATCGAATTCGATCAAGTAGTTACAGAGGAATTCAATGTCAGCCACCAATAAAAAAAAACATAAAAATACAAAAAATTATTATTTTTGTGTTTTTTCAAAATAGTCTGGCTTAATCCCATTGTTGTTGTTTTAATATTTTAAAACAACTAATTTATTTGTGGAAAAAGTTTGGCATTGTTCGCCAAGGGGTAAGGTAGGGAAGACTAGTTTCGATCCTCGCCACAGGATCTCATCAGTTCCCTGGTTTCCTGTTTGTGGATATTCTTCAACAAAAAAACTTTTTATACCCAAACATCAATCGTCAGCTCGAAGTATAAAGGTGAACAAAGAAAAAACTCCAATGTGAAGTCTTTCTTTGGCAAACTTACACAATCCCGACGAAACAAACCAAACCTTTCCCACTGTTATGTGTCGTTGAATTTTAACAAAGGCAACCTAACAAAATTGTGTTGGTAGCTTGTCACAGCCATAACCAACCATACAAACCGTTCCAGTGTTTCTCAAATAGAACGTTGGTGGCGTTTTTTATTGGGATAGCTGAAACAATTTTCAAAATAGTATGGCTTAATCCCATTGTTGTTGTTTTAATATTTTAAAACAACTAATTTATTAGTGGAAAAAGTTTGGCATTGTTCGCCAAGGGGTACGGCAGGGAAGACTAGTTTCGATCCTATGTCCGCAATTTTTGGTGGATAAGTTTTTTAACCGCTTTGAACCCTAAATGACATCCAAATATCTTTGAGGTGTTAGCTCTACTTATCACTTTCAAAAAATCCAAAAAAAAATGTGTTGGCCTATTTTGAAGTACAGGTAGTATAGAGTATGCCGCAAACAATTGCAAGTCGATCGCAGCAAAATTGGCTGAGATATGACCGTTCAAAGTGAAGAACCCATTGTGTTTTGTGTGTAGATGCGCAACTTAAAACGCGTTTTTCTGAAAATGGCATTTTTGAAGTCGGTGCTAACGATAGCTCGAAATCGAATGGAGCGATCTTTATATAATTTGGTGAGCTTATTAAATACATAGAAACAGATTTAAAAAAAAAAATTTGTTGTCCGATTTTTGGACAAAAAAAGTAAATTTTTTTCGTTTTTATTTTGACAGGACACATTTTTTTTTAAATCAATTTTTTTAAATTCTATTCCGCTTAAAGACAAGTTTATTAGGTTCTTAAAACGCACACAAAAATATACGAAGAATATACGAAGCTTATTCGTTTTCGAGCTATCGTTGTCACCGCAAAACGCTTTTACAAAAAAGGGGTTAACAGGCAACCATTTACCACAAAACTGTGCAATATTTTACAACAAAAATTGCAAAAGTAGTTTAAGATGTGCCTTTCAGCTAAAAGTAAGAACTAATTAAAAATATTGGTAGTTTCATTGTAAAAAATCATGAAAAATTAGTCATTATACCCTACACCACTATGTGGGGAGGGTATTATTATACCCCACACCACTATTTGGGAGGGTATTATAAGTTGGTTTTGCCCAAAAAGTTTGTAACGCATCGAAATAATGGTCGTAGACCCATACTTATATATACCAACATGAATGTCTCGACGAGCTGAGTCGATCTGGCTATGTGTGTCCGTCCGTCAGTCCGTCCGTCTGTCCGTCTGTCCGTCTGTCCATCTAAACTTTGTAATCACGCTACAGGTCGCAATTTTGATCGGATCGTCACGTAATTTTGGGTGTTGATGGGGGTCCCGGAGGGGAAGAAGCCTATTGATTTTGGTGATGGTCGGATAGTAATTAGGGGTCGGAATGAGCAAAAAAGTTATTTGGAGAAAATGTCTACATTTTATTCCAAAGCAAATATCTCAGCGTCTATAAGGGGTCTACAAAAAACAAAACCTGCAATGAAAGTATAAAATATCACCTTTACAACAATGTAACGTAGGTGTTCGTAGGTGGTCTAACAACGAAGATATCGCAATTGTCGCTAATAAAACCCAACTTTTCATTTTTGCGATTTTAGTTATAATTACGCATATCACACCTTTGGTTGGGGACCATCTAAAAGCAAAGCCCGACTAAGAAAGTAGAAAATCCCATCTTTAAAATTATGCAAAGTAGGTTGGCGTAGGTAGTCAAATAAAGAGATATCGCAATAGTCGGTAATACATCCCTTTTTTCCACTTCTTCTGCTATCACACTACAGGTCGAAATTTTGATCGGATCATCACGAAATTTTCTCACAGAGATAGAAGAATATTGATGTTGGTGATGTCGATAGTAGTCCAATATAAAATTAAATATTAATTATTTTGGTTCAGTTCGCCTTAAGTCATTTGGTATAAAAGCCAGATAGGTGAAAACATTCGTATCTCCCTAAAAGAAATGTTTTCAAGTGAAAAGATTATGCACAGAGGTAGTGGTGTAGGGTATCACATAGTCGGCCCAGTACCGACTATAGCCTTTTCTCACTTGTTTTTTGGTATGCACAACTAGGAATAACCCCTTAATCGAACTCTACCGTTTTATGAGGGTTATCTAAAACGTGGACCTACATGTGTATGTCCACAACTATTGGCGGAGTCGTTTTTTGAGCACTACGAACCCTATATGCTAATTTAGACCGAGAGCTGTATGGGGCATATTCCAAAACGTGGACCTTTGTCCACAATTTTTATTGGAAATGTTTTGTGACCACTTCGAGCCCTAACTGCCAAATTATAGACAATATGGTCCCGAAACGTAGCTAAAAACGTAAAAATACCGTGTGGTACCAGTACACCCATATACCAAAATATGGACCTATGTTGACAAGGCTGGTTTTAACTCAAAGGGGAAAATTGATGTCGGATTTTTTAGGCGGCACTCCCAAATTTTAGTTTTGTTAGATTTTAAGACTGCCAAAGTTTTAGCATAATCGGAATATGTTTATATGTGCCACTCGGGCCTCTAAATTTCCATAGTAATTTGTATGGGAACAAAGGTGCATTTTCAGGAAAATTCTCTAAAAACAGCATTTATGGCCCAATAGATGAAAATCTTTACCAGTCCATTATTGTGGCTAAAAAACTATTTCAACAATCATTTTTGACGATTAGTAAATGATAACACATTCCCCCTGACCGATTTTTATTTCCATAGTATTTTGTAAGGGGTCAATGGCGAATTTTCAGAAAATCGTTCAACAGACCACAATTATTGTCCAATCGATGAGAAAATTTTACCAGTTGATTTGTGTGGCTAAACACAAAATAATCTATAAAAAATTTGAAAATTGGCTGGATTTTAAAATTAGGCTGCATTAAGGGGCCCCAAATTACCTAATATTCGCCAAATATACTATTGGAGCAATATCAACATCTTACCCGATATCATAAAAAATCGCCTAAATATCCGACACAATTTTTAAAACCACTTTTATACCGAAAATCGGGAGGTACCGTTATACGGGGACTATATCAAGATATGGACATATGCTGACTATTTTTGGTGGGGAAGTTTTGTGACCACTGGGAGCCTCAAATGTGAAATTCAAAAATCCTCAAAACCGTTATATAGGAACTATACCAAAACGTGGGCCGATATAGCCCATCTTCTAACTTGACTTCCCTATGGAAAAAAGACAATCGGGTGCAAAATATAGGCTTCTAGCTCAATTGTTATGGTCGCTATAGTGATTAGAACAGACTGGGAGACCGACATAGATACATATATCGAATAATATGTTTATTATGATCAGGAATATAGAGTTGAACTTCTCTGTAAAAAACTTTTGTGTAACAAATACTTCTCTATTACTAAGTTGTTTTTAAGGCGGAAGTGGAAAGTACACACTTGAGCAATCAGACAAGGACTTGAGCAAGCAGTGTGTTTGAGAGAAAAAAATCTTCGAAGGATTTACGGGCCAATATGTGTAGACGGAGAATATCGACGTCGTGTGCACCAATCTATACAACGACATCAGTGTAGTTAAACACTTCAAAATACAACGATTGCGTTGGAAGCGATGATAAGCCCGCTAAAAAGGCGTATAAATAGGGGCCGCGTGGCGGTACACACTGAACTGGAAGGCCAAGGCTTCCATGGAGTAAACAAGTGGAAGACGAGATCGAAAAACACGATATACGAAACTGGAAAAGTAAGGCAACAAATAGAGGCGAGTAAAAATATTTTCTTAGTTCGGCTTACAAATGTTCTGTAGAGGACCATCTAAGTAAGAAGGCATATTTCATGAGTAGACCGTATTTAACTCTGAAAACTTAATTAAAAAATTAAAATGTTAAAAATTGCATTCGTATTAAACGAACTGTCAAGTTTTCTTAATCAAACGAACTCTCAAATTTTCTTATTATCTATACCAAGATCGAGTCTACATCATCTGGAGGCTGGGCTATCAATGACTTAAATTCTTTTCAAAAACAGGAGGTTAATATACCTTGATTGCAATATTCAAAACCGAATTTAAACATTTTGACACTTCACAATAATTTAATAAAAAGCATAACGAACTAAATTCTCAGCATTATTTTTCAGACGAACACATAGTTTCCAAAGAGAAGAAGAAGAAGAATAATTTATTCAACAATTGTTGACGCCTTTGAAATTCTTTGACAGAATCTATTAATACATGGTAGTAGGTTCATTGAATTTCTGTAAATATTCAATAAGAATATTTTTAGAAAAACACCCCTTTTCTTAATATTCGTTTGTTGTGGTGTTAAATCTAAGTGTTTCTGTGTGTGTCTGTGGTATAGAAGTGTTAACTGTGAATGTTCTTTAACGCGACAGGCAACAAACAAAGAAAACAACAAAAAGGGGCAAAGAACAACAACAAATGACTACGGAGAAAAATGAACGAGTTCTGACCCCAATCGACATTTTAAATATAAATCAAGTTCGACAAGTTACAGTTCATACACCTACCTACAGACATTCATCATCCGAATGACCCTTTTTGCATGCATGTGGCCATCCATACTCATGTTGTTTTTGTTGCTGTTAAGGAAGAAGAAAAAGAAAAGGTTTGCTGGACGTGATTTACTTGTTGAAAGTATTTTGTACAGTTAGCAGTTGGGAGTTAATTCTCGGTCTACTGGCTATATTTATGAAGTGTTTAATTTCAAACCATTTCACATGGCCTTTTTCCCTTCTTACCCGTAAAATTATTTTATGAAACGGTTAACATGTGTTGTAACGATATCCTTAGGGTTTCTTTCGATCCTTTCCTTAACCCAATCAATACGGCAACAGTTGTTGCCTTCCCCATTTTGATATGTCATGTATGTCATTTCACAACATTCAATGATATCCAGTCGATTTGAAATGGCCTAATGTTAGATTAATAGATATCAGTTGGCAAGTTCATCATTCAAATGAATGACAGGAAAACCCCCAATGTAACATTTGAAAAGGGAAATACATATTTTTAATAAAGCCTATGAAGGACGGTCCATATATTACCAAACATTATTCATTTCAATGACACATTTGTGAAAGTAAAATCAATTAAATTTCATATCTCAAAAAGACAAATGTTATTCCGATAAAAAAAAAACATACATAATTATGATGTTTTTCAACTTATAGAATTCGATGAGTTCTTACTTGTATCGTACTGACAGCATGCAAATATTTTGTTCTGGTAGTTTTTAGGAAAGTCGAAAAGTGAGCATCATTCCCATTTACATGAGAATACTCTATACTTAAAGAATTCAGTTTTTCACTAAGAAAACCTAATTTCAAAAACTGAAATGCCAATTGAAATTTCCCTTCTCCCGGGATCAAATCATAATATTGATAGCGATCAGTAAAATTTTTCCAAGGCTGTCAGTGCGTTTTGTAAACATTACTCTCTATAATAGAGAGTAATAATGAAGCTAAGACAATGGGGGAATATTCCAGACTTAAAGCAATCATAATAAAAAACAAGTAAGAGAGGGTTATAGTCGGACATGTGATACCCTACTCCACTACACCTGGGCACTATTTTCCAAGGAATTTATTATGTGATTGGGACATATTCTAGCCGTCCGGTCATATATACATAAATTGATATACATGGTAACATACCAAAGATATAGAACATACATACATATATACGCCGTCATTACTGGAAACGTAAGGTATTATTTTCCGTATTGTATAATGACCAATCGGGGCTTTTTCGCTACATATTATTAAAACAAGTTAGAAAGTATCAGTCAGTTGTGACGACGTAGATATACCCTCAGCCTCGGACACAAAGAAAATAAGTAAACTCAATACTTACAACGTCTCTATGGTTTTTTATATTTTAGGCCAATTTCTCAAGAAAAATTGACTAAGACCCCCAAAAAATTGTACCGTCGTAACAAAGACAACAAAGACAAAAATGCAAAAAAAATTAAGCAATCCGAAACGAGTTCTTAAATGGCACTCTTTCCAAAATTTGTTGGGGAGGCAACCAAAGGAGTGTTCCGATGTAGTCTATATTTGGACGTAATTCAAGTCTCTAAGAAATAATACGACGTACAAAATTAAGACCAAACCGGTTTCTCCCTTAGAGGGTTATCTTAGGCACTAGTCAGTTTAGTTGGCATCGACTCAGAAAAATGGACTTGCCCCAAAAAATAAAAAATATTTCCACATCCCTTTTTTGGAACAATTCGGTTAGTCCCTTCAGGAACTATCGTCCGAATAATCTTAGCGAAAAATTTTGAACTTTTGTAGGGGTAATTAACGGAAGGGGTAGACCGATATGGTTCATCTTCGAGCTTAAACTAAGTTTGGACAAAATGTACGAGATCTAAAATTTAAACCAAATAAGTTGATTCTTCGAGAGCTATCATGCGCAAAAGGCAGCCAGACAGATGGACGGACATGGGTAAATCGACTTCAAAATGTCTGAAATGGATTTCGTCCAAACATACTTGGGTCTAAAATCATTTTTTCGATAATCTCGTTGGTCTTAATGTATAAACAAATATTTCGTTCGGTCCCACGCCACTCTTTCCCGCCCACCCGACCGAGGGGGCCACCTCCCTATATCGTAGGGAACGCGTACACCCCATAGACCGGACTATGGAGGGTTAGTAGAATGATGGGATGACCGGCTACATATTAAATCAGCCGGCATACAGTAAAAGTAAACAAGTATTAATACACTAAAACTAATTATAATAAGGTTAGATGAAGAAGTACTAAATCACAAATCATGCATACGTGTCTGGCACTCACTACATACGCATAATAGCATTTTTTATCAAGTTTAAAGGGTCAGTAAACGATATAGATAAAAGAATTTTAGTCATAGTTTTCGGTGATTTTTATCGAATCGATCAATGAAAAAAGACCAATATTTCGAGGTACTATTACACTGTACAACACGAAAATTATTAACCATATTCTGACACCGCAGTGTGATAGAACACCAATAATGAGAAGACACGTGTCTCGCCGTTTTTCCCTATCTCATCAACTTTCGCTGTTATAGGCCTCCAAAGGTTTGAGGCTTTGATGTAGAAAGGGTTATTTAGTCAAGACTATATCGTCCAACCCGTTAGGGTTATATCGTCCAAAAATTGTGAACACATATAATCCATCAAGCTTCATCTGCAAAGTCAAAATCGCCATGGTCAAATTTCTTTCAAAATTTTTTCTCAAGTTTTGTTATACAGCTTTCAAACCGATCAAATTTGAAGCAAACAACCAGCTACAAAAATGTACCTCAGATCTCAATAAACATCTTTCTAGAATATACGAACTCTGTAGAAACGGATCTTAATGGTCAAAATAGGATTCTGCTCCATAGATATTAAACCGCTCAAAAGTCAAGAAAACAATCAACCACAATAGCGTAGCAAAGGCATCAATAAACAATTTTCTGGAATGTGCGAAATGTCTATGAACGTTTCTTAATGGTAAAAATAGCAAAAATCTTTTGAAAATATCCAATTTTTATACTTTTTTCTCCGATTCTGGTCCAAAGATACGTAACCACCCAAAAATTAAGGATACAGTCAAACACAAGAATTTACTTAAGATTTCAATAAACAACTTTTTAGAACATATGAAGATTTTAGGAATGATTCCCCAACGAAAACTCTCCGATTTTTTTTTTTTGAAGTTTTGTTCGAAGTTAGGGTTTATTGCGCTGATTACGGAAAAATATAATTTTCATGGGCCGCGGATCCGGTTCACCGGTTATTCTACCCGAAAGGTCAGATTTAAAAACCGCGTTAGACCCAGTTCTACTGAACCGATTACTGCAAAGGGGATACGTTTGAAAGTTTATGAAACACATAGTGTGGTCATTTTAACCTGTTCGTCTCATAATGTACTTACGCGGTTTTTTTTAATTTGACGTTTAGATCGCGATATCTCGAAAATGGTATGTCTTTTGTAAAAATCATGAAGAAAATTGTTAAATCTACAACTTTTACTTTAGCCGGCTTTTGCTAAATCTTACCGTTTTTGAGAAAAATTAAAAAAAAACTGAAAAATGCCTCCAAAAATGACCTTTGACCCCGAATAACTTTTTTGCACACATAGGATCTATGGGGACTTTTAGGACGTTGCTTCTAATGGTAAGCTCTAACTCTCCACCAAAATTCAGCTTTGTCGGAATTTTTGCTATTTCCCTCTTATACGCATGTCTATTTTGACTGGGCTATTAGTTCTATGCAAGAAAATGACAACAATAAAAACTGCTTGTATGTTAGGCAGTAGCTCAGTTATCCAATCGCTATATTCATGTTGGGTTTCAAGATTATTTTCGTAGATTGTCTCCTAGAAATAAAAATTAGACCAAAATTGGAATTTGGATATTTTTCCCACAAAAGTTCAACCGCTAGGAACTATCCGCTCATTATCCAAAATTGTTGGCATCTTACTTGACCAAAATTCTTACCTCGTGTAAAAATTTGTTTAGCGTGGTTATGGTTACTATACACACAATTAAAACTGTGGAATTTCTGTTTATACTAGGCTGTAACTCTGTTATCTGAGCACGTACATCAACATAATTGGCATCTATAGAAAGTTCAAGAGATCGTCTTTCAAAAATAACTCAAGTGAGCGGAATGTGCCTGGCACGAACAAAAATATAACATATATATTAAATTTTAAACTGTTTAAAAATAAAGCCACCTTTCGTCAGAAGAAAAATCACACTCTACCAGACTGATACTTCCAGCCCTTATGTAAAGCGTGTTGAGTTACAACGATTGCGTTGGTTGGATCATATCATTAGGATGGATAATGATGCATTCGCCAGACAGGCATATGAATACGAGCAATTTAACCGTATACGACCCAAGGGTATGCCAAAACTCTGATGGAAATACCAACTTAAAGCTGATATCTGAAGAAGTAAAGTAGAAGATCGGTAGGTTTGGAAATCTATTCTTAGTTCGGCCTATGGAACATAACGTTCTGTTTATAATTTAAAGCCATCTACCTTTCTGGCCTAACAATAAAAATGTGAATATTTGATATCAAAAATACTTTTATTGTTTTCTTAAGTAGTTTCGGACATGATTTATAAATGCGCTGAAACCAATTGTTGAAGCACATTTTCCACTCCGACTGAGGCACCCCCAAAACAGGGTTTTTGAACGGATTTACAGCATCTTGCCGAAAATCGTTGACCACCCTTTTCGCTTGATGTGCGGGAATCAAATGAAGTCACTGGATGCCAAGTTAGGACTCTACGGAGAATGGCCCATCGATGCCACGTTTTGGCGTTTTGGTCAAAATGGCGATGGTTTGAATCGATGTCATTGTCATGTTGTACAATGGAGACTTCAGGCAAACAAGTTGTAATGTACCGCTCAGAATTAACCGTTCTACGTTGTTTAATCTGTATAGTTGCCTAGTGGTCAGTTTTGCCAAAGAAACAGGCGACCATTTGCTCCGAAGTGCTTTTTCCATGACCAACTTTTGTTGGATTTGGTTCGCCTTCGAATACCCACACGGTCGATCCCTGTTTTTGTTTCGACTCATACGCATAGATCTAACACCCTAGACAGACGGCAGCGTTAATTTGCATTAACTGCCTTAATCCAAATTAATTCGTGCATTATTAACATTCTTAATGCACAAAATCAGAGGGAATTTACAGCCTGTTTCTGTATGTCGAAAGAAGAATGTGTGCGAAAGAAACACGTCCAAACTCTTGTGTGTGTTTTCAAATTTGTTTTTTGTTTTGAAGCAAAAGCAAAGGTAAAATTATTGCGAAAACTAAAGTTCGGGCGTGTTTCATTCGCACACATTCTTCTTTCGACATACGGAAACTGGCTGTTAAACTGAATTTAGGTATTTCAATATGGCAATGCTGTAAAAGAGAGCCCATATTCATGTAGGAGAGAGGGCATATTCATGCTCTGTAACACAATTTGCATTGCAAACAACAACAAAACAGTTGTTTACCAGCAAACAGCTGTTTCGTAAATGCAGAGACTGTCGTCTGTCAAATTAACGTTGCCGTCTGTCTAGGGTATAAGTCTTCAGTGACGCTATTATAAACGTCGTTTGAAGCACCGCTATCGTATTTATTCACAATATAAGACGGTTATCTTCCATTATCTGTTCACTCACCGCTTAATTTTTTCTGGAATAACCGCTGCTTTTGGGCGAGCCTCACGACCTTCTTTTTTTGTTTTTTTTTTTTTTTTTTTTTTTTTTGGGGAGTGTCGGCCACTTTTGAATTTATTAAACCAGTTTTTCATAGTGCTGTAGGAAGGTCCTTTATCGACATACAAAAATTTTATTTGATCGATGCACTTTTGCCGTGATTATCCGCGTCAAAATTAATGATAACTGATAGAACGAAAATGTTATGAGGTAAATTCCATTTTTTTTGCAAATTGATTTTTTCAAGCCACTTTAAACAACACTGGCACACTTTCCAAAAAAAACTTCAAATGGCGCACAGCAACACGCAGGCCACAAGTTGTCGTGCAGCCCTCGTATGTAAGTACTTGATACCGGCTTATTGCAGTCCAACCAAAAGTATACTTGTACAATTTCTTAATGTGCATGTTGCCAATAATAAATTGTTAAAGTTATACATAATCTGGAATACATAATATAAAGTTAAATCTTGTACATACAACTTTAAATTCATGTCGCCAGACGAACGTCTGTATGTGTATTGTCCATCCTGATCACTTGTTATGTAATATTATCATGCTCTATAGTTACAACACTTGAGTTGTAGTTTGTAAACATTTCATATCTGTTTTTGATTGGCTTTACAATCCTTTGTCCTGTTTTTCATTCAAAATTTAAATACAAATGGGAAATGAATACTCTCTGGCAAATTTCTGTAGAATTCCAAGTAAAGGCAATTCATGCCATACAATTTCGAAATGTCTAATTTAAGGATAATTTTTGCCGTCTATCATACATACATATGGACATATCTATGTTTGTTTGTACATATTTACATCGTTACAGATTTTCCCTTTTGTATTCGCTATTTTACATAATCAAAAAAAATTGTAAACAATTTGAAAAAAGTTTGATTAGCCTGAACTTGAATCGATGTAGCAGCATACATTTGTTTTACAAATGGTTCGAGACCCAAAATTACCAATAATTTTTCAAGTTTAAGGTCCAGTTTGAAAAAAAAATCATGCTGTGTTGTTTTGCACGTGACTGTATGCATGTATGTGGAGGAGGCCTTTTTGTGGGCCTTTTAAAATAGAGTATAGTCTAAAATATTTAACTTAAAAGTATGGTGTAGCAGAGGATTAGTGGATAACAACCTTAGGATCTAACTGGATTCTCGATGTCAATTGTGGATACTGACATACCCGACATTTTTTTCGTGGGTAAATAATGGGAAGACCCGTTTAAAATAGTATAATATTAACATTAACTTATATTAACATTAATGCTCGGATTACATTCGTCGCCGTTTCGTGATTTCGCGCGGAATCCAGCAAACTTTGTCATGATTTTGCATACAAAAATGAAATCATCTTATTTCGTGTTTTCAGCGAAATCAACATCAAAATCACAGTACTCATGATATACAACCCTGTTTTTGCGTAAAAAGTACCAAAAGTTGCAACACTTTTCACGTAACACGATAAACAACAAAAAACTTTAGTATCAAAATGTGTAAACAATGTGAAAGAATATTAAATTACTTTGTTACAATCAAGGCACATTTATAGAAGGTAGAAGTGGCAATCAGCTGTATTTTTACTTCTTTTTGTAAAATTGGTTCTCAAAATGTAATAGGATCTACTCGTGAAATTTGAAACTTCGAAATTTGCTACCATAAAATACTTCTTTTCATCATAAACGTGTAATAAAAATTACCTACGAGAGTTCTGAATACGTTATATTTATATTTTGATTCAAATTTGTTCTATTTTAGAGGATTTTCAAAATATATTTATTGGCCTGTTCCCGTACTTTATAAAGTGGTAAAAGTCGTAAAAGTTTTAAAAGTCGTAAACGATTCTCATATAAATTTTGTGTACGGGAACGCAAAATGTGTAAAACTGGTAAAAATTGTAAAAACTTTTTAGTTCTGGAACAGAGCTTATGTTTTTCCTGAATCTTTGACAATTAATTTTCAGTAACAACAATGTTGTTTTTGTAAATTTGTTAGTTGTTGTAATTCATGCATATACCTTATATGAATTTGCCATGGTTACAATGATATTTTCCATTGTGTTCCCGTTCGGGAAATACGGAAACGGAAAAATTACGTAAATTGCAAAAACTCCAGAAGAAATGTCAAAACAAACGTATCAGCTATCATATTCAGATACCAATAAGCATGCTGCTAGTTCCTACTATGCCAAATTTGTATAGCAGAAAAAAGGAGAAGAGGGTGTTTGTTTTTCAGCGCTATTTTTGTTTAAAGAGAAGTGGAATTCTTGCTAGATTTCGGAGTACGGGAACGCATTTGTAGCACTAAACCGGAAAACTACTGCAAGTAGTAATATTTTGCAAGTTCTAAACACAAATTTTATCTATCAACAATAAAATCATTTTTTATTTTTTCATTTGTTAGTATTATACACAATTAATACGATATGTAGATAATTTTCGAAATAAAGCAGTAAAGTTCTATATTGTCGTATTTGTATCCTACACCACTATGTGGGGAGGGTATTATATGTTGGTTTTGGCCAAAAAGTTTGTAACGCATCGAAATAATGGTCGTAGACCCATACTTATATATACCAAAATGAATGTCTCGACGAGCTGAATCGATCTGGCTATGTGTGTCCATCCGTCTGTCCATCTAAATCTTGTAATCACGCTACAGGTCGCAATTTTGATCTGATCGTCACGAAATTTTGGATGTTGATTGGGGTCCCGGAGGGGAAGAAGCCTATTGATTTTGGTGATGGTCGGATTATATTTAGGGGTCGGAATGGGCAAAAAACGTATGTGGGTAAAAAGACAAAGTTTTTTTTCCAAATTGAATATCTCAGCTTGACAATGAAAGTAGAAAATATCACCTTTCTATTGATGTAAAATAAGTTCTCGTAGGTGATCAAACAACTATCACAAAAGTCGCAAATAAAACCCAACTTTTCACTTTTGCGATTTTAATTATAATGAGGAATATCACTGCTTTGGTTGGAGACTTTCCAAAAGCTATAAAAGTAAAAGATCGCATCTTTACAATGATGCAAACTAGGTCGGCGTAGGTGACCAACTAACGGAGATATCGCAATAATCGGTAATACATCCCATTTTTCCATTTTTTTTTTTTTTTTGGAAATCACGCCTATTGATTTTAGTCGGATAATATTTAGGGGTCGGAATGAGCAAAAAATTTATTTGGGGAAAAAGTCAACCTTTTATTCCGAAGCAAATATCTCATGGCCTATAAGGGGTATACAAAAAGCAAATGGCAATGCACGTAGAAAATATCACCTTCATAACGATGTAACGTAGCTTGTCGTAGGTGGTCAAACGACGAAGATATCGCAATAGTCGCTAATAGAACCCAGTTTTTCATTTTTGCGATTTTAATAATAATGACGTATATCACACCATTGGTTGGGGACGTTTTAAAATCAAAGCATGACTTAGAAAGTAGAAAATCCCATCTTTAAAATTATGCAAAGTTGGTTGGCGTAGGTGGTCAAATAATAGAGATATCGCAATAGTCTGTAATGCATCCCTTTTTCCACTTTTTCTGCAATCAAACTTTCGTATCTCCCAAAAAGAAATGTTTTCGAATGAAAAATTATGCACAGAGGTAGTGGTGTAGGGAATCACATAGTCGGCCCCATACCGACTATAGCCTTTTCTCACTTGTTTTTTCATGACTAATTCAATTTACAAAAGCTTGTTTTTGAAAATTCATTTACATGCATCTACCTTGTTTATTGAGATATTTTTGAAATCAACTAAGAAATAAGTGTAAATACAGGGGTGTATTTCAGGATTTCGTGAAATCCAGTGGATTTTGGAGCGTAAGTGTAAACTTGGCATAACTTATATTCATATTAACTTTATTAACGCACTTATGTACAAACACTAAAGAAACCTCTTATGTTTCAAAGCCCACGAAGTATGTACATATGTATGTATGTGAACCTAAAATTTGATATGAAAGGGTTATGGAGAGACAAAGGTAATCTGATGCATTGTTTTTCCGGATTCTGGAAATACAATGTTTAAAGATGTGAAAAAATCAAAAAACAAGAAATCGCCGGATCGTTTTTTTAATAAATGGCGATTCAAGTTAAAATTTTTAGGGGGTTTTTAGATTTTCACGATTTTGTTTGGAAACCACAAGAAAATGTCGTAGCTATGAAAATTATCTACAAGATTCACCTTTATGGTATTTTCGTATGCTTTACCGTTATTGAGATATAGAAGTTCATATTGGGAATATGCATTGACTTTATCGCTATTTTATAAAACAATGTCATACATGGTGCGTCTTCACTAAACTCAAAAACCGCTTACACCTGGGAAGTTTTTGCGCATTTTGAAGCAGCAATGTTCATAGGTGAGAAAAAAACAAAAAACAAGAACAAATCGCTGGAGGGATTTTTAATAAATCGCTGTCAAAGTTCAAATTTTTAGGTTTTTTTTAGGTTTTCACGATTTTGCTTGGAAACCGCAAGTCCTATCGAAATGGGACTAAAGAAAATGTTGTAGTAGTGAAAATTCTCCCATGTCCCATCTGGGATGTTTGTGGAACAATTATAGTGAACATTTTGACCGCGACTTATTTAAAAAGCGCTCAGGGGATTTTTTTGTTATTTGATTTTTGTTATTCATTAAAATTGTAGTTTCAGAATCTCCAAAAACTTCCCAGGTGTAAGCTACTTTCATTAAGGGTTGGTTCAAGAGCACCGTGTATAAAAGGTACAAAAGTAGACATAGGTGACCATAACAGAACTTTTGTATGTTCTTGAAGCCGAACATGGGACAAACTTGAGTAATTTGCAAAGACTTTTTTATCTGGAACACTTTAATCATTCTGCCAACATAACCACCTTTCGTTTATGAAAAAGACTAAATACCAAATTTCAGAGTGTTCCGTAAAACAATGTGGGTAACCCTCAAAATATCGAAACTCGGGAAGTACCGTTCCGTCGATTCATACCTACAAAATTGTGGCGGAATGTTTTTAGACTCAAAGAAGAATAAAGGCAAAATTTCCGATATTTCGGTAAAACCATCAAAATATCGAAAACCAAGAAACTCCATGGAAGACTGCCTAACAAATTTCCGTCTTTCGGTGGGATATTGACGTCACAACCTTCAGAATTACAAGAATTGGGAGGTACAGTTCTATGGGGGCTATATCAAAACGTGGACCTATACCGACGAATTTCAATCAGAAAGGCTTTTAGCTCCAACAAAGAGTAAATACCAAATTCGGTGGGTTGCTGTGGCCACAACCTTCAAAATACCGAAAATCGGGAGGTACCGTTCTATGGGGGCTATATGAAGGCGTGAGCCTATACCGACACATTTCTGGAAGAAAGTTTTATACGCTCAACGAAGACTAAGTACCAAATTTCAGCCATTTCTGTGTGATAATGAGGCTAAAATCTTCAAAATACCGAAAATCGAGTGGTACCGTTCTATGGGGGCTATATAAAGCCGTGGACCTATGTATACCGACAAATTTCATATGAAACATTTAGTGCCCCAAATACCAAATTTCGGCCATTTAGGTAGATTATTGTGGTCACAACACGCAAAATTCCGAAAATCGGGAGATACCGTTCTATGGGGGCCATATAGAGTCGTGGATCTATACCAACAAATTTCTGGGAAAATGGTTTATACCCCAAAGAAGACTATGTACACAATTTCAGCCATTTCGGTGTAATAATGAGGCTAAAACCTTTAAAACGACGAAAATCGGGTGTACCGCTCTATGTGGGCTATATCAAAACGTGGACCGATATAGCCCGTTTGCAATACCAAACATTCTAGGAGTTATAGACATTTCTATAACAAATTAGGAAGCTCTATCTCAAAAATTGTTGTATCTTCATTTCAACTGACGGACGGACGGACAGACAGACGGACATGGTTATATCGACTTAGAATTTTACCCTAATCAAGAATATATATACTTTACAGGGTCACCGATGAATATTTCGATGTGTTACAAACGGAATGACAAATTTAATTATAGCCTCCATATTATGGTGGAGGGTATAAAAAGGTCCATTCTGATCACAGGAGCAATCAAAAGCACCACTCTGGCGTAATTCTTTCAGGCAGAGACATTTGGCCTTAAGGTAACTTTCCTCTAAACAGCGTTGCAGCTGGTGACAATCAGTTAATCAAATTCTCATTAAAGCATAACTATAGCTGTAGCGTCTTTCAAGCAGAGGTTCTTTCTATCAGGAGAGCAGCAGAGATGGTTAAAGTGCTTTAAATCGATCTCACAGGACCCGTGACTATATGTGTCGATAGTCAGGAAGCCCTTTCGGTTCTCAAGTCATAAACCATAAACTCTCTAGCTATACTTAATTGCAGAAAGAACTCCATAGGTAAAAGCTGGGTCTCAGACCGCATTGGCGGTATAGGACAGTGATCTGGCCTGATTTTACCTTTGACTGCCCTCACAGGTCCTAAGCAGTACTTGGAACATGTCCATTTTATTCACTCTGCAATGAACTGCGTCAGTTCTCATCATTGGAACAGTAAAAAAGCACTTCTCATGCAGCATTGAATGCTATACCGGATATCAAACCTCCGGCTATTCTGGTTGAGTACCAAGCTGAGCACCGATGAGCCTTGAGGCTCAAAGAAATTATTATGTGGCGTTGTTCACGGCTTGGAAATACAAGCGTTGTACTAGGATGGGTAGCCAAATAGAACTGTGTGACAGGGAGGGGGTGAAACTGACATGGCATCTCTTTACTTTTCCAGCATAAACACCACAGCTCTGTTAAATTATTACAGGTGCCTTAAGTGGCTATTTTTCCCCTAATTTTTTCCTACCTTTCCGTTATATCTACTCCCTTCCTCTCCCTCTCCCCCTATTAACACCTTTTTTATCTCTTTTCAATGAGCACAATGGATCAAGGCAGACAAACTTCGTGAGATCTACCATGAGAAGGAGCACCGCCATATGGCTTAATGAACCTGGAAGCGGGATATCCAAATCAATCTGGCCTGCAATCTCTCAAGGTGGAACCATCCCCTTCACCCACTCGATAAGTTAGAATAACTATGGAACTTTTTACGATTCGCTGTATGGTTATATCTCTAACTTTAAGATGGGATAATAGTGGCGTTGAATAGATTATATGGAGATGCAGAAGAGATGGAGACGATTAACATATATTATAAGGTGTCCGTTGTTAGACACAAGAAGACACCAAGCACCGAGTAAATATTCTCACTTTCTTATCATTTATCACTAAATTTGCTAAACACATATCATGACTTGGCAAAGATCGATAACTGCATCAAGCAATATCACGGAAATTGTGTTCATATTTTCCCTCAATTCAACAGGTAATAAACATGGAATTTTGTCTCGGTTACTGTATAGTCCATTCGAAATAGATATGCGTACAACGGGGAAATAGCTAAAAATTCCACAATGCTGAATTTTGGGAACAAATTATGAAGACCATACTTGCAGATAATTTTTCTGTCTACAATATTTACTTTAGTTACTTTTTGATGAGATCAATCGTTTTCAAAAAAAAAATCCAAAAACCTAAAAACCTTTCATATTTGACCAGTGACCACGAATAACTTTTTTTGCACACATGGGATCCACCAAATTTCAGTTTTGTGGGAATTTTTGCCATTTCGTTGTCTATTTTGACTGGGCTTTCTATGTATTATAAGATGGCTGTGTATTCTTAAAACTAACAAACATATTTAAGTTATTGGCTTAAAAATAACCCACTTTGTTATTTAAAAAAATTTCTCTGGCCATCCCCCTTTAAAAAGGTGCCCGGATATAACACCCACGTTCAAAATTCCCAAAATCATTTTGACGTTATATCCGGATTTATTTGCAATAAATAATCTTTGGAAGTTATGTACGTGAAGAAAAGCAGACTGGAGTTATATCTGTTTTTTCGCGGACATAAGTCTCCTATTGGTGCTTCGGAGAAGTTCTTGTAAATTAACACATTTTTAGTTTGGAGGAATAGTTTCACAATCTACCCGTTTTGAATAGATTTCGTTAAGTATGCACTCCAATACATCCGCGAACCAGCCCTGTATATTACCCTACACCCCTATATCACAAGTCCATTTCAAAATGAGCATAAACTTTTGTAAACGCCATTGTATTTTTGTTCTTGTATTCAATTTGTAATTCAATACAATTTCATTTACAATTCTAAGTAGCGCCTGTTATATTCGGGTGCAAAAAAACTTTTCCCACCATCATTCCTGTCGTCCGGACATCGTCGTCAACACCCAACACCAACCAGCATCATCATCATCACCATCACCGTTCCCTGTTAAGTAAATAGAAAAACACGAATCACCACTCTAACGTAACAGGATTACTACAATCAAGCCCGAGAAGCGAACAACATAGAAATTTATGCCAGGAATATGAATGAATCCGAGGTATCGGTGTCATTGGGAAATGTGTGTTTTTGTGGAATTGTGTTGCTGTTGTGTGCGTTAGAAGGACCTTTTCCTAGTTGGAAACTGAAAGAAAAAGTTCCAACATTTTTAACGTGGATTTGCCAAAGGTCACGCATTTCATTTAAAAAGTAATTTATGGCAACAGGAAACCGGATACGCCTCAACTTGTTGTTGTTGGGAGCAAGTTGAATATGGACAACTAATGTAAAGCAATCGGCACGACTCTCACCGCAGTCTGTATGTATGTACTTCAATCATTACTCCAGCATTCCTATATGTGCCCTCAGAACCCATATAAACGAGAATGCTACAATTTCACAAGCAATTTACTTAAATATGCCCATTCCCAGCCAGCAATTGGGAGTGAGTGAGTCACTTCCTCTATCAAAAGTAATCGCTTTCTGAACTTCTATTCTAGAAAATAGCGATCCTTTATCATTTTACAATAACAATTGCATTGCTGTCCCTTTTTTAACTTCTTGAATAACTACCTAGTGTCAGAAAAGGAGATCGAAATTCTATTATTGCTTTTTTACACTAACAATTCTACTACTTACGACTATCGCATGGGCAGACACTTTCTCTGGTCAATGCAGACACTTCGATTCTTTACGTTCATTTGAGGCGTGTACAACCTTAAACTAATATAAGACTTTAGCCTATCTGGTGTTTATAAGGTACGGTGGTGCAGTGGTAAGCATTTTCGCTTTGCATTCTTAAGGTCAGGGGTTTGATTCCCAGGACAGGCAACATAACATTTTTAAAAGTACAAAAATTAATGAAGATGGCAATTTCATCTAAGGATAGTGTTCTTTAAAAACGTATGTAATTTGAAACATTAATTAGAATAGTAAAAAATTAAAATTAAAAGAATAACAACAGATAAAATGAAAAACGAAAAAAAATGTTTTTTTTTTTTCATCACAACCAATTTTATCGCTAAAAGTACTTCTAGGAAGTCTCGAAAGCGGCATTCACAAGTAGTGTCGTGGACGTGGTTCATTTCTTCCCGAACGGTGTGCCTACTTCAATTAGAATGCGAGATCGCGGATGTGTATTTCTATCGCCTGGGAGTGACTGCTTCGGGTAATGGGCGATAATAAATGCTTGCTGGGTTTGAATGTGTTCCTATGTGTGTGTGCGTCAGTTTATTGGTATGTTTGAGTTACTAACATCCACAAATAAGTGGCTCAATGTCAAATCTCAATTGGGAAAATATAAAGTGTGACGATACCTGGATCACATAATTTGTTGGTATTCGAATGGAATTGAATTTCCATACTAAAATATATTTGAAAGTGCCTCTGCATGTAGCATAGCTGTAGAACACAATTTGATTGGGAACATTTTATTGGAATTTCATTGTCAGCAATGAACAGCAATTATTATATGTTTGCCTTCGGGGTTTAACTTTATTTTTTCGAAAGAAGAAAACTCCTTGGTTAGTAAACAGGATGTTGCTAAGAAATTCTTAAACTAATACTGACACCTAACTGGGTAAAAAGTTTTACAATATAATTATTGTGAAATTATTTTTGAGACATCATTGGGGATAAATAATTGCTATGATTGGTTCAACCAGTTTATTTATTGCACTTGTGGTACTTGGACAGAAAGGGGAAAATGAAAAATTGTGCTTCCGTTCCGTTTGGAGGTTCAACGTAACCGATTACTACTAAGTGGATATCGTTTGAAAGTTTATGGAAATGTCCACCATGTATTTACGTGGCTTATTTCTCCATATGTGTAATTTGTCTCTTATTTTAGCCGTATTTTGATAAGTCTTATCGTTTAGAGAAAAATAAAAAACAACTGAATAAGCTTTCTAAAAATGACATTTGACCCCGAATAACTTTTTTGATAGATGGGGAATTTTTGTACATTGTTTCTATTGGCTCTCCACGAAAATTCAGCTTTATGAGATTTTTCACTATTTCTCGCATGACTATTTTGACTGAGCTAATAGTTTAGTGTTACCGAGTACATTGATACTTCCTTAACATAAAGAAAACTAGTTATTCCTTATTAGTTCAGAATATTTCATGGTGGAGGGTATAAAAGGTTCTGTCCGATCGAACTTAACGCTTTTTTCCTGTTCTATCTATAGTTTATGATCCGCATTATAGAAACAGCGGAACAAGAAAAGCTGACGTGAAACATGACATTAGCTTGACAATGGGTTTGCAGTCTTATTACGAGCATATCGCTCAAAAATCAAAAATCGATTATCCACAAAGCGTATTTTAAAGAGAGTATGGTAAAATGAGGCGCGTTCGCCACGTTTTTGTTCAAAATGTTGTCATATCGACACCGTTAAAGTTTTTCAAATACTATTTTTGGTAAAAATATTAGCATATCTTGACTATAAGTTTGGATATAAAGGGTGTTTTTTTAAGCCCGATAGAACTTGAAATTGTAAAAAATAACACAAAAAATTAAATTGTAATCAAATTTTTTTTTTATTCGAAAGATCAATACGTGACATTAACATTTGAAAATGATTTCGGGCATATGGGCACCGCGGCTGTTCTTGACGAAGTGCATTCTGGACGTCCAATTTTTGGCCACTTTTTCGAGCACTGCTGGCCGTATGTCACGAATAACACGAACAATGCTGGCCTCCAAGGCATCAATTGTTGCTGGTTTATCAGCATAAACCAGTGACTTCACGTAGCCCCACAGGAAATAATCGAGAGGTGTCAAATCGCACGACCTTGGAGGCCAATTGACAGGTCCACTTCTCGAAATCAACTTATCGCCAAATTTTGATTTCAATAAGTCGATGGTTGCGTTCGCCGTATGGCACGTAGCGCCATCCTGCTGAAACCACATCTCCTCCGGATCAATGTCATCCATATTTTCAAATGTCATCCATATTTTCCATATTTTCATGGTGCGGTAACGATCTCCATTGACCGTAACGCGAGCTCCGGCCTCATTTTTGAAGAAATAAGGACCGATGATGCCACCAGCCTGAAAACCGCACCATACGGTGCATTTTTCTGGATGTAATGGAGTCTGTAGGGTCTCTTGTGGATTGGTCTCACTCCATATGCGGCAATTTTGCTCCACAGTTCGACGAATGGCTTGTTCAGATGGACGATTATGTACGCCATACAAATGACGAAGTCGTCTATAAGTTGCGCGAATCGACGACTGATTTTCAAAGTAAATTTGGATAATTTCGTAGCGTTGTTCAAGCGTGAGTCTATTCATGATGATTTGTCAGAGTATACTGAAACAAATAAAAAAAATTTTCATCAAAATTTAATTTTTTGTGTTACTTTTTACAATTTAAAGTTCTATCTAGCTTAAAAAAACACCCTGTATAAATGGTTATAATTTTGTTTTTAACATATTATTTTTGAGAATTTACAAACTGTCTAAAAAGTGGCCAACCATTGGGCAGCTTCGCCATCGATATGGGACAATCACCAACGGACTCTTAAACTGTAAATTACCACAATTCTTCCTTAAATATCAACATTATGCGAAAAAGGAACATGTTTTCTATTGAATAATCAAAAATGATTCTGAAATTCAAAAAAAGAAACAGATTCTAGCACTTTATTTAAGTAGGTACCTTGAATTTACGTACAAAAATCGTATTATTACTAAAATAAAATACGTTTAGCATAATATTAGATTTTAACTTCACATTATAGTGTGGTTTATCTATGGCATAAAGAATTTAAGTTACACATGTCAAATTTCTGACATTAACCCACCACACCCCTATCATGGCGTAGGAGACCCCACCCCTTACATATTTCATAATATAAATATATTGACATTCTCTTCATGCAAATTATTTTTATGAAGAATAGAACCTTCGGTAGTTGTCTTCTAACGGCATAAAATATTTTTAATTTTTGCTTTTTCAGGGCGAAGGCCATTATTTGTGAGATTTTTTCTATTCTAGAAATCAATTTTTAATATTACATCATATTACAGCCAATGGGTTTTTCCCATCCTTTACATCGAAAGATTTTAAGTGAATTGTGGTCCAGAACGCTCAGACGTCAGCAACATTGTCTGTTAGTTGGCGACGACCCAGGTTCGAATCCCAGCCGGGCTCAGCTGAATTTTTATTTTTAAGTTTTGCCTTTATAGGGTGAAGGCAATTTTTTTGTGAGATTTTAATTAACTTAATTAATCGAACTATATGACCTAAGACGATTAAATTGAAAAATTGATATCTAGCGAAGTCCTACACACACATCAACCACTATGCGACGATCGTTTCGTTAACTGGTTAGGTTAACATCCTCAGGCATATTAGATGTTGTTGTTGCTAGACAATTTTCGCCATTTGGAGCCCCTATTTATACATCCAAGATTGCAAATTTGCATTTGTGAATTTTAAATTGAAGCTTTTTATTTCCAAAGTCGAGTCGTTTGTCCCCCTTCGAAAATATTGTTTTGATATCACAAAAGGTAAAGAAGATATCACAAAACATACCTACCAATTATTATTTTTCCCAATACCCTGAAAACACGAAACCGCTTGCGTCCGCTATCATACCTGTGACACAACTGCTAACTTTTGGGAAATTATAGATCTTTGTTAAACCCACAATTTTGCCTTTACCGGATTTTTTAGCACTTGTAATTTGCAAGAAAATCGGCGATGGCATAGCCGCCCCATGTTACCATACTTAATAATAAACATATGGGTAAAATTCGGTACATAGTCTTCGTTGGGGATATACATTCCTGCAAAGATTTGCCGGCATAGGTATATGTTGTGATTCTCCCGATTTTCGGTGTTTTGAAGCTTTTGGTCACATTATTCAATTTTATACTCTCCAACATGTTAAGTGGGGTACGCATCATTTGAAGAAATTTGGAAGATATTTGTCCGATTTGACTACAGCATTGATTGTGATTTGGGTAAAGATGTTTAAGATAAATCCCTAAATAAAACAACAAAACAAATGTTAAAAAAATTATTTTTTTGGCAAAATAACAAATGTTTCACACTAGTATAAAAGAACAAATTATATTGAGAAATCTATATATATAAAATAGAAAAATGTTTGTATGTTTGTTTGTTTGTGTGTTTGTTTGTTTGAAATTTATAGACTCAAAAACCGCTGAACCGATCTTGCTGAAATTTTCAGGGTATATTACTACATCGCCTGAAAGTAACATAGGCTAGAAAAAGTTTCGAAATTCTGCTCTGATCCGGAGATATAGCATCAGAATCGGAGGTACCTCCAAAAAATTTAAACTTTGTATGCACATATCTATAGAACGGTTACAGATACAGACTCCAAATTTTAAATGTGTGATGGATTTTAGCCTAAAAATAAATGTGCCAAAATATATCGAAATCGGTCCAGATTTGGATATAGCTCCCATATATATTTTCGTCCGATTTCAAGTATTTGATGTACCAAACACGCTATATATGTCCGATTTCCATGAAATTTGGAATGCGTAACGGAACGTGGCTTATAACAAAATGTACCAAACTATATCGAAATCGGTTCAGATTTGGATATAGATCCCACATATATTTTCGTCCGATTTCAAGTATTTGATATACCAAACACGCTATATATGTCCGATTCTAATGAAATTTGGAATGTGTGATGGAATTTGGCCTATAAGTAAATGTACCAAACTATATCGAAATCGGTTCAGATTTGGATATAGCTCCCATATATATTTTCGTCCGATTTCAAGTATTTGGTGTACCAAACACGCTATACATACATGTCCGATTTCAATGAAATTAGGAATGTGTGACGGAATTTGGTCCATAACTATATGTTCCATTATACATCGAAATCGGTTCAGATTTGGATATAGCTCCCACATATATTTTCGTCTGATTTCAAGTATTTGATGTACCAAACACGCTATATATGTCCGATTTCAATGAAATTTGGAATGTGTGATAGAATTGGCATATCTATATCTATATATATAAAATTGAAATTTGTTTGTCTGTTTGTTTGTTTGTGCCTTATAGACTCGAAAACCGCTGAACAGATCTTACTGAAATGTTAAGGGTACATTGCTACATGGCCTGGAATGAAAATAGGCTATATAATTTTTTGAAATTTCGCGTTGATCTGGAGATATAGCATCAAAACCGGAGGTACCTCCAAAAAATTTAGATTTTGTATACAAATATCTTTAGAACTATTACAGATACAATCTCCAAATTTTGTATGTGTGACGGAATTTGGTGTAGAAATAAATTTACTAAATTTTATTCAAATCGGTTCAGATTTGGATATAGCTCCCACATACATATATTTTCGGCCGATTTCCTTATTATATGTACCAAACATGCTATTTATGTCCAATTTCGCTGAAATTTGGAATGTGTAACGGAATTTGGTCTAGACATAAATGTGCAGAATTATATCGAAATCGGTTCAGATTTGGATATAGCTCCAATATATATTTTCGGCCGATTTTCCACATTTGATGCACCAAAGATGCTATATATGTCCAATTTCGCTGAAATTTGGAGGGTCTGACGGAATTTGTTTTAGAAATAAATGAGCCAAATTATATCGAGATCGGTTCAGATTTGGATATAGCTCCCATATACCTACATTTTCGGCCGATTTCTTTATTTTATGCACCAAACACGCTGTATATGTCTAATTTCGCTGAAATTTAGAATGTGTGATGGATATTGGCCTAGAAATATATGTGCCAATTTATATAGAAATCGGTTCGGATTTGGATATAGCTCCTATATATATTTTCTACCGATTTCATGTGTTTGAGACACCAAACACGCTATTTATATCTAATTTCAATAAAATTTGGAACGTGTGACTGAACTTGGTCTAGAAATACATGTGCCAAATTATATCGAAATCGGTTCAGATTTGGATGTAGCTCCCATATATATTTTCGGGCGATTTTCCGCATTTGATGCACCAAACACGCTATATATGTCCAAATTCGCTGAAATTTGGAATGTGTTACAGAACTTGGTCTAGAAATAAATGTGCCAAATTATATCGAAATCGGTTCAGATATGGATATAGCTTCCATATATATTTTCGGCCGATTTTCCACATTTGATGCACCAAACACGCTATATATGCCAATTTCGCTGAAATTTGGAATGTGTTTTAGAACTTGGTCTAGAAATAAATGTGCCAAATTATATCGAAATCGGTTCAGATTTGGATATAGCTCCTTTATATATTTTCGGCCGATTTCCTGTATTTTATGCACCAAACGCGCTATATATGTCCAATTTCGCTGAAATTTGGAATGCGTAACGGTGTTTGGTCTAGACATATATGTGCCAAATTAAATCGAGATCGGTTCAGATTTGAATATAGCTCCCATATATATTATCGGCCGATTTCCTGTATTTTATGCACCAAACACGCTATATATGTCTGATTTCAATGAAATTTTTAACGTGTGATGGATATTAGCCTAGAAATATATGTGTCAAATGATATCGAAATCGGTTTAGATTTAGGTATAGCTCCCATATATATTTTCGTCCGATTTGATGAACTTAATGCACCATAAACGCTGTATATGTACGATTTCAATGACATTTGGAATTTATGACGAATATTGGCTTGGAAATAGATGTTCAAAATTATATCGGTTCAGATTTGGATATAGCGCCCATATATATTTTCGGCCGATTTCATTTATTTGATGCACCAATCACGCTGTATATGTCCGATTTCAATGACATTCGTAATGTGCGACGGAATTTGGCCTAGAAATAATTGTGCCAAAATATTTCGAAATCGGTTCAGATTTAGATATAGCTCCCATGTATATTTTCGGCCGATTTCATGTATTTGAATGAAATTTGTATCATTATTGATATATCTATATCAATATTGGAGTAAAAATTATCAATAACAGAAGCAGTTATCCTAAGAGTAATTTAAGATGTCCCAGTAGGCTGAATAAATTACAAGTATCCTCAAAGTTAAGGTACTCAAGTTTAGTGTTGTACCTAATTTAATTACCTTCTTTAAAGGAGAGAGTGGACTCAGGAGTGTTAGAGTATATAAAATTTGTAAATGTGACCTACGTAGGACTCATTCATTTATTTTTTACTTAGTCGGGGTAGCGAAGTGCACCGGGTTAAGCTAGTATATATATAAAATTGAAATTTGTTTGTACGTTTGTTTGTTTGTGCCTTATAGACTCGAAAACCGCTGAACAGATCTTACTGAAATTTTTAGGGTACATTGCTACATGGCCTGGAATGAAAATAGGCTCTATAATTTTTTGAAATTTCGCGTTGATCTGGAGATATAGCATCAAAACTGGAGGTACCTCCAGAAAATGTAGAATTTGTATGCAAATATCTTTAGAACTATTACAGATACAATCTCCAAATTTTGTGTGTGACAGAATTTGATGTAGAAATAAATTCCAAATTATATCCAAATCAGTTCAGATTTGGATATAGCTCCCACATGCATATATTTTCCGCCGATTTCCTTATTTTATGTACCAAACATGCCATTTATGTCCAACTTCAATGAAATTTGAAATATGTGACGGAACTTGGTCTGGAAATAAACGTGCCAAATTATATCAAAATCGGTTCATATTTGCATATAGCGATTTCCTTATTTTATGCACCAAACACGCTATATATGTCCAATTTCGCTGAAATTTAAAATGTGTGATGGATATTGGCCTAGAAATATATGTGCCAATTTATATCGAAATCGGTTCAGATTTGGATATAGCTCCTACGTATATTTTGTGCCGATTTCATGTATTTGAGGCACCAAACACGCTATTGATATCCAATTTCAATAAAATTTGGAAAGTGTGACTGAACTTGGTCTAGAAATACATGTGCCAAATGTAATGACCAGAATGGGTTTGATGCATTTCGATGTAAAATAACTCCATGAAGTTGTCATCATTAAATTTATTTAGATTAAAGGACAGTGGGAGCCTTTATTTGACTAGCTGTCAGCCGGTTGGGGTGAGTACGGATCCTCATCTAAATAAATCAGATTTTCATTACAAATCATATTATAGACTCCCTGTAGTATAAGCTTTGAAATCTATATGGATAAGTCGGATTATACAAAACAACATCCCCAATATAATCTCGAATAAAAAAAGGAAGGAAAAAAAAACTATATGTGAATAGGGTATCTAAGTGGAAAACAAGGGCATTAAATCTCCAATGATGTAGTTAGAGATGCCTCGAAACCCTCACCAACCGTCGTTCTATGCGGCATGTAAAGTTGTATAGAACCCCAAGCCCTACTCTACTTCATTGGCAAGACAAGAAAACTGTTAAAGGCAATTAATTATTCATAATGACAAATTTATTACCCAAATTCATAAATGTGGAATAAGGTTATGTTTTAGGAATATATTGATTAAGGCTATTTATACCTAATTTATATTTGGAGGAGTTCACATATTATTTAAGTGCAAAAAGAGAAAAATGATATGTGTTAAATATAATAAAATAATGCAAATAGGTAAAATGTACGTTGGCCCTTAAGGGGTTAATACAAAATATCATTCAATATAATTTAGAACTCATAAAATTTTATGAATGAAATATTGGATGTAGTGGACAATGAGAGAATTTATCAATGAATGTGTTCCAATTGGTTCTCATAGAACGTAAAACAAGCAGGTGGTGGAACCTAAGCAATAATAACAATTTAATATGATCTCTCTCATTGTCTACGATCCACTATACTGAATCAATGCAAAAACAAATAAATTCGTTGTAAATGACTTACCCCACACACTACGTATCTTGTAGAAGGCCTTCTGCAGACGTTGTGCTGGACTTCGTTTCTATGTGATAATGATTTAGTTAATGTGTAATGATGGTAATATTTGCATTGATTTCTGTATGAAGTACATGCGTCTGTAACTTAATTATGATTTAATAGTAATAGTACTAACGTAATGTGATTAAAGTAATTTATGATACTTATGCATTAGGCCTATATTTTGGCTCATTTACGTGTTAATAGAAATTATGCAGATATTGATGGGTGTATGATCGGCTCATTAGTAAATTATGTTTTCATTAGCCTGGCAATTGTGCACTTTCATATTTTGGTCGGACAACATTTTGGCTTCGAATGATATATTCTGCTAGTTGATGGTACCATTAGGCAGTTGAGGTAAAACTATGTCCATTTAAATCGTCTTTAATTCAGTGCAGCAGATTCGACGTCGTAGCAGCGTTTAGATCGGTGGTAGATTTCGATTATTCCAAAAGATATTACGTATTCCAATAAAGAAACCTTATACATCCGATTACTTTAAGGTTTTGGCACTGAAGATACGATTCCGTAATGATATTTGGAGATGGGTGATGATTGGAAGTTATGACGTCAAACAACAATTTGGTGGTTAAACATCGTATGCGTTAAATTTTTCTAACGTTATTTGATACTGGGGTTCATCATATTATGGGATCACACATGGGAGATAACCTTCTTTGTTGTTGTTATTATAGGTTAGGTTTAGAGGCACAATGGGTTATCGTTGGTATTTTCATCAGTCAAAATCAGTCATTGATGAAATAAAATTTGTGCTCTGATGCCTTAGACAGGATTTATGGAGAGTTGCTTCCCAATAAATTCGACATAAAAATCTGATATCAAGAAACCTGTGGGAATCTTGAGGACGTGTCACCTATGAAAACACATGTCAGTCACAAACTAATTGATTAGTATTTAATTGATCTGATCTTACCATCCAATATTGGAGTTTCTTTTGTTGAGGATTGGTTATGGGCAGATGTGCGCTTACCCTGTGGGTAGCGCACTTCTTGCAAAGTGTGGTTGAAATCTCGAAGAAGAATTGGAAAAATAAGGCACAGCAAATGGTTGATGGAATTTCCCACTATAGAAATGCGAACTTTTATCACTGATTTGATACACAAGTAAGAATTTGTTCACATTACCTGCTCTTAAAGATTTTTCTGCACTGATATCACAAGCAAATAGTAATTTCACTGATTACCAAGATAATTTAAATTATTAAGTTGAAATTTCAAGTTCTTAATACTTCCAAAGATGACAGCAAACAGGAAGAGTTGAAGTTGGTTAGGTATATTAGAAAGCTAGATTTTCTAACTTTTATGTCGATAATTATGGCTTGTCTTTTTAGAGCGTCGTTGCCAATTTAGATGTAATATTTAGACAACTTGATTTCACAGGTTTTGGTATGCCGAACCGGTTCTCGGTTTTAAACCCGGATTGTCTTTATAGTTAACAATTTTTATTTATTTAAAAAAACTTAATAGTTTATTATTTGTTTTAAATTATGTTTATTTTTTCTGTAATTTTTCTGACACAATTTAAATAATTTAAACATAATTTAACTATTCTTTCTTCAGTGAAGGATTACACGTTGCTTGTGTGATTTGAGACTGCCTATGGTTGGACTAACGAGAATGAAAGAGCAAAGCAACAATGCCAAAACCATGTATCAATTGCAAAGAGAAAAAGTAGAGGGTGTAATTACTCTCTCTATAGTAACGTGTACTAAAATTACCAAATGAATAAATGAAATAACAATTGAAGTGGTTTGGCCACTGGTAATGATACAGTTGATAACAAAAGTAGGATGCAATCATGTATGATAAAATGTTTGGTTGTTTTTATCTCGTTTAGTAGGGATTAACAAAAATGACAATCAAAGATGCTATGAATAAAAATAACGCCATTACACAAATTATATCGAAATCGGTTCAGATTTGGATGTAGCTCCCATATATATTTTCGGCCGATTTTCGGCATTTGATACACCAAACACGTTATATATGTCCAAATTAGCTGAAATTTGGAATGTGTAACGGAATTTGGTCTAGAAACAAATGTGCCAATTATATCGAAATCGGTTCATATTTGGATATTGCCTCTATATATATTTTCGGCCGATTTCCTGTAATTTGTGCACCAAACACGCTATGTGTGTCCAATTTCGCTGAAATTTGGAATGTGTGACGGAATTTGGACTAGAAATAAATGTTCCAAATTATATCAAAATCGGTTCAGGTTTGAATATAGCTCCCATATATATTTTCGGCCGATTTCTTGCATTTTGTGCACCAAACACGTTATGTATGTTCAAGTTCATTGCAATTTGGAATGCGAGACTGGATTTGGTGTAAAAATAAATGTGCAAAATGATATCGAGATCTGTTCAGATCGGAATATAGCTCCCATATATATTTTCATGTTTTTGTTACATATGTCTAATTTGAATGAAATTTTGAAGATTTAGAAGCTATCAATATATACACAAGTACGTGTACTTATAGTTGAGAAGGAATTGACCAAGGCTACAGCATTAAATATTATATCTTCGAGAGACTTCTTAAGAATAATGTTTTAATATGATATAACTAAATCATTATTTGAGGAAAAATTTTGAATACGAGTGGGAGTTATCCTAAGAGTAATTTCAGATATCACAATATGTTAATATGTATATGACCCGGAAATGATAAGTCCTATTTATAAAATAAATTACAACTATCCTCAAACCTGGTTCTATTCTTAATTTTATTCACTCCAAATCCAATCTGTACAAATAAAGAGAAATTAATATTGTAAGAGTATATAACTACCGTAGGAATACTTATAGTCGAAAAGGCTTTAGGAGGAGTGTTACCTCCCGAAACATACAAAAAATACCATAAAAGCTAAAAAACAGACCTGAATGGGTAGAGAACGCCTTCATATCTCCTATATTTATACGTTAAAATATTAAAAAAGCATTGCATTATATTTTATTTAAGTCGGGGTAGCAAAGCGCACCGGGTTCAGCTAGTTTTAAATATAAAGAATGAAATACTAATCATTCGAGTCCTGCTACCAAATAGGGCTTAAAATTTTTGTAATTCACCATAGTTTAATACAACCCATTTTTACGAAAATCGAAGAGTACAGTTACTGTTAAAAATTGATTTTAAATATTAAATCGTGCAAATTGCATCCAAGCCCACTGTGCATTTTTTTCTATTAAATAGCTGATAAAAAATATATATACAAACAAGATTTTGTCCAATTGGACCAGTATTAAAGAAATTATGAATATTTCTTTGCATATAGTTTTGACAAAATTCGACTTTTCAAGGTGCGATAACTCTGGAACCTTTAGTCAAAAAAATCTGAAAATATACTGAAGTATTTTGCTGATGAACAGCATTACATCATTTTGAAAAAAGTGTCTGATTTCACTCAGAAGTCCCACATATGTATAGGTCAACGTTTGGGCATATCCCCTCTATAACGGTACTGCCCCATTTTAACTATTTTTAAAATATTATCGAAGTTGTCTGCACAATTTGGGTGTAATTTTGCATTCAGTATTCAAAGTAATCAACAAACTTCACCACCAAAAATTATGCACAAGTATACGTTTTGAAATGCACCTATATAACGGAACAGCCCTATTTCTGGTATTTTCCACAATTTTTGGTCGAGAAATTTTTGAAATACTTCGAACACCAAATGCCCAATTACATCTAATTTGGACCAAAAATATCGATAACAAATAAGAGCGGCGTTAAGTTCGGCGGAGCCACAGTTTTAATACCCTCCAGCATGATTTGATTGAAGTAAAATGAAAATATTAGTTTTTTACAGTTTATGTAAATACTAAGCTCTTCCGTCACGTCTAGGTTTAATCCTACGAGAAGTGGAATATGCTTAATAAAGAATATTACTTTCTTTAAACGAGGTATAGTAAGAATGCGATGTTTAATACCTTTTGAGAATCCGAAATACCAAGCCACTTCATCGTATTGCTTGTTACAGATGAAGTTTGCTGTTCGTTGTATATTGAGCATACAATCTTCATGTCAATTATGCAGTGTCTTCGAACATCAACTAGCAAATCGAAATGCTTCAATAATCAATAATCGATTGTGGTACTTCAGAAATAATAAATGGCCAAACAAAATTTCTTCGGAAACCAAGATTCAGCTCAAGGATTTTCTCACCACAAGTTTTTGTAGTAGTGTTATTGGCGGCTTGGAGCTCCATGTCTTGAGGGGTTGAACGTTTTTGCAAAACTGAAACGGGTATCACAGAAGCGGCATCCACGAGGAACTGCTAATTATTATGTTTATCTCTTAAAAATAGTCGAAAGAGCTTCAACCCACCTTCTTCCGTCACCATAGACGAAGGAGTTTTTAGTTTTTCGGCTTATACATATGTACACGGTGGGCCTTACTTCCAAACTTAAAATGATACCACATAGACGTCCAGAAGCATCACGAGATTGACTAGAATTTCTATTTCTGTTCTTGCTTCTCGCACGATGTGCAGCCTTAATTAACAGCTTATCGATTCGTTTCAAAATTTCACTCACCTGTAGTGCGATTCTGTAACTCTCTACCGATGGAATTAACTACAAATGTCGATATTTAGCGATATTTGTCGTTAAGTGCAATTCTGTATACAAATTTTACCGATTTTTGTCGGTAATTATCGAAAATCATCGGTCAGTTACCGACAAAAAAAAGGAGTCCTTAAGCCTACCGAAGAAAAAGAATTTATATATTTTAAACAAAATATCAATGAAAATAAAATTTTTAGGAAATAGCGTTGGAATATATGGTGGAATGGGCCGCCTTCCCACACCCCCTCTGGCTACGTCAGTGCCGATTTTATCGCAAACTACAAGTGCTATAAAAAATCCGTTAAAGGCAAAATTGTGAGCTTAATGAAGATCTATCATCTCGCAAAAGTTGGCAGTTGTGCCATAAGCACGCACGCGGTTTTATATTTTCAAGGTATTGGGAAAAATAATTACGGTATGTAAGTTTTGTGATATCTTCTTTATCTATTGTGATATCAAGAACATATTTTATACCGTTAGAAGAAGACAAGTACCTAATAACTTGCATGAATAAAGTAATTACAAATGTGGGCCATCTACGCCATGATAGGAGTGTGTCGAGTTAATGTTATAAGTTTGTCATGTTTAACATAAATTCTTTAAGTCATAGATATACCACACTATAATGTGAAGTTAAAATCAAATATTATCCTAAACGTATCTCTTTCAGTAATATTCACCCTTATTACAATTGGCGTAGTCGTAGACGTTCAAGTGACGTAGACGTTGTCGTAGTCGTAAGTTGCATTTTGTATGTGATGAAAAATTATATACAACGACAATTTTTGACTTTTATAGCATGTTATATCCTTAATATATCGAAAGAAATACATTCGTAATTCCCAGAAAGGGGTTCTCGTTTTAAATATACCATTTATTTATTTATTTATTTTTTTTTTATTTTTTTTTTATAAGACAAATCGGTACGAGGAAACAGTCGTGACCTATCTTGCAAACGACAGCATATAAAAATAAAAACAAATCAATTTGAAAATAATTTTTTGGCAATGATTATTAAAGTATATTGGAAAATAAATATAATAAATACAAATGTTACTACTTTTATACATTTGCATAAAATAAATTTCGTATTTTTATACCCTACACCACTATGTGGTAAGGGGTATTATGTGTTAGTGCATTTGTATGTAACAGCGAGATAGACCCATAGTTCCTTCTAGGGATATACATAGAATCATTTTCTGAGTCGATTTATGCATGTCCGTCCGTCCGTCCGTTCGCAACATACAGGTCGCATTTGTTGACCGATTTCGCTGAAAATTGGGGAATACCATTTTTTTAGCCGTCGGAAGATCAAGTTCGAAGATGGGCTATATCGGTCCAAGTTTTGGTATAGCCCCCATATAACGGTACCTCCCGATTTAAGGTATTTTAAGGATCTTAGCCGCATTTGTTGCCCAAACCGCTGAAATTTTGCATTTGAGGTTCCCAATGGCCGCGAAATTGCTCCACTAAAAATTGTCAAGATAGGTCCACGGTTCGGTATAGTCCCCATATAACGATACCTCCCGATTTAAGGTATTTTATGGATCTTAGCCACATTTTTTGCCCAAACTAGCTGAAATTTTACATTTGAGGTTCTCAATGGCCGCGAAATTGCTCCACTAAAAATTGTCAAGATAGGTCCACGGTTCGGTATAGTCCCCATATAACGATACCTCCCGATGTTTTTTTTGTTTTTGTTGTTTTTCCCAGTGGCCACGAAATTTCGCCACTTAAATTGAGCCAAATTATATCGAAATCGGTTCAGATTTGGATATAGCTCCCATATATATGTTCGCCCGATTTCACGTATTTGCTGCACCAAACACGCTATATACATACGTCCGATTTTGATGAAATTTGGAATTTGACTGAATTCGGTCTAGAAATAAGTGTACCAAATTATATCGAAATCGGTTCCGATTTGGATATAGCTCCCATATATATTTTCGGCCGATTTCACGTATTTTCTGTACCAAACACGCTATATATTTCCGATTTCGACGAAATTTGGAATGTGTGACCGAATTCAGTCTAGAAATAAATGTGCCAAATTATATCGAAATCGGTTCAGATTTGGATATAGCACCCATATATATCTTCGGCCGATTTCGTGTATTTTCAGCTCCAAACACGATATATAAGTCCGATTTCAATGATATTTGGAATGTGTGACTGAATTCGGTCTGAAAATAAATGTGCCAAATTATATCAAAATCGGTTAAGATCTGGATATAGCTCCGATTTATATTTTACATATTCACAGTGGTGTAGGGTATTTTATTGTCGGCCCCGCCCGACTTTGATCCTTTCCTTACTGGTTTTTTTTTCATTCTCGCACGGAAACGGCATAGGATGATGTATTTTTTAATGGTGATCATTGAAATTATGGTAGTTTTACATCATGGTCGCCAAATAGAATTTCACAAAGTGTATATGAAATAAAAGGGATTCATTCGCTGTGTTCGCTGACATAATGACAAAGTGGTAAATATATATTGTGAATGACACTAATTGAGCAGAAATACATATGCTTGCTCCCGGCATATGTATTAACTAGTAGAGCGTTGTCTACGATTAGGGTTCTTAAAACTAAAAAAATATGCATATGAGTTGATTTACGAGGGCAGTTCGGAAACTTCTTAGCCTAGCACAAAAAGCGCGGTATAAACAGAAAAAAGTTAAGTGTTTTGGAAACTTCCATCTCTGTTATGAACACATGTTAAATTTTGTTTCGATCTGGCAACTCCTTCATATAGAAACAGGTGTTCAGAAAAGACGCATCCGCAATTTGTTTACAATGGAAAAATTAGAAATGAGTGCTGTCATTAAATATTTACATAAAAAGGTTTATCGGTACAAGAAATTCATAATGATATGGTGAATGTGTTAGGTGAAAGTGCTCCTTCATATGCAACAGTAAAAAATTGGGTTGCTGAATTTAAACGTGATCGTACAAGCATTGTAGATGAACCACGTAGTGGACGTCCAAAAACAGCAACAACAACAGAAATTGTAGCCAAAGTGCATGATATGGTATTAAATGATCGACGAATAAAAGTGCGTGAAATTGCTAATATGATGGGCATCTCAAATGATCGAGTCCATTTAATTTTGCATGAAGAACTACAGAAGAAAAAGCTTTCTGCAAGATGGGTGCCGCATTTGTTAACAGTCGATCAAAACACATAAGAATGAACATTTCTCAAGCTTATTTGGATCGTTTTAAGCGAAATAAAATCGATTTTAAGCGTCGTTTCATAACTGTTGATGAGACATGGATCCACCAATATACTCCAGAGACAGAAGAACAATCCAAACAATGGACTGAAGCTGGAGGAAGTGCCCCAAAGAAGGCAAAAACAATTCAATCGGCTGGTAAGGTTATGGCAACGGTTTTTTGGGACTACAAAGGTATTTTATTGATTGACTATCTACAAAAGGTTAAAACAATAAATTCAGAACAACAAAATAATTACAAAATGAACGTGCAATAAAATCGCGTAATTTCATATGATTTTTTGCAATTAAGGTTTTTAATGACTTTAAGGGTATATGTAGATGTAATCTCTTGCCGAGTCATAACAAAGACGGAATATTCGTAAAAAACAATCGGCGGCAAACACATTTCGGAAGATGTGATACATTTCGTCTATTCCGATTATAATAGGTAAGAAAAGTGTTAGGTTCGGCCGGCATTTTATACTCTTCGTCACCGCTGTATTGGAGTAAATATGAACAATAAGTAACTATAAAGTTCTTTCTCTACGTAAAGTATAATTACTTGGAAGAAAATAATATCTTAAGTGCTGATAATCACTTTATACTGATAATTTTCTGCGTGGGGGTTTTCTACCCATTTAGATTCCAAAATACCAAGTTACGTCGACTTCCGAAGGAAAATGTAGCAACACTTTTAAAAATAGCTCATTACAGCAATCTAGGTTCGAAAATTTTACAAAAATAACCTCGATAACATAAAATTGGGCAATATCGGTTCATGGGGGGTTAGAATAACACCTACATATATGTGTATGGTTAGTTCTCTACCTTCTGGGAACACAAAATTGCAATTAACTACCATTTCGGTATGAAATGTAACAAAAAATCTTAAATCGGGTGGTAACCTTACATGGGACCTTTGGTAAAACATGTGTATGCTGTCAGATTTTTTGCAAGATACGTTTTGTACCTGTTATCATGTTTTGTACCCTCTGGCTAAAACTTCCAAAATATCGAAAATCCGGGAGAGCCGTTCTACGGGGGCTTTATGGAGACCTATACCGACAAATTTCTGGTGAAAAGTTTTATACCCCCATTGAAGACGAAATACTAAATTTCAGTTATTTCGGTAGGATATTGAGTCTAAAACCTTCAAAATAAGAAAAATCGGGTGGTACCGTTCCATGAGGGCTATATGAAGACGTCGATCTATATCGATAAACGACGACTAAATACCAAATTGAGGCCACATCCTTCATAATATCGAAAATCGGGAGGTACCGTTTTAAGGAGGCTATATCAAAACGTTGACCCATATAGCCCAGTTTTAATACCAAACATCCAAAGTGTAATAGAAACTTCTATACCAAATTATGAAGCTCTATCTTAAGAATTGCGAACAGATTTCAACAGACGGACATGTCTATATTGACTTAGAATTTTATGCTGATCAAGTATGTGTACACTTTATAAGTTCTCCGACGAATATTTCCATGTGTTACAAACGGATTGACAAATTTAATTATACCCTCCATATTATGGTGGAGGGTATGCAAATGGTATCACCTCTCTCAAGCTGAGAATATCATGTACCGCGCCTAAAGAGAAGAAAGACTCGAGCTCAATGCGTCACATGAGGGACAAAAAAGTGACCCCACGAATTGCAAGAAGAACAATTAAAGAAATCAACGATAGACCCCAAACCAACTTCAGAAAAGTGGCTCTTCTAATTTGAAAAAGTCAGAAAAGTGCCTCATAACAACAAGTATACATCACAAGTTGGTAGGAAAAAGTTAAATTTTCTGATGAGACGAAAATTATTTTATTCTATCACGATGGACTACAGCCTTGCAAAAAAATTTAATACATACCGCAAAGTTCAAAAAACTGTGGTATGGTGTTGCATATCAAGGATTTCGGAAGAAACACTGACAAAGGAGGTTTATTTGGATGTCTAAAAAATGATTTAACCAACAGCGTCAAGAAATTTGGGTTTCTTGACACTGAAAATTCAAACAAATTACAATATAAATACTACCTGGACTAATCTGGAAGAGTTCGAGCAGTGCAGAAACTGTTTGGCATAACAGGGGTAAAATGTGAAGGAATGGATGCGCAAAGAGGAAACGAATTTCTATAAACTGCAAATCGAGAGCAAAGGCAACATTAGTTTTGGCTTTCCTATAAAAGATTTTCATTGGATACCCTTTGGAATGAGACTCTGTTATCGACATTTTTAAAGGTGTAAAATCGAACACGAAGCCTATTTCAGGCGATTTAGAGTTGGTTGGAAAAATCAAAAGCCAATTTTTAACTGATTCGTCAAAATCGAATGACTTTTTTTACTTGAAAGTAAAAAATTGAATAATATAAAAACAATTTTTGATTTCGATTACGTATCCCTATACAGGTATAAGCTTTTACCTTTAATTTGTCCAAACGTTAAAATGTTTCCTCTTTGTTGAACCCCTTTAACATCAGTTGTAGAAAACAATTTAAAGTTGTGCAATGAATTTAAATCCGATAATGTTTTTATTGTACAAATATTTTCCCTTTCTTCACCGATTATCTGACTTTATGGGATTTTGATGCTTTCGATGTTCGTTCGTATGTGTGTATGTGAGAAGTTATATGTATGTGTGTATGTGAGAGGCTGAATAAACACAGAATTCGCGTATGTAATGCGACACTGAATGATTTTACAACAACAGTTTAAAACACATTTTATTATCAAGATTATCATAAAGGTGTTGTTGTTTCAGCAACGTTCAATGCGAAGTAAATAAAAAGTTCAATTCATTTTGCTTTGCATTATCATTTATATTACATTTTATTGTTTTTGACTTTATGGTATGTAAATTATTTTTTATACTTACGGTCTTTTGGTTTAAGAGGGTATTGGAATTCTGTAACTCATTGTTTGAGTTCCCGACAAAACTGGGTAAAAAATAAACGCAAAATTATTAATGAAAATTGCCAATAAAAGTTAACCACACTATTGCATTTGGTAGTAGATAGCGACAACTTTATTTATCGAAAATGTTCCTTAATTACCGATATTATAAGCATTTATAGCATTTTAATTTTACCGATTTTTGTAGGTAACTCAAAAAATGAGTTGCAGAATTCTACTACTGTATTACGGGTTTTGAGGGATTTTAGGCATTTAAATGGGTTTGACCGTATTTCTCAACAGATTTGGCTGTAGTGTGGCTTGGTTCTCAGAGTGTAGGAAATCTCATTTTGAATAATTTTTTATTTTTAACTTTTTAGTAAATAAATTTTTTTGACCACCAAATTACAGCAAATTTAGATAAAAACTTTAAAATACCATAAATCGGGGGGTACCGTTACATAGTGGCTATACAAAAATTTGAACTTATGTCCACAAATTTTGGCGGGAAAGTTTCTGTATCATTTGGAATTCCAAATGCCAAGTTTCAGCCAATTCGGGACTAAAAATAAAGATAAAATCCTTAAAATATCTGAAATCGGGTGGTACGGCTATATGGGGGCTATACCTTGACCTATGTCCAACATTTTTGGTGGGGAAGTTTCTGTACAATTGGAAACTTCAAATGCCATGTAACAGCCAATTCGGGCTAAAAATTAAGATAAAATCTTCAAAATACTTCAAATCGGGTTTTACCGATATATGGGGGCTATAGGAAAAATGGACCCATATTGATTTTGGTTTCATATTCAAGTATTGTCATCCAAATCTGAAATGAGTTTCTAGATTTGAACTAATCTGACGCCAAAGCAATTTAAATAAAACATTTGTGGGAATATTACTTTTCAATTTTCCACTTTATGTTTAAAAAATATATTCAATCAGATAGGCATTGATATTTATTTTTGTGTGGTTTTGTTTGCCAATGTTATGAAAATTTTCAAATATAATTTGTAGTCAGTTAGAAACATTCGCTCATGTAATTTGGAATTTAAATCAAATAAATAAATTTTGTAAGAAAATATTAAGCCCTCGTTTTCAACATTGGTGACCCGCGACAATTTGGTTAATAATGGCGAATTCCGACGATGAACAATTTTCCTCTATCTTTTCATCGCTTTGGTTCGGTAAATTGAAAGGCAATATTTTAATGCTGGAAATAGAGAGGGATAAGTTGAGAGGGTAAGGAAAGGATCAAAGTCGGGCGGGGCCGACTATATAATACCCTACACCACTGTGAATATGTAAAATATAAATCGGAGCTATATCCAGATCTTAACCGATTTTGATATAATTTGGCACATGTATTTTCAGACCGAATTCAGTCACACATTCCAAATATCATTGAAATCGGACTTATATATCGTGTTTGGAGCTGAAAATACACGAAATCGGCCGAAAATATATATGGGTGCTATATCCAAATCTGAACCGATTTCGATATAATTTGGCACATTTATTTCTAGACTGAATTCGGTCACACATTCCAAATTTCATCGAAATCGGACGTATATAGCGTGTTTGTTGCAGCAAATACGTGAAATCGGCCGAACATACATATATATGGGAGCCATATCCAAATCTGAACCGATTTCGATATAATTTGGCTCAATTTAAGTGGCGAAATTTCGTGGCCACTGGGAACCACATATGTAAAATTTCAGCTAGTTCAAGCAAAAAATGTGGCTAAGATCCCTACAATACCTTAAATCGGGAGGTATCGTTATATGGGGACTATACCGAACCGTGGACCTATCTTGACAATTTTTAGTGGAGCAATTTCGCGGCCATTGGGAACCTCAAATGTAAAATATCAGCTGGTTTGGGCAACAAGTGCGGCTAAGATCCTTAAAATACCTTAAATCGGGAGGTACCGTTATATGGGGGCTATACCAAAACTTGGACCGATATAGCCCATCTTCGAACTTGATCTTCCGACGGCTAAAAAAATGGTATTCCCCAATTTTCAGCGAAATCGGTCAACAAATGCGACCTGTATGTTGCGAACGGACGGACGGACATGCATAAATCGACTCAGAAAGTGATTCTATGTATATCCCTAGAAGGAACTATGGGTCTATCTCGCTTCCTTTTGTATGTTACATACAAATGCACTAACACATAATACTCCTTACCACATAGTGGTGTAGGGTATAAAAACTAAATTCACTCTGGTTTCCACGGATATCGTATGATAAATGGGAATTTTGAACAAAAAAAAAATAAATAGTTTTTTTTTTTTTTTTTGAAAAATTTGCGCACAAAAATTTGATTGCTCCGATCTTATTTTTGAAGTTTACATTCTCGAGATATACATGCAAAAATTCGAAATCGCGAGTACTACAATCACTTAATAAGCTTTTAGAAAAATCTAGTTGTTCGTCCGGAATAGAGCAAAAAATCAAAAACCACCTGTTTTTTGCTCCGAAATGTCAACATCCTTTTGACGCTGTTAAACTGAAAATTCGATAAAATGATACATTGGAAGCTTAATATCTGAAGTGTATTCTTTAACTTTCTCTTTAAACATCAAGCTACGCATTGCTCTCTAAAGACAATAATTGGACAATAGCAAATGTGCTTGTTTTAACACATTTTCCCCCAGCTTTTTACTTTAAAGTGGTCATTGCGTTTGTAACACATCAAAATATTCGTCGGAGACCCTTTAAAGTATATACATATATTCTTAATCAGGGTCAAATCCGAAGTCGATATAACCATGTTCGTCTGTCCGTCCGTCCGTCTGTTAAATCACAATACAGGTCGCATATATAAAACAAACCGGCTGAAATTTGTAGGTAAAGGTCCACGCCTTCTTATAGGCCCCATAGAACGGTACCTCCCGATTTTCGGTATTTTGCAGGTTGTAGCCTCAATATCACACCCAAAAGACTGAAATTTAGTATTTCGTATTCATTGGGGGTATAAAACTTTCCAAATTTGTCGGTATAGGTGCACGCCTTCATATAGCCCCCAGAGAACGGGGTATTTTGAAGGTTATGGCCCAATATCCCACCGTTATTGCATGTATTCAGAGAATAGAAGGAACAACGATGACGCCCCATGGGAGCTCTTTTAAAGAAGTTTGCCCATTTTTCTTCTGAAGTGGATGTAACCTGATATTTTGGAATCTCTTACTAATTCTTCATATTAACTTCAATACAGTTCGTGGTGGAGGGTTTCTGTTTTTTTTTTTTTTTCAAAAATCCATCGGTGTATCTTGCTAAAACAGTTCATTTCATCGAAATATGTTTAAATTTTGTGTTGTAGCCTCAATATCACACCCAAAAGACTGAAATTTAGTATTTCGTATTCATTGGGGGTATAAAACTTTCCAAATTTGTCGGTATAGGTGCACGCCTTCATATAGCCCCCAGAGAACGGGGTATTTTGAAGGTTATGGCCCAATATCCCACCGTTATTGCATGTATTCAGAGAATAGAAGGAACAACGATGACGCCCCATGGGAGCTCTTTTAAAGAAGGTTGCCCATTTTTCTTCTGAAGTGGATGTAACCTGATATTTTGGAATCTCTTACTAATTCTTCATATTAACTTCAATACAGTTCGTGGTGGAGGGTTTCTGTTTTTTTTTTTTTTTTCAAAAATCCATCGGTGTATCTTGCTAAAACAGTTCATTTCATCGAAATATGTTTAAATTTTGTGTCGAAGAACAGCAGTACTCCAAACATACGCTTCAACGTATGTTAAATTTCTACATAATTGCCCATATACTACATACATACACTGCCGCTCACTTGAATAGAACCCCCTGCAAAAATTTTTTCAACCTCCATTTTTTCCGAATTATACAAGATATGAAGTGTTTAGATTTTATTATATTTTGATTCATGTGTTTGGAGTAAACTTAGTCATTCATTTGCATACAAATCCAATATGTATAAGAATTATGCAAGGAAAACAAAATAAAGTCAAAAATTGAAGTAAAAATTTTGGCTCATTTGAATAGAACCCCCCCTTTAAAACTTGGGAATACAGAAAGATTGTATTAGAATATCTATATTGAAAACGAAGTACTTTCAGTAATATTCAGTTAAAGTATATTGCTTGGATTGTGTGGATGTTTGTGCATACATGTATGGTAAAAATCAAATATCTTTTGCAATTCCAGTTGAAAACAATTAGGAAGAAATTTTTCGAGCACATCTACGATTTATGGTATAGAGCTTGAGGGACTAGTTTTGGTTTCAAATCCGTTTGCTTTCACAAAATTGGCCGATGCGCGCAAAAGTTATAGCGGTATTTATTCTCATATAAAGAAAACATATTTAAAAATTTTTATATTTATCAGAAAATCTATGCATAAATCGCTAACAGCATTCCATATCGCAGATGTTAAACTATATATATACTAAATTTATTTTTGTGTTCAAAAATCAAAAAATAATAAAAACAAGTAAAAAAGTATCCGTCAGCTTTGCTGACAGAGATATACCCTCAGCCTGTGTATATTGAAACAATTTTTCCCAAAAAACGTATGTATTTAGGGGGTTTTAAAAATTTTGGATGTATGAATTGACAAAAATGTTGATTAGGATTAAAGATCAAAAGTTTTGCGGAGGAGATACTTAAAGGAATGGATCGACATTGGCCATTATGGAAGTGGATCTCCAGCTACTACATATGGTGCCAAAGGGGGTTTTTACACCCTTCGGGCTGTTTGATCAAGAAGTGTGGACCGGGAAAACCGAAATTGTATCCCATCTTCTAAAAATTGGTCAGTTCAACCCCTTGACACGAAACATAATAAAAATGGGATTTGCGACAACTGCGTGCTTCGGAATTATTGCAAAATGAACGTATTACAACCCCTCCATGTAGAGCTATAAAAACAACAACAAAAAACCTTTCAATCGTAAAACTAAATCAACTAAAACCGTACAAAATATCAAATTTGAGACTGAAATAAAACTTTATTTTTAGTTTTCAATTAAATAGCATTTTCAGTACAGTTCGTCTTCTTCTTCGACAGTAAACTACTTTAAGCGATGTGTATGTGTGTGTATTCTTGTTTAGAGTATCCTTATTGTGTAGTCTTAAATTGCGCATCCTAAGCTCGTAAAGATTCCAACTTTTCTGTTTCGGGTGCTCTACCTAAAATGGCAAGAGTATAATTTCCTATTCGTCTAAGTTGTGGCAAATAACTCAAATGAAAAACTTTTGATAAGCTGGTGCATGTGCGAGTCTGATTTCATTATTTTTTCTAAAACATGACTAAAATGTTGCATCCACAAATGAATACGAAAACAAAACAATGACGAAAAGATAGAAGACAAAGAGGGTAATCAGCAGTGCATTGTTTTGATTAATTACCAACTTTACGAAGGACATGTGCGTAATTAGATGATGGCATTCAATTAACTAGTTATGTCCTTAAAAGGAGATACTTGCGGATTCGCGGAAAAACACTGCAATAAACCATGAAAGAAAACTTAAAAATAAAATGCTATATTTTTTGTTCATATGGAAAATATTTTTGAAAACTTAACATATATAAAGTCAAGGTATAGCCTTCTAAATCACACGAATTTAATTGTATTAATAATAATTAAATAATGAAATACTTTTTGAAACCGTGAAATGTTTTTGAACGGCACAAACTATTGGCTCTAAAAGTTTAAGTGGGTATGTGGGATTTTCCTGTCAAGGTCAAAGTAGAAGTATACAAAATGAGGATCATCCCACTTTTGTATAACTTAAATAAATGATGCTGACATTTTGATTTTAAGTGTGTTTATTAGGTCGGCAAAACAACGACAAACTTCGGATTGGATTTTTGTATAGCGTCCATAGGCAGATTTAAGGTATTTTGGGCACTATATAGCTATACCGAAATCTAATCCAATTTCACAATTTTTGTGGGATTCGTTTTTAAGGTACAACAATGAACTGGCAAAAAATTTAATCGATGAACCAAATGCGGATTTTAGAGAATTTTTGTAAAAATGCGCCTCTGACCTTATATAAATTACTATAGAAACACAGATTCCCCTGGTGGCACGGGTTAACGTTAACCCATTGCCATAAAATTTCATATGTAAGGTTTTTGGGTCAAATAGAAAAAAATTTAAGGGGAGGGGTTTTAAAAGAAAAACTTTGTCAATTAACTGAATTTTTAATCGAGCTAAGATGACCTAAGGAGTTTTTGTATTGAAAAAGTGAATTCTAGCGAAGTCACCACACACTCAACCGATATGCTACGATCGTTTCGCTGGTGGTTTAACTTAACTAATCGGGCATATTGAATGTGAATGGCTAGAACACAAATTCTGATTTTGATAACTTCTATTTATACAACCATTATTACAAATTTGCAGATATGAAGTATTTTTGAAACCTTTTTTGCTTATCAAGCCGACCTAGAGTATTTGTTTAGAAACCCCACAGTGCGAAATATGTGCACTTTAGCGAAACTTTACTAATAAACTTTAAAGAAAGGGCGTAGATTCCTTAAATATTGCAAAAAAGTTTCTTATATTAGTGCATAGTGTGGGCTTCAAATTGGGTCACATAGACCCTGTGTTTCCTGTAGCGCTCATGTAACGGTCGATTTTGCCGCAAATTGGTATTTTGAGAAAACGTATGTACAAAATATTTTCAATATAGGTTCGCGTTTTCGTATAGCCCCAATTGAACAGTACCGGTCGATAGGACATATCTTAAATTTTACAGACACATTTCCAACGTATTTGGTTTTATTTTGGCATTTTATGTTCTTCGTAGATAAAAAACCTCTGTGCCAAACATTAGCCACGAAGGTTTGCGTTTTGGTATAGCCCCCATATGACGGGATCCCTCATATTAGGTATTTTAAAGGTTACAGCCAAAATTGCAACCGATTTTGATGCAAATGTAAATTTTAAGATATTAGCACATAAAAAAAGCCTCCTGACACAAAAACTGTCAACATAGGTCCACTTCTGGGTGAAGCCACACAAACATACACATCCATTAAGGAGTAAAATGTCTATAATTTTTTGTTTTCATTTGTATCTATAATGTTTATTGGTCTGTTCAGCAGGTTTATATCCTTATTTTTATTAATAATGTCGTTCAGATCAAGTTCAGTTTGGCAATGCATTACAATTTTTAACTTATATAGGTATTTGCAACACAGCCTCTAAAAATGTTGCACTATATATAAATCACCAACTTTTATAGATCAAAACTATGAAAAACGACACAGGCAACAATGGCGTTCATTGGCGCGTTTACATTCCGCTTTTGGAAAATGAAATTAAATAAAATTTCCGTAGTCATTTTAAAAAATCTTCGAAGACTGCGCGTTTCTGTATCTGTTTCATAGATTTGCGAACAGAGGATATCGTAATCTTTCAGATTATATATGTATACCTTAACACGGGATAGTACGGGACTAACTTTTCAAATGTACGCGGAAACAAAAAAAAATTATTTTGAAAACTTGAAAAAAAACACTTCTTTCCGATTCCGATTAAAATTGCACGAAAGCAATACGATTTTTTGCATTTTTTAAAGAGTAAAATATCATCATTGTTTTATAAAATATTAAGAAAAATTAATCATGGCATACTGACTTACCATTTGTCCGCGCCACTCCATTTTTTAATGAATCGAAAATATATTTCTTAGAAAACAATTATGAAACAAAAGTGCAACTTTAATTTATAGGCCTTTTGGAGTGAAGTACTTAGCTAACGAAGCCAATAAAAATTTAATTACTTTCAAAATTCATTAAAGTTCCACTAAACTTTCCATACTTCGCACTGTGCGCCCTAGTATTTATATATGTACGTGTGTGACAAACACTATAGCACCACAAAAATTGAGATTGGACGCAGAAATTTTGGGAAGATGCGTCTTTTGTTTGAAGGCAGGTCAAGTTCGAAAATGAGCTATACCGACCCATGTTTTGGTATAGCCCATATGTAACGATACCGCACGATTTCAGGTATTTTGAAGTTTGTAGCTACTCTTTCCAAACGAATTGGCTATAATTTGTCAATTAGGGTTACTAGTGGTTAAAAACTTACCTACCAAGAATTGTGAATATAAGTCCATATTTTTAAATAGCCTCCATTTCGTCGTTTTTAGCTATATTTTTCGACCGAATTAGCTATAATTCTGCAGCTAGGGTTCCTATTGGTTACAAACCCAAACTATAAAAATGGTAAACATAGGATCATGTTTTAGAATAGCCCCATATAACGGCATACTATGTCGCGAGTTCCTATTAACTGTGGCCAAAAATAGAAGAAGTTATCGTAGTTGGATCAATTTTGGTACACGTACTTATTGTTGGCTTACAAACTCGAGCACAAAAAACTGGGATGTTCGGTCCACGTTTTGATATAGCCCCCATATAACCGTTACTTCCGATTTTCGGTATTTTGAAAGTTTTAGTCGAAATGATTAAATTGAAATTTGTCGGTATATGTCCACGCCTTCATATCGCCCAAAAGGACGGTACCTCCAGATTTTCGGTATTTTGAAAGTTTTAGCCTCATTATAACACCGAAATGGCTGAAAATTGGTATTTAGTCTTTGTTGGGGGTTTATAACTCTTCACCTGAAATCTCTCAGTGTAGGCCGTCGTCTTCATATAGCCCCCATGAGACCGTACCTGCCGATTTTCGGTATTTTGAAGGTTGTGCCCTCAAAATCCACCCGAAATGTCTGAAATTTTGTGTTCAGTCTTCATATTTTTGTGGGCTTATTGAATACATCGAACTCTCATCTTCAAGGATGAGCACTTTTCTTTTGACCGATTTGTGGTAAAAAACGGCAAATTTTTTTTGTAAAGGATCTAATAATTTTGACTTTGACTGTTCACCATTTTTTTTAATTTATATTTTTAAAAGTCTCTCGTCCAATACAAGATTATTAGGTATTATAAGCCCACAGAAATATATAATGATCGGTCCATTCATTTTCGAGCTTTAGTGGACACCCCAAAACATTTATATAACAAGTAAAAAGTATCAGTCGGCTTTGCCGACAGAGATATACCCTCCGCCTGTGTGGATTGAATTACTTTATTCCCAAAAAAAAAAACTTATGTATGAACCGATAAAAGTATGGGTGAGATTAAAGCTCAAACATTAGCGGGGATAATGATAGATAGGGTTTTTATATCACGCTAGCCTACGAAATACATAATATCGCTGTAAACAGGGCCACTAGGAAAACCTTCGGTAAAAATATCCAAAGGATCCTCGAACAGACCCTTAACCACACAAAAATGTTGAACATTTGTGTGGGTGGTACTAAAAGGATTGGACAAATAGGGCCCAAATTTTAACATAAACAAAGTTTTGACAATATTTAGAGATCCAAAATTTGGACGAAATAGGGTGCTACGTCTATGAGAAATCGCGCGTACCATTTTAGCGAATATTATCGAACTACCGGAAGGAGTGGATCTAATATTCGAAGAAATATTATAATAACCAAAGTGTGGACGAACGCAGTGTTCGGTTCGAGCTCTCCAGCCACTCATGTGGTGCCATAGGGGTTTTCACAACTTTCGGGCTGTTTTCTCAAGAAGTATGGTCTTGCCCCTATAAGTGCAATATGAAGGCGTGAACCTATACCTAAAAACATCAAGTTGAAATATTGAGGTTCCAACCTCCAAATAACGACAATTGGAATGTACCGTTCTATGGGGCTATATGAAGGCGCGGTCCTATACCGACAAATTTAGAGGGGAAATTTGAATACCCCCAACGAAAACTAAATACCAAATTTTAGCCATATCGGAGGAATATTGAGGCCACAACCAGCAAAATAGCGAAAATCGGGAGGTATTGTTCTAGTGTGGCTATATGAAGGCGTGGACCTATACCGACAAATTTCATATAAAATGTTTTGTGCCCCAAATGAAGACTAAATACCTAATTTCAACAATTTCGGTGGAATATTGATGCCACAAACTTCAAAATACCGCAAATCCGGAGGTACCGTTCTATTAAGGCGTGGACCTATACCGACAAAATTCAGAGCGAAAGTATTATAGCCCACACCGAAGACTAAGTACCAAATTTCAGCCATTTCGGAGCAATGTTGAGGCCACAATGTTCAAAATACCGAAAATCAGGAGGTGTTGTTCTATGGGGGCTATATGGAGGCGTGGACCTATACCGAAAAATTTCATAGAGAAAGTTTTATATCCCCCACGAAGACTATTTGGTATTTAGTCATTTCGGTGGATTATTGTGGCCACAAACTTCAAAATACCGAAAATTGGGAGGTACCGTTCTATGGGGGCTATATAATGGCGTAGACCTATACTGATAAGATTCAGATGGAAAGTGTTATAACCCCCCACCGAAGATTAAGTACCAAATTTCAGCCATTTCGGAGCAATATTGAAGCCTTAATCTTCAAAATACGGATGGGGGCTATATGGAGGCGTGGACTTATACCGACAAGTTTCATATGAAAACTTTCATACTTCAAAATACCGCAAATCCGGAGGTACCGTTCTATGGGGCTATATGAAGGCGTGGACCTATACCGATAAAATTCTGGAAAAAAAATGTTATACCCCAAACTAAGACCAAGAACTAAATTTCAGCCATTTCGGTGTGAAAATGAAGCTAAAACCTTCAAAATACCGAAAATCGGGTGGTACCGTTCTATGGGACGTGGACCGATATAGCCCATTTGCAATATCAAACATCCTAGGAGTAATAGAAACTTCTAAACCAAATTACAAAGCACTATCTTAAAAATTATTACAGTTATTACTAATTATGGGCTATATCGGCCCACTTTTTAGTATAGCTACGGTGACCAATATTTTTGGATAAAAATAGAGTACATATTGGATTTATGAGTGAAATCGGACACTTTTTCAAAAATGGTTTTTGATTTGCTTAATTTTTGATGATGATGTAGATGAAAAGACAAAAAAATATTTTTTTTCGGACCAATATTAAAGGAGATACGAGTAGTTCTTTGCATTTAGTTTTTTTACTGCATTCGACTTATCTAAGTCGCGATATCTCTAAAACCGTTGGTAAAAAATCTGAAAATATACTCAAATGTTTTGCTGAGGAGCGGCATCAAAGCAGCAACAAATAAATGAAAATCAAATAAAACTTTTTGAAAAGGTGTCCAATTTCACTCAGAATTCTCCATAAACACATTGAGGAAAAGTTACAGGCTGAAAAGAGGACGGGCATTTTGTAATATCTTGTCCTTAAAAGTGTGTCTTTTTTAAATTTTCTGACGGATTTATAGCGAAAAACTATCCGATTTTTCGTTAAAATCGAAATGAATTTGACAGTTTAACATTTTAAACGGATATTTTTTATTCCGTTTCGCTTAAGAAAAGTATTATTAGGTTCTTAATGATCCCACAAAAATATATGCTGATAAGTTTATTCGTTTTTGAGCTACAGTGGGCACCGTAATCTGCTTCAGTAAGAACAGTGTTTCGAAAACAATGCAATATTTTTCAATAAAAACTCCTTAACGTTCATTAATAAAAACTTTCGTAAATTACCTTCGTTCTTATAAGACAACAATAAACAAAAATTCACAGCAGAGCCCGGCTGGGGTTTGAATCTTCGGCCTCTCCAACAAACTGACAATCTTAGCATTCTAAGCCACTGCCAATCTACCAATCTCCGAACTGTAAGGCATTGCAAGTCATGAAGGAAAAACCTTCGATTGTATATGTATGTGTATTGATGAATGATTCTAGGAAGACCGGAGACACTAGGTTGATTGGTAGTAAAAAGTCTTCAAAAATACTTCACAACTGCAAATTTGCAATAAGGAAGGGATCAAAGTCGCGCTGGCCGACTATATGATACCCTACACCACTGTGAATACGTAAAATATATATCGCAGGTATATAAATCCCAACTGATTTCGATATAATATTGTGCAGTTATTACTAGACCAAATTCCGTCGCACATTCCAAATTTCATAAAAATTGGAGAGATATAGGGTGTTTTCTGGAGCAAATACGTGAAATCAGGGGAAATTATATGTGGAAGTTATATCCAAATCTGAATCGATTTCGATATAATTTGGCACATTTATTTTTACACCGAATTGAGTCACACATTCCAAACTTCATCAAAATCGGAGGTATACAGCGTGTTTTGACCAGAAAATACCTGAAATCGGCCGAAAATATATTTGGGAACTATATATACATCTGAACCGATTTCGATCAAGTTTGGCACATTTATTTCTAGGCCTAATTCAGTAACACATTCCAAATTTCATCGAAATCGCACGTATATAGCGTGTTTGGTGCAGCAAATACCTGAAATCGGGCAAAAATATGTATGGGAGCTATATCCAAATCTGAACCGATTTTCACCAAAAGCGATAGCGTTCTTTTTATGGCTAAAAAAATGATATTCCCCAATTTTCAGCTGAATCGGACAATAAATGCACGATGCGAACAAAAATACATGGACAAACGGACGGACAGACATGCATAAATCGACTCAGAAAGTGGTTATATGTATATCGCCAAAAGGAACCAAGGGGCTATTTCATTTCTTTCTGCAAGTTACATACAAATGCACAAAGACATAATACCCCTTACCACAGTGGGGTGTAGGGTATAAAAATCCAAAATTACAGTCGAAATCGCTTATAACGTCGTCGTTTATAACGTCATATCGGTTGTAACGTCGGTTTTTTGTCGAACCATAGCAAGACATCAAACAACTACAAAATACTAAACAACATGTTCGAAGCTTTAAATTTTGCCACCCCATGTCACATCTGCTTTACAAACCATGGACCAATGTATAATAAAATCATCAAAATCGCATTGCCGGAATCGGCAAATATCCACTATCCAGTAAGAAATTAAATGTGTTGGATGCCGTGTTAGAAACTGTAGAAACTGTTATTTACTCAGAAGATGTTACAAGCTAAGAATGTGTTTTGAAAACCCTTTCAAAACTTAGGTCTGAGTTAAATTTAAAACTTATGTTGGAATTTAAGAGCACAAGCTAAAATACCACACTACTTTAAATAGAAACATATTCTATATTAGCGCAATGTATCCGCTGTAGAATGAATTTAATATCGTTATTTTTATTATTTTGTTTTTAAGTAATTTTTTTCGAATGAATATACACTCCACGTCAGTAGAATAGAACACCTAAATTTCTGTTAATGATAGCTTATTTATCCCGAAGCGAATGAATCTACGTTTTTAATCTTGTAGGGATTTAAAGCCTATGATGTTCCGTATCAATCACAGAATGAATTATGTTTCTAGCTTTTCGCGAAATGATTTTCTGATCATTTTTCCGATAGTACTATGAAAAATAGGCATTTATTTTCGGTCATCAGGATAGAACAGTCATTTTATTTTCGTGAATTGTGGAGATACTAACGTCGAATTTTCTTTCAGTCGATAAAGCGGGGCTTTCTAATCATTTTTCTCCAATAAAACCATATAAATAATTCCGCGGACGCCGAAATAACAGCGTAAACGGGTTTAAATTGACAGATAATTGAAACATCTCGGAATATCAATAAGAGTCGCGCAGCTATGTCATATTTCTTCACAATAAGATAGAATATGACACTACCTCGACGGATACAATCGAGTGCTTCGGATGCTGAAAAGATGGAACATTTTCAAAATAAGTATGAAAAACGTCAATATTTCTTATAAAAACCTTGATTTTTTCTTCAATAAAATGATTTTTCCTCGAACAAGTCTGCCGTTTAAAGGTTTGGAAATGTGCTCCACCGAACTACCTGCAATTTAAAATTAAAAGTTCTCGGTGGTCAAAAAACATATCCACAAAAACTATCAACATAGGTCCATGTTTTAGTATAGCCTCCATATAACGGTACCTCCCGATTTTCGGTATTTGGAGAATTTTAGCTACAATTTTTGACCGAAGTACCTTAATTTGACAGTTTCCTAATGATCACAAAACATATCCACCTAAAACTGTCACCAAAGGTCAATCCGTTCTGTCAAAGTATAATGAAACGTAATTTGAAGGAGTTCGAATAACCCATATTTTAAAAGAAGCCCACATTTGGCATTTTTTTGTTCTCAATTTGAAATTCTCCTTATTAAATGGACTAAGTTTTTATAGATGCTTATTCTTGTTTGTAAAATTGACCCTATTAAAGACATATGAAATAAAATCAAAAAGTTTTTGTTGCAAGTTCAGCTTGCATTTTTTTATTTATTTAATCAAAAATAATTTCTTTACAAATAAAAATGAAAATTAATTTAGATTTAAGACGAATAGTGGTGGTGACTCTGAGGAGGGGAACAAAACAATCTAAAGTTTTAATTTAGAAAAAAATAACAAAAATATTGACATACGAATATAATTATAGATGATGTCTTATTAACTTAAGGCTTCTTTAAGAAAATGTAAAAAAGGGACATTTCATTCTTTTTTTCTTCTTCTTCAGAAATAACAAGCAAATACGACAATATACGACGATGTAATCCATTGATTATAAACGTAGGTCATAGTTTAACAAATAAAAGGCGGCAATCGTGACTCGATGCGTTCGATATTTTCCGTTCATGAAATTTTTGAGTGAGAGATTAAAACACTTGGACACGATGATTTTCACGATCGCATACCAAAATATTACCATTCGACATAATGGCGACACCTTCAAGACCTTTGAATTCTGAATCACCAGAACCCCAGGAACCGAAAGTTTTCAAGAAACTGCCATCAGGATTGAAAATTTGTATGCGATTATTACCGGAATCAGCGACAAAGATATATCCTTGATCATCCACAGCGACGCCTCTGTAAAATATTAAAAAATGCAGGTTAATTGAAGGTTTAGATTTATTGAAAGTAGCATTGCTAATTTACCTGGGAAATTTAAATTGTCCATCATCCGATCCTTCACCACCGAATGTGGATAAAACTTTGCCATTGACATCGAAAATCTATAAGTTAAAATAATAATTTTGTAATTAAGTATTGATTTGGAATATAAAAAAACTGCAAATATACCTGAATTCTGTGGTTATTTGAATCGGAAACAATGACACGATTCGTGTTAGATACAGCAATGTAATGCGGATGTTCAAGTTGACCTTCGCCGCGACCACATGTGCCAAATTTACCAACGAATGAACCATCGGATTGGAAAACCTGTTAATAAAAGAAAATGTCATTCACATGTTATACAAATGGTTTTTAAAAATGCTGACGTTTAAAGTTTGACACAATTTTGTCAAAACAATTGGAAATTTTGAGTTGCAGGAGCTTGCGTTATCGCCTCCGCCATATAATTGAGGTTTTTTAATATTGTAACTCCTCGAAATAATAATTTTAGATCTCACGAAGTAATCACTCTAGCGACCGAACGGATTGAAATAGGTAGATATAATTTTGGTCAAATTAATTGTAGGTCTGTAGAACTACTATTGGTTTGACCACGACGCTTTAATCAATTTTGAAGTTATATATCCCTCCGAATTGGTTACAATTTGGAATTTTGTGTTTTCAGATGTTCGAAGACATTTTTATTAAAAGCTATCCATATATGTCCACGTTTTGGGGTAGCCTTCCTCTTGGGTAGATAGGAGATTTTTGCATATGAAAAAGGAAAGACGAAGAGATTCCCACACAACCACCAAATTATGCTACCGGTTTCGCTGTTAGTTACAGAACTCATCAGGCACATCGGATGTGGTGTGGCTTCTCTTGGCAAAGCTTCGAACCTTATACCGAAGTTATTGGAATATTGTAACTGCGAATTTTGTAATAACAAACTAAGCATACCATGGAACTTTGATTTTTCAAATGCAATGTGCGCAATGGGCTGTGCGAACACTTCTTATTTAACAATGATGTTAACCTTGTTTGAGACTTACATTACTGATGACATAATTTGCACTACTATTTTTTCATTGAAATGAAATTTTTCCAGTTTTTGCACAATAAATAGGAGATTATATATGTTCAAAACAATGGGTCTATTAATAATCGCATATATTTTTGGTATCATTTTCAAAATGGAGACCCTCATCAAAATACTTCAATAGTAGGCTAAAACTCTAAACTAGAGTCTATAAGCATCATTCAATTCAGTGATATCACTTTGGTAAGACCAAAGTAGTTTAATGGCAAAAAATAAGAGTAAGAGTATACAATGGGAAAACCTTAGAAATATCATAAAAATTTAAATATAATGTTTTTTTTTCAAATATATATTTATTTCAGCACAGAGAATATAGCCAAAGCGCGTTGAATATTACAAAAATAAAATTTCATAGGAAATCCATACTACATGAAATAGTTTACTTAAAACCCACGACCAAAATTGTGTCAAACAGAAGTTCAAAACTACAGCTTTAATATGCTAACTTTAATTTTATTGAGTAATTTATTGGAAGATGGGATTAGATGTGAATTGATCCACGCAGAGGGAACGTTGAGACATCATGGCGTCCTCCACTTGTATTTTTTGTATTGATAGGTAGAAATCAGGAGTTGTGATAGTGATGGGAAAAACGCCGGGACACATGTCGTCTTTTTTGGTCTTCTATCACTCTTTTGTGTCAGAATATGCTAAACTGTTCATGACCCAAAAATTGCGCACAGTGTTATTATAGTTTCCACACGAGTGTCTGTTAATATACAAATCCTACTACCAAGACGTGGGTTTGATTTCTAGAGCTCAATCGTGGTATGTTAATGGGGTTGCCCGGATATAACTCTCACTGGCAAAACTCCCAAAATTATTTTGGGCGTAATGTCCGTGGGAGTTATGTCACGGGACCGTTAATGGGCAACTTCTGACTGCCAATAACGGTTCTGTTTGTATTAATAATCTGGCTTCCAAACCGTGTCTTTTAAATATACATATTATGGCGACAAAATCTGAATCTATTAAAAGAAAAATAGTGCCGCCTAATCGTGTTTCTTTTAACTGACAAACTCTGGCGCAAATGTTGGCGAACAAAGATTGGACTTTCATACAGAAATTCGGGCGTCCAATCGTTGTTATTTTCATAAAGAAGCCAATTGTAGTTTTTTTCCTAAATGCTCGTCGTATATGGCACGTTTGGTGCAGCAAATACGTGAAATCGGCCGAAAATATGTATGGGAGCTATATCCAAATCTGAACCGATTTCAATCAAATTCGGCACATTTATTTCTAGACCGAATTCAGTCACACATTCCAAATTTCATAAAATCGGAAGTATATTGCGTGTTTGGTTATCTCGTTTCCTTTTGTATGTTACATACAAATGCACAAAGACATATGTAATACCATTTACCACAGTGAAGTGTAGGGCAGGGCTGCTCACAATTGTATTTAAGAGAAGTCTATATTTTCGTTTTTCATGAGTTATCATTAAAAATGTAAAATGTGTTAAACATAATTGTAATTCTAAAAATTCTAAGATGAATTAATTCAAATATTACAACAAACGTCGAAGTGTTGTTGGATTAACAACACTTAAGAGAATCTTGCATTCACGGTAGCGTAATGGCGCGAGCACCAATGGTGTAGGGTATTAAAATGTTCCCTTTCTCATTAATAGTCTGATTTTAAAGCAGGTATCGGCACCAATACAAATGAAGTATGTGCGGTCACACGCATACGACATCGAGAGCGTAAATTTCGCTCTCTCCACAAACATCGTGTGGGTTAATACATTGCTAAAATTAAAAATCATTAAAAAAGCGACGGCACAACCTTCTTCATTGACTTCTGAGTGAAGACTAAATGGTGGTTGTTTTGTTGTTACTCTCATCAAGACACTTGTGCCCCTTGTTGCTGGATGCTGTTTTAAAGTATTCCAAGCATTAGGCAATGCTTGTATCCTAAATGTCTCGGTTCGATTCCCAATCAACACAACATGAAACATTTTTTATTTATTGTTGTCCTATTAGGACGAAGGTAATTTATTTGTGAAAGTTTTGTTTAATTGAATTAATTGAGCTATCATGGCCTAAGGAGTTTGTATTGAAAAAAGTGATATCTAGCGAAGTCCACACACATCCAACCAATATGCTACGATCGTTTCGCTGATGGTTAATTCAGCTCGTCAGGCTAGACGAGGTGTCTCTAGTCTTCCTAGAATTTTTTTACCTATGTAAAACTTTTGTATAAGTGGTGTCGTTAGACACGCCGTTCGGGCTGGGAGATAAATGTCTTTGTGCTAAATATTTAATCGGGGAGATAAATCTCTTCTTGCCCCATCTGGGATGTTAGTTTAATAGTTTCAATTTTTTTTTTGTATATGCCAAAGACTGGACAGTAAATTCGACATAGGCCGCATTTAATGTGTCTAAATTAGAAACTGCAATATGTGGACAGAAAGGGAGAGAAGCTCCCCACTGCTTCTAAATTGGCTGGCATGATATCTCCATTATCAATCAGTGTTGCGATCAGCTAGGGAATGCTTCTCTTTTTCCTAAATAAACACTGCATTGCCGCACTTTATTGTTTTTTTCAGCCGAATAATGTCAAAAGCTCGCTTTGGCTATGTGGTAGACATTCAACGCCCTCGTTTTGGTTCTGGGGTATCTTCATCGCCGTCTATATTTAATGCTAAGAGCTTCATGAAATGCTCCTTCCAAATCCTCAGTACACTATCTGTATCAGTTACCAGATTCCATTCATCATCTTTGCATGTAGTACACTCTCGTAAAATTTTCGGACTTCATTTTGACTCCTGAACATCTCGTGTTTCTCATGCTCACGTTTTTCTTTTTTCTTTATGTTTCTTCTGAAAATACGCTTCTCTCCTCTTCTCCTGACAATTTTTCTTTGCGTTTCGTGCTGCTACTGAATGCAGGGTTGCTCTGTATGCCGTGTTCTTCTCTTCAGTAGCCTTACGACACTCCTGATCGTACCATACATATTTAAGGTTGTGGTTTTTGGTACCCAAGTATAGAATTTGGGGCAGTCTGAAGAGAATGGGCTATTCTTTGCCACTGCGCTTCCACAATATCGGGACAAGGAGTGCAGTCTTAAAGCATGCGGGTTAGTTGAGCCGAGTAGGCTTGTACTATCTGTTGTGTTTGTAGCTTCTCGACTTTCAGCTTCCGTCCTGTGTTAGATCGCACTTTTGCCGCAACATTAAGACGAGTGTGTACCTTTGCTGCTTTAAGGAAATGCTTCCAATCAATGTTCGCTCCTTGAATCTATCGGACATCTAAGACACTGGACGAGTGTGTTCCGTCTATTACAATATGATTAATCTGGTTTCTTGTTTCCCCCTTTGGGGATGTCCACGTGGCCTTGTGTACTTTTTATTTCGCCCTAAATGCGTACGATAAATAACATAGGAATTCTAAAACTGTCATTTCCAGTAGTAAGAATAATTTTCGGATGTCCGGAATGGAAATTTCATCAAGATATTATATACTTTTATACACTTCGAGTAGTCAAAACTTATTATACCCTCAGCCTTTAGGCTAAAGAGGGTATTTACACTTTGATACGACCAAAAATGTGCCTCATCGAAATAATGGTTTTAGACCCCAAGTATGTTTGTACGATATCCGTTTCAGACAATTTTGAGTAGATCTAGCAATGTCCGTTCGTCTGTCTGCCTGGCAGGCTGGTGCGCACGAGAACTCTCGAACGGATCAATCGATTCGGTTCAAATTTTGGGTATCGAAATATTTTGTCTAGATTCGATTTAAGTTCGAAGATGGGCCATATAGGTCCACTCTTTCAGATACTTCCCCCATGTTCAAAAATTGTCGCAAAACTTGTGCGCACGATAACTCTTGTAGGGAATAACCGATTTGGTCCATACTTTACACATCGTGTAATTTCTACCAAACCTAGATGAGGTTCCAATATGGACTCAATCGGTCCACTCCTTCGGGTACCTCCCACACAAAATTTTGGAAAAGTTCAGTTTAGGACCTGGTCTCGAATTGCTTTGATTTTTGTTTAGGAAAGTTGTATTCGCTGTCCTCTATACGACGCTGAAGTTTAATTAGGGGCAAGTCCATACTTCCTGAGAAAATAGCCTGAAAGTACCAAAAAACCATATGACACCGCGTGTAGTGGTTGGAGCGCAAGATAACTCTCGAACGGATCTGCCGATTCGGTCCAAAATTTGGCTTTCGTAATATTTTGTCCAAGCTTAGTTCAAGTTCAAAGATGGATTATATCGGTCCACTCCTTCCGGTACCTCCCCCACAAAAGTTCGAAAATGTTCGGAAAATTTGTGCGTACGATAACTCGTGCGGGAGTGGCCGATTTGGTCCATACTTTGCTCATTATGAAATTTCTACCAGACTTAGATGAGGTTCCAATATGGACTCAATCGGTAAACTCCTTCGAGTATCTCCCACACAAAATTTCGGATAAGTTCACTTTAAGACCTGCTATTGAATCACTTTGATTTTTGTTGAAGCAACTTACATTCGCTGCCTCAATTACGATGGTAAAAGTTGTTTCAGGGGCAAGTCCATACTTCTTGAGAAAACAGCCCGAAGGGTGTAAAAACCACCTATGGCACCCCCATGGTCTATGTCCATACCTTTAAGTACCTTTTCCGCAAAAATTTTTAACTTTAATCCTAATCAACATTTTTGTCGGTTCATACGACCAAAATTTTGAAACCCCCTAAATACATACATATGTTTATTGTGAAAAAAGTGTTTCAATTTGCACAGGCTGAGGGTATATCTCTGTCGGCAAAGCCGACTGATACTTTTTTACTTGTTTTTTTCAGAAGAAATGCGGATGTCCAGATGGGGCCGCCAGAATCTACATATTCTATAAAATGTAAGTAGACAGTACGCTTCCAAGAAATATCTTGTTGAAGGAATAAGACAGGCCTTGTTAGGCATTACACTTGATTACATTGTGCAGCAGCATTTTTGGGGTGTGGAAAATTCCATTTGGGAATGAAAGTCCTTGATTAGTATATTAAGAACCCAAAAGGAAATTTTCGCCATAGGCCAAGTTTCTGAGATATCGAGTGATCAATTTTTTTGATTTTTCTCCGATAATACTTGGGAAAATAGTTACATATCTCTCTTTGGCGTTATTGTAGCTTCATTTTGACAATACACGTCTTCACTTAAATCGATTAGCGAATCTTTCTGTAGAATATTTCATTCTTCTAAATCATTTCCTTTCATATCCTTTTCGCCCTTTATTTCTTGAACAGTAGTAGAAGTACCACAAGATGATATTTTTCAACATCCAAAAATTCTACAAAAATGTTGCTCAGAAGATTTTAGGTACGGTTCTCTTTGGCAACTAATCAATATTTCCCGTTTTAATTGTCCTTTTTGATTTTTATTCGGTTTTGGTTCAGAAAAAAACTATGTTTGGGTTTTCTGTATATTCGATATTGGTTATTTATTGATATGTAGATTTACAAATTGGTTATTGCTTATGTAGACATCTGGGATGCTTTTGAAATATTTACCAAAAAAGCTCCTGTAATGAAGAACCCGTTAATAACAAATTTTCATGGAGAACAGATCCGGCTATCTCAATTTTTGAACCGGGTATTCCGACATTAAAACCGATTTTTGAATCGGTTTTAAGTAACCGATTATGTATATATGCACACCATTACAAAGCTTATAGAGTTATCAATCAAATGAAATTAATTCGTTGATTGAAACATTGCTAGTTGCAGTGCTAGAACAAAAAACCCGTTTTATTGAACCGATTTTGAGGAAAATCTCTCCAGTTAGGATCGTTGCTTGGTGTCATTCATCCTCTACCTTATCCTATATTAAAATAATAAATATATGTGCCGATTGATGATTAAACATTTTTTTTATTCAAAAAAGTCATAGCAATTTTGTTTCAGCTCATCTAATAAAAAACTGAACAATATTTAATTATAACATCAATAATGTCAATATCGGGCAAAAACAATTTATTAAACATCCCAATATTTCCCCGAAGGCTTTGTGTTCGATAATCATGTTTCATGTCTTTATAATTGCCTGACAAATGATATTTGCCATCGTTTACATTGCCGACAAATACTACTACGTTCAGATCTCAAGTCTTGATTAATTGCAAATATTTGCATAAGGATGCTACTACTGCTACTGACAGGCTATCCCATTGTCTCAATAATGTTTCCCCCAATGGCAATCTGCTAAGTTTCATGTTTGTGTCCGTCTTTCCACATCATGTTCTTCTTCGTCCGTATTTGAATGGAGAAATTAAATTTTGCGGATTACGGGGTAAATTGCATTTAGATGCATTGAATGTGACAAACAACTAAGAGGAAGGAAGATAACGGCATGTAAAACGCCTATACAGTGTCATCTTCTCAAATTTGCATACAATGCGGATAATTGTTAAAATCGTTTCTTACCTGTACTCGATGGTTTTCTTTGTCACAGACATAGATAAAGCCCAAAGCATCGGTGGTCACACCCCAAGGATAATTGAATTTGCCATCTGCGGTACCTTGTGAACCGAATGCCCTCAGGAAACGTCCTTGTGGATCTAACACTTGTATACGATGATTATATCTATAACAAAGAGAACAAGAGAGAGATAAATGAAATTCAAGTTAATGGGACAACAACGATGACAATGTAATTAATTTAATAAACATTTGATTGTCTTAATAGAACGAACGTTCTTTTAATTTTCTCTTTCGGGAAAATGCACAATTGCAGTAATCACATTATGTGGGTAAGGATGATAGGTATGAAGGTTGTTCATTAGGTAATTTTCAGAATAATAACTATAGAATGTGAAGAATTATTAAGTTCTTTTAGACAGCTTAATGCATGTCTTTCGAACGTACGTCGAGTTCCAAGAAGGACAGCTCCTTCCTCCCTCACAAAAGTTCAAATTATACGTTTAAGTGTAGTTTGAGAGCTGTTAGAGGATAGTTTTCCAGAAATGTTGTAGTATTCGAAGTAGACAAAGCTCTTGGAGTTAGTTCAAAAGGTTTGGTAGGGCAGTTGAAAAGGAGCAGTGCGCCGCGCGGGGCCGAGCAACATGCTGGGCAGATTTCCCATGATGTCATCAATTCTTGCCCTATAGGTATTTAGACGGCTGCATCATCCCGAGTGCAGTTGAGCCAGAACTACTCTAGTTTGTCGTGACAGCTGACGCTCACCAGCTGCGATAAATGGGGGATATTCTGCGAGGAAAATAATCACACAATATTTGTTTATAGCATCCTCGACCGCATCTGTGTGATAACGAGACAGTGGAATCCTATGCAAATGCATATATGGTTAAGATAAAGAAAATCTGATAAGACAGAAACTCGTTTTATCACAAAATAAAATGAATTAGGCCCAGAAATTTTTGCATATCGTTCATATTTTTACATACATATTTGCATAAAATGACCATATGTAAGAATTTGTGGCCTGAATATCCCACCGAAATGGCTGATATTTTGTACTAAGATATAAAACCTTCCAGTTGAAATTTGTCGGTATAGGTCCACGTCTTCATATAGCTCCCTTAGAACGGTACCTCACGATTGTCGGTATTGGGAAGGTTTTGGCCTCATTATCACATTGAAATAGCTGAAGTTTGCTACTTAGTCTACGTTGGTGGTATAAAACTTTCTCCTGGAAATTTGTCGGTATAGGTCCGCGTCTTCATATAGCCCCCATAGAACGATACCACCAGATTTTGAAGGTTTTAGCCTTATTAGCACACCGAAATGGCTGAAATTTGATACTTAGCTTTAGTTGGTGGTATAAAACTTTCTCCCAGAAATTTGTCGGTATAGGTCCAGGCCTTCATATAGCCCACATAGAACGATACCTCCCGATTTTCGGTATTTTGAAAGTTGTGGCCACATCAACCCACCGAAATGGCTGAAGTTTGGTGTTTAGTCTTTGTTGGAGGTAAAAGCCTTTCCGACTGAAATTCGTCGGTATATGTCCACGTTTTGATATAGCCCCCATAGAACGGTACCACCCGTTTTTCGGTATTTTTAAGGTTTTAGCATTATTATCACTCCGAAATGGCTGACATTTGGTAGTGAGTCTTCCCTGGGGGTATAAAACTTTCCACCTGAAATTTGTCGGTATAGGTCCACGTCTTCATATAGCCCCATAGAACGGTACCTCCCGATTTGCGGTATTTTGAAGGTTGTGGCCTCAATATATCTCCGAAATGGCTGAAATTTGGTATTAAGTCTTCCTTGGGGATAAAAAACTTTCCACCTAAAATTTGTCGGTTTAGGTTCAATCCTTCATATAGCCCCCATAGATCGATACCTTCCGATTTTCGGTATTTTGAAGGTTGTGGCTATGGTTATACATTTCTCTATTTTATTGACTTGTCTGAAGACAATTTTAAACAAAAAAATTGAACACACAAACGTTTTTGTACTTATTATTGAAATATTTGTTGCATAAGGAAATATGTAAAATGCATAAATTTTGCATATGCACATATTAGTTTTTGCATATGCAAAATTTATAAATTTTGCATATGTCATATGTTTCGATTGCAATTTAATCAGAAGCCAAAAATATGCCCTGTCCCAAAATTTGCTGTACTGTAAGAATCTTTGTCTCCTCATGTAGATAGTCCACTGTTGTAGCGCGCTTCATATATACGCGAACTCCACTGGGTCTACACGAGCGACGTTAACGTGCTTTCGAATGTGAACCCTAGAATTTTGGGAAGGTTAGTGTTAGTGCTACCATCGACCATAACATTCAGCTCTGTGCTCACCTCCGCAGTCCATTTGGTGAACAGAGTGGCCATAAATTTGGTCGCGGATATTTGCATATTCATTGAGTGGAAAATAATGGTAAGATCAGTCAAATAGGAGTTCAAAGGTACCTGACGCCAAGATCGTACAGTATTTGCATACGTTACGACCTCGATGTCGTTTGAAGGGGGTGGAATGCAGTAGAGTTGGACAAACTAGTTTCTAGCTCACTGTCCTTGTTCCTAAACATATGAGTGATTTCATGCAAACGAACGTATAAAATCAGCCATACGTAGACTTTTCAAAGTATCGATGCGATCGATTGGAACTACATTGTGAACTAGATCGTTAAATTGAACTACATACATCGGTACAATTCTAGAATACAGGAGATGTAGGAGTTAAACAGTTCCAGAGATGTCACGCCACCTTGGGGAACTCCCAGTTTCAACTCACGAGGCCTGGACTTCTTGTTCCTGAACTCCCTGTTTCACTCTGCGAGGCTTGGAGCTCTTGTTCCTGAAGTTCACGTACGACCGGCGGCCATGCAAATAATTGATTATCCAACGTTTGAAACTTGGATCAATGTCATCAAACAGCATGGTGTGACCTTAGATAAGTTGAACAGCTAACTGATGCTGATGATCGCAACCGAATATTTTTTTTGACGCTGAGAGGAGTAATGCCTCAAGAGTCTTTGCTACGGGCGATAAAAGTGAAATCGGTGTGCACGGTGTACTGGCATTCTTGTCAGGCTTCATCTCACTTCCGGTATTTGACCTGCAAGTATATAGCAAGCGGCTGCAACCGTGATGATGTCTCAGAACGTCTTCTCTGCTACCCGAACATGAGAAAGGTTGGGACGATATTTGAAGCGGCAATTAGTGAACTCTCTGAAACTAGGCCAATTAGCTTTCTCATGATTAATAAAAGTGCAGCATCCAGAGCTGATGAAATCGGGTGGCATGCTGATGGGGACAATTATTGGGATCTGGTCGGACCAAGAGAACCGACGGGCTGCCAAGTGGTGTCAATCATCAGACCAGTTGACACGATGATTATATCTGACGAACCATGACACTCACCTTGGTAGGGGCGTCCTCATTGACCGTGCAAAATGTAGAGCTATCAATCTGCTCAGCAATCATTTTACCCCTCCGGTCATTACCGAGAACCGAATACCACAACTCATGATATGCATTAAAGTCACATAATGTTCCTTATGACATTTCCAAAGCGGGATATGCTTCTTCCAATACAAAAACGACACAAATATAAACACATGTACACTACGATGGCAGTAGCTGGCCGGAACACGGTTGTTGTGTGGTTTCGGGTATCGGTATCGAAGAATCCGCAGCATGGGATTGCTTTGATATAATGTGTTTCGTGGACAAGGCCATGCTTCCTGACATAATGATCCAAAACAAATCAAACACATATGGATGGTGGGCTGGTGGTTGGTCCAACCTTTGTACGTCGAGTTCGAAGATTGACCCTCACAAAAGTTCAAAATATTCGTAAAGTGTGGTTTAAGGTATGTCCTAGGATTATTTTGAAATTTCTATCTGATTACACCGATATGTTTTTCATGGGGAAGCCCCTGCTTCTAGACATAATGACCAAAGAGTTCTAAAAATTACTACTGTGACTAACTAAAAACCTACTCCTGTGAAGAAAACGCTATAGGGAAAAACCGAATCAATTCCCCAATTATCGGCAGACCCTGCAAACTTTTTGAGGACCTGGAATGTCACAAAGTTCGCTTCGCCGCCAAAACATGTCTCAAGACTCCAAATTTGTAATATTTTTGGAGATGAAAGGCAATAATTGAATATGTTGGACGTTCGATCGATGCGAAAACAAACATCGAGTAGGATTACAACCTTCAAGAAGAGATCCTTTTTTCACAGAGCAACAAAAAATATTTCGATTCCGATTTATATTTTTGATCGACTGGATGATGGATGTTTGGCGATTTTTAATACTTTCTTCTTGTAAATTGGATGTCTGTTTATCTCCAGCATATTTCTTTCATTCATGAAAATTTTTCTTAAATCATTCTTTGTATACAACTCATTTTTTATTTCATGTCAGATATATTCTCTTCTATGTGGTATAGTGAAAAGGGTATTTTTTGACTGTTTCCTCAGTTAAGATAGGGAAGGTTAAGCAGAAATACCCACATTTCCATACATTGAAATCCATCTGTGGGGAAAATTAGTCTGTAATTTACTGATTGATCGCAATCGAACATATCAAATGACAGCAATTTAATCCCCTGATTATATTCTTCTGATTATTTTCCCTTCATATCAAAGTGAAATAGAAAGTGAACAAAAAAATCAATTCCGATACAGCGATGCCCTTCACACATCGTTGGCAGTGAATTAAATAAGAATTTGTTTTTGTGTGCAACAAAATAAAGTTGTAATTAAATTTTGCATTAACATTGGTCATTATCCGCTTAGTAATTCCAATTACAAGAAGTATGAAATACAAGTGAATGTTACATGTTTGTACATTCATTACAAATGCTCACTCTGGCCCCCACTCCAATCTGTTGCCTTCGTGAAAAGAAACATTACATAGCTATAGAAAAGGGCAAGGGTTACTATCAACTGTTGTTGTTCGTTTGTATGTAATTAAGATGAGAAAACTCTTCTAATCCTCAAAGCTTAATACCACCACCTACCACAAGCTTGTCAATGGTTTGAATTGGACATTATTATGGGATAAATTACAAAGAATTCAATCAATTTAATTAACAAACTTAAATGAACATCATTAATGTGTAAATGAGTAAATGCTTAAAGATATTGGATGAATGAATGAAAAACGTTGGGGAGTGTTAAACTTACCTATCTGCTATTATATATTGTCCGATACGATTGACCGCAACACCGGCCAAACAATCGAACTCTCCTTCACCATTGCCGTATTCGCCAAACTGTTTAACGAAAATGCCATTCGAATCGAACACTTGAACGCGATGATTCGATGAATCGGCTACGACAATGCTATTGTCCGGGCCGACGGCTAGGCCGCGCGGCCAGGTGAAAGAACCGGGTTCGCTCCCCCGGCCCCCCAATTGGAACAGCTGTTGACGCTTGCGCAGGTACAATTGCTTAGGGGAAGTACCTGCCACTCCGGCCATACCGTGAGCTGCTGCTGCTACCATAGGGGAGGTAGGGGAGCCTAGCCCGTTTTTTGAAGCATCATCATCGGATGATCCAAGTTCATTGACCTGCCTCAGAGGCAGACCCAGGCTAAGGCGACGTGATACATCGCTGGCAACGTGGCTACGACTACTGCCGCTAGCACCGTGCGATGACGATGGAAGGGCCGAAGACGTGCTACTGCTGCCATGAGTATCACGGCTACTGGTCGATGGTGCGTCCTTTGAGCTTTTACTGCCATACTTGTTCTTCAAATAGCGTGCCCAAGAACTTAAAGCTTCGCCATCCTTATTATCGGCTGTAGATGATGACGCAGCACCAGATGCGCCACTGCGTGATGAAGTACGATCCAAAATTGGTGAGCTATCGCGTGATTTCAACGCATGCGATGAACGGCTACGTGATAGATCTGAACCACCATAACCGCTATATCTGTTAAAGTGAAAATAAAAAGGAGAATATTATTTAGTTGTCAAATTCAAAATACACATACATACATATATTTTTAATATAATCATAACATGCTAATAGTTCCAATTTACATTAGGCGAGTTTACTTGCGGCAATTGTCAGTTTGTAGGTGAGATGTAGGTGAGAGAGGGTGCTGAGAGGCAAAGGGTTACCATATGCCTCACCTCTCTCTCCTACAAAATGATAATTGCCGCAAGTAAACTCGCCCAATGTAAATTGGGACATATATAAATTATTCTTTGGAGAATTTGATTGGATTTATTATATGTTATCGTTAATTAAATAATATTATTTTTGAAACTTATGAACAAAGTATTTAAAAGTCACATCACTACATATTTCAAGTTCATTCATTAGGGCTTTTCAAAATCCTTCAAAGCTCTCAGTACATTGCTGAGAAGCTTTCATGAGAGTTTTTATTATCCGACAAATTAAATATATTATTTATATTGATGTTTTCATATATTTTTTGCATTAAGGATACCTCCTAGGTCTATTCAAGGACTGGCTTATACTATAAAAGACAAGATATTACAATATATTTTCAGCATGGCTAAAAAAGAAAATTTGCTATAGCATACCCATCAAAATGTCCATGGATAATAGGCTTTTACCTTATCTGTCTATCCGTACAATTCTGTGGATCTTGGGAGAATCTCTGAGCAAATGCCCGAGTGTCTAGTAACGCTGTATACACGGATCATGTCATTGATATAGGCGTTGAGTCAATAACCCATCCTAAGCAAAAACACATTTATTTTATTTATTTTTATTTTATTAATCAACTTTACAATAATTCTAAGCCATCAGGCCAATTAACATGAATTACATTATATTACATATTTGTATGTCATCACTACTCAGTGTGCATATGAAATAATCCTATTTAGTTATTTCTGTGAATAAAACGGAAGAACCTCCCAAAAGTCGATGGATGTTTAAGGACCATTATCTGGAACTCTGACTCTGGAAGAGTCTTTCCGCAGTAGTCTTCCGTAGTAGAACCAGATTTGAATAGCTAGATATACATTAGGGATATAACTTTTTGCATTTTTTTGCAGATATCGAAAATACCACCACATAGCCGTGTAGGCCATGAAAAACTATTATGAAATAAGGTGTAATTTTTTCTCTATCGCGAAAAAAGTTTCCGCACCAAATGCATGGAAGTTCAGAAATGCATTTTTTAATTTTATCTGTTATAACAACATATTTGCTTTTGATTAAAATTTTTATTTTTTTGTAATCTAATTTAAAATCATTATCAAAGCGTTCTGGACCAATTTGTTCTCAAATCGCGCCATTTCGGACCATATTAGGATTTTTTGACACTGTTGCAAATTTTGTTTTTTCTTTATAAACTCGCGAATTTTATGTTTATATTTTTTGTACCTATCGGTCAAGAGAATATGGTGTCATTTACAACAAATTCGCGAAAGTTACAGACCGTTTTTAATGACTTTGCCTGTGAGAAATGTATTTTTGTCTATAAATATTTATTCAAACAAAGCAAATTTAAAATTATAAGTAGAAAAATACCAAAAGGGTTTTAATAATTGCGGTCGGGGCTGAAACCTTTTTCATCGAATCGATCTTAGAAACGCGTTTTCATTATTAGGACAAAATTCCCCACATGGTACTGCTGCTGTATTTTTGTAGAAAACAAATAAAATTCTCACAGGCAAGGTCAACAAAAACAGCCTGTAACTTTCGCGAATTCGTTGCAAATGACCCCAAATTCTCTTGTCCGATAGGTACAAAAAATATAAACATAAAATTCGCGAGTTTATAAAGAAAAACCAAAAATTGCAATAGTGTCAAAAATTCTTAATATGCTCCGAAATGGCGCGATTTGAGATCAAATTGGTCCAGAACGCTTTGATAATGATTTTAAATTAGATTACAAAAAAATAAAAATTTTAATCAAAAGCAAATATGTTGTTATAACAGATAAAATTAAAAAATGCATTTCTGAACTTCCATGCATTTGGTGCGGAAACTTTTTTCGCGATAGAGAAAAATTGACGCCGTATTTCATAATAGTTTTCCATGCTCTACACGGCTATGTGGTGGTATTTTTTTGGTTATAGCCCTAATATACATACATGAGATCTATTAATCTAGACCAATTCCAAACCACGTGTGAGAGATAGAATGTACGATCGATTCGATGAGCTAACATCCACTCTGATCGCAACTTTGTTGTGGCTCGGATGAAACTTAACCCATTTCGTCCCGAGATAAAATTTTTATTTATTTAAAAAAAAATACTTTTTTAGGGTAATGTCAAAAATCTACTCAAATACCGATGTTTCGTTTTCCCGAAAAAAGGTGTTCGAAATTTCGAGCACTGTCGCTTATCCTATATACATACATTCACGATCATCTGAATAGGTTTGAAATTTTTTCTTTTTATATGTTAAGGTATCTTCTGATGTGTTTGTACTACAGATCCATACTATTTACCCAGCAAACCAAATGTCGGATGTCCGACATATCGAAACAATTTCGGAAGCAAAATCGTTCAGATTTCGTATCGATTTCTATACGATTTTTCGTAGGGAAATTCGTTCAGATTTAGTTCCGATTTCGGAGAAAATGTCGGAAGTAAATTCCCTTCGAATTTGCTAATGTTTTTCTTCCGATTTCGTTACGAATTCGGATCGATATGTCGGAAACAAATTTCCTTCGCACAACAACCACCTTTTGTATATATCTAACAAGCAACATTTTAGTTTGTTGTCGAAAACAAAATGGTTGGTTATAAAATTCGCATATACATTTTTTTAAATATTTTAAATATAAATGCAACATATAATAATTCAAGCTAGTGCTGATAGACTTAACATATTCGTACACAAAGTTTACATTGTTCTACTATAATTACAAAATGATAACAGCAGTGAAAATAATTAGATATCTTTGAAATTAGAATCTTCCAATAAAAACATAACAAAGAAAATTTATCAATAAAAAAGAAGCATCAGAGAAAAAATTTTTTCCTTCGATAATCATACGAAATTATTCCAAAATTGTTCAGAAATCTTTACGAAAGTTCGGAAGGTACCTCAGATTTTCATACGACATTATTCCGAAATCGTTCAGAAATCTGTACGAAATTTCGGAGGAAGAAATTCGAATTCCGAATTTCCCAAGGATTTTCTTCCGATTTCGTTGCGAATTCTGACCGAAATCGATCCGATTTCGCTCCGACATTTCGTTCCGAAATTATGTCAACCACTTCATACAACTTTCGTTAAGATATCGTTACGATTTCGGATCAGATATCGGACGTAACGTCCGAAATTTGTTCCGATTTCGTTACGATATCGGTACGATTGGTTTGCTGGGTAGTTTTTGAGAGTCCTATGCTATGCCAACATTCACAAGAAAAAAACGTAACGTAATTATAATGAAAAAGTACAAAAAGTGTTCAATTTTTGCGATCATCAAAATAGGTTTGAATAAAAACATTGAAAATGGTACTACCTATGCAAATATTGTGCAGTTTTTTGCATTAGTTTAGTAAAATAGAACATTTCGATAAATCCTGCAAAAAATTTGACCCGCTTTATTAGGAACGTGGGTTCAATTCTTAACCTAGAAAAATTGCCAAGAACTATCAGATAAAATCAAAAAATATTCCAACAAGAATGTTTTATAAACATGCTTTAAATGACTTTTTGATTTCGTAAGACCCCTTTTGAGCTTCGCAAATTGCCTGAAAACAAATATCAAGTGTTAGTCATAATATTAGGATCGATAAATTAGCAAAGTCATTGAATATATTTGGAATTTTAGGTCAAGTTTCATTTTTGAACTATCCTTGCAATACAAATTTAAGTATTATCATTCTCACAACTCCACCATAGTTGACCACATGTATCATAAATGTTCGAAAATTGGTCTGGATGAATGTCTCTACGACGAAATTAACGTAGAAAATTGTAATTCAAATTTAACACAAAGGTGTATGATATCTCCGAATATAGCAACACCGTTACGTTTTTTCTTGTGAATGTGAATGTTGGGTCTGTAATACAAACACATCAGAAGATACCTTAACATATAAGCAGAAAAAATTTCAAACCTATTCAGATGATCGTGAGTATGTTGTGAGTATATAGAAGTAAAAAAAAATGATTTATTTAATGTTTTATTGATTTATTTTATCATTTGTGAATGATGGTTGAAGAGTAGTATTGAGTCTTCTTTGAGCCTACACAAGTTTTCCCCGAAAATGGGTCAGTACTGCATAAAATTCTAAGTCGATATAACCATGTTCGTCTGTCCGTCCGTCTGGCTGTTGAAATCAAGATACAGCTCGCAATATATAAGATAGAGGTTTATAATTTGGTAAAGAATTTTCTTTTTTATCGGTCCACGTTTCTATATAGCCCCCACAGAACGGAATTTCCCTATTTTCTGGATAAATGGCTGATATCTGGTATTAAGTGTCCCATGGGGGCATAAAACTTTCCACCAGAAATTTGTGCACGTCTTCATAAAGCCCCCAAAGAACAATGGTTCATCTCGATTTTCGGTATTTAAAGGGTTCAGTGTCATGATAAACTGAAATTGATGAAATTTGGTATTTAGTCTTTTGGTTTTAGGGACACAAAACATACCAGGAGAAAATTATCAGTATAGGTCTACGTTGTCATATATCCCACATAGTAGGGTGCATCCCAATTTTTGGTATTTCGAAGGTTGTGGCCGTAATATCAAACCGAAATCGCTTAAACTTGGTATTTAGTCTTTATTAGGCCTTGAAAACTTTTTCTCAGAAATGTGTGAATATAGGTACTTTCTGATTTTCGGTATTTTAAAGTTTTAGCTGCTTTGTCTTACCGAAGTGGCTTAAATTTGCCCTACTATAGGTACACGTTTTGATAAAGCCCCCTTGGAACGATATCTCATTATTTTCGGTATTCTGGGGCTACAAAGCTTTCCTCCTAAAATTTGTCAGTATATGTCCCCGTTTTGAGAAATCGGTAAAATTTGGTATCTCCCGATTTTCGATATTTGAAGGTTTTAGCCACATTATATAACCAAAACGACTGAAATTTGATTTTTAGTCTTCGTTGAGGGCACAAAACGTTCCCGCTTAGAATGATCGATACATATCCACGCTTCCGTATAGTCCCCATAGAAGAGGTATTGCGGGTTAACAGATTGGAAGGTACAACGATAACGCTCGATGTCACTGTAGCGATTGATACTTGATATTTCAGATTATCGATGAGTAGAAAACTTGCACGCAGAAAATTATCAATATAGGTTCAACTTTTGCTATATTCCCAATATGAAGGTACCTCCAGATTTTACGTAGTTTAACGGTTGTACATGCATCGTCCATATAGAATGACTGTAACATGTAACTTCTCCTAGCAATATGCTTATACGTGGCTGAAAAGCTTAGTACTTCAATACAACTCGCGGTGTTCTAACCGTTCGAATATGGACAATATAGGTCCACTCCTTCGGGTACCTCTCACACAAAATTCGGATAAGTGAAGTTTGGGAGCTCCTCTCGGATTGTTTTGAATTTTTTCAGCTGTTTGTCTGGTACATTTTTTCGGGGGCACGTCCATACTTTCTGAGATAATGGCCATAAAGCTCCAAGAAACCAGGACGGCACCACCTACAATGGCAATCCTTAAGATAACTCTCGCAGGGAGTTTATGATTGGTCCAAACTTTGCACATTGTGTTATCATGTTAAAATGTATCAGATCATTCTTGTCCTTCGGGTACCTCTTATACAAAATTTGGTTAAATATAATTTGAAGACTCGTCTCGGATCTATTCGAATTTTTGTGCAGTAAGTTGTTTTCACGGTCCCTATAAAACGGTACAATTACTTTCTTGATATAATGGACCAAAAGCTCCATAAACCCTGCCAGCACATACTTAAAGGTATAGTGTGTAGGATAACTCACAAACTTTCTCAAAAATTTCTTGCAAACATGGTTTACCGTAATTTAGTTATCGAGTCCTCTGTAAATCAAAAGTTTTCTTACTAACAATGCTTGGTATACATACATATGTCAATGATTGAGTATAGCCTCACATTACGGTACCAATAGATTCCACGTATTTTAAAGCAAACTCGTGATAACAAATCAATATATTTTATATACGTCATAATTATTGTGTGATGTTTGTGTCAGAGGCTGAGAGTGTATATCCGTCTACATAGCTGACTGATATTTTCTTACAGTGATTACCTCTCACCAATAATGAATTTCAAAACGGCTAAGATCTTAATTCAAACTAGAAGCGACTGGACTCATGGAAGACCACTTCCACAAAGCTTGGCCATCTATACAGATGGATCCATAATGGAAGAGGGCACAGGAGTCGGACTCTTCTGCGATTAGCTCGATGTAAGCCGGTCTTATAAATTGAATCAGTTCTGTAGGGTCTTCTAAGCGGAGGTTTTAGTCATTGTAAAGGCCCTAGAACTGCGTGGTTGGGGAGAACGATAGTATTTTTTGTGGACAGCCAGGCGGCACTTCAGGCAGGATTTGAGTCCTGCTCTGTCAAGTCCAAGACTATTAACACGTATAGAGATTTGTTAGGAAGGCTGAAGAACCAAATCGTTTTCTGCTGGGAACCGTGACATTATTGGAAATGATATTGCCGATGAGCTGGCACGTGCAGGATCTCAGTCTACAAATATTGAAATTGAGGAAACTGTACATCCCCCACTGTGTCACTTCACCAATAAACTCGACAACTTCTACACAGTTCTATCTGCTCGCAAATGGCAGAGTGAGCCCGGATGTAGGATCTCGAGGCTTATCTGGGCGGTTATGTCGAGTCGTAAACCGTCGTCCTAAAACCTAAACGTATTTGTCTTTAATTTAAATTGATTGATTTACGAAATTAATACTTGTTATTGCTGTGATAATCCTAAAAGGTTTATCTTGATAATAATTTTTTAATCATTGATATTTATAATAAATCCAATCAATTTACCATAAAATATAAAAGAATATTTGTAAATAATATAATTAAGAACTAGAACTTAATCACTAACATCTTGCTTGAAATTAGAGGAAAACGCTTTAGAAATAGTTTTGGTGGACTTACAAAACGAATACCAATAATTAAATTTATTATTAATGTTGTTAAAGATAAAAGGGAATATCCAACAATTACGCGAATATACAGGACGTAAACCATGAATCAATTTAGTAAAAAAGTGAGAAAGTTTTAAGTTTGTATTTTTTGAATTTAAAAAGGATATAACATAAACAGAAAACGCATGAAAGATGAGAGAAAAAACTTAAAAATGAAAAACTTTTTTTCAGATGATGATATGAAAATTTGACAAATAAATTGAATGAAGAAAAAAAGTACAGAAAATGTTGGTTAGATTTGATAAGGAAAGCGTTTCTGTGTGTGCACGCTAAGGTGGTGTAACAAAATTATTCGAAATAGCCACATTACAACATCAATGATATTTGAAAAAAAAAAAATCAAAATTATATTCAAATCTAAATTTGGTTTTATGAAATATTTACAGCAAATGACTGGAATGTATTAACTAACCCAAGTAATTTTCTTTTAAACGCCTTTTGTTGAAATTTTAGATTTTTTAAATTTGAAAATTTAGAATTTTGTAATTGAAAATTTAGTCGTATAACTTTTGTTAAAACATTGTTGTTTGGAATGAATAAGAAAAGAACTTAATAAAAACTACATATTTATGTATATAAAAAGAGAAATTATAAGCTTTTAAGAAAATAAATATAGTAAAATATTAAAAACTGTTTTTTTATTTTGTGTTAGACTCGCACCTTGAAGCTAAATAAGCAGATGGTGATGCCGTTGTTGGCGACACAGGCTCATCCAAATCATCATCATCGTTGCCAAATTGATGGGAAGAGCGACTGCGTGCCAAACGATTGCGACGCTCCTTCATGGCTAAATAACGTGAACGTCCGGTACCATAACGTGAATCCGAATCATCGCCGGTGCCATTGGCATCCTCATCGAATGAGGCATTGGGCGTGGATAGGGATGGTTGCGATACAATGGCGCTGCTCTTGCTTTTATTTAGAAAGCGGCTTGTGTAGCTGGAAAAGTTATATCAGTTCGGAATTGTAGGTTGATTTTCAGTTGAATTTCAAATTCATTAATTATTTCTTGTAATTTTCTTTTGCATTGTTGCTTTTTTATTTTACAATCTTGTTTTCTATGCATTTGCGTTTTTGGCTTCTTTTTTGTGCAGATTTGTTTTGGCATTTTTCTTTTCTGGTATTTTTTGTAATCAATCAAATCCATAAATCAAAGCATTAACAGCATTTGTATTTTATTGTTGTTGGTGATACTTTTTTGATAAATTTTGACGTTCAAAGATTTATTCGTATTTTAGTTGTTTGTTTGTTTGGTTGTGGTCAAAAGTTTAGAAACAAAGAAAGGCAGCGTTCGTTCTTATTTATTTAGTATTAGATACAATAAGCATTCGAATGCGATTAGTGTAGACGGAGGATGGTGGGTGATGTGCAGGATTAAGAACAAATTGGACATGATTGTGTCTGTGTATCTATATTTGAATGTATGTATGTGCATCATCATACAATAATACCTAAGAATTATTGTGTCTTGGTTGATATATGTATTTGTTTCAGCATAAATGCAAGTTCAGACAGAACAAAAGAAGAAGAAACTGGTCACTGGCCCTTAAATGCACCATAAAAATAATTATTCCAAAGTGGATATAAATATCATCTCATTATACACCCAACAAATTTCTTCGTAAAGCTCTCAAGTGTATGAATAATGAGAGTAGAATAAACCATTTTATTATTTTATTGTATTTGTACTTTGGTCAAGGCTGTGTGTGTTTTTAACGAATATTGTTAAAAATTTAAGATTTATATGCATAAATGTTTAAGTTTATTATTTTACAATATCAAACAAACGAGGAGGGATATGAACAGTCCAACAGATATAAATTTTAAGGAGAGCAACTATAAAATGTGTCTATTTTTTTGCAATATCTTCAATTTTTGTTTTTCTTTTTACATACAAATATTTAGAAATATATATGGAAAAAGACACATGAATATGTTTATTAAATATTTCAATTATAAAAAAAAACTTATCACAGTTTATTTAAACTATTAAATTTTGTATATGAACTACATAAGCCGACATCAATAGTTTCATGGATTAGTGCACAAAAAACATGTGTTATTTGTTTTTGTTCAGAAAACCTCAGAATTTCTCTCTAAAATTCTGACTCTGTGAAGTAAATTTTCCCCAGAAATTTGGTCCAAAGTCAGTACTGACCCACATTTTGATATAGCCCCCATAGAACGTTAGCCTCATTATTACACCGAAGTAGCTGAAAATTGGTATATAGTCTTCTCTGGGCCACAAAACTTTTCTCAGAAATGTGTTAGTACATTTCCATTGAAAGGCTAAAAGTCGTTAAATAAGCTGAAACCACTTCAAATTCATCACAATTTATGTTTTATTTCTCCACACTCTACATTTTAAATTTATCCTGTACACTGTAAAAATTCCCACTACCAAATAATAAGTTTATGAACTACCTTTTCATTGCCGTAACTACTTACAAATCAACATATTAACCCTTTCTTTTTATAAGGACTTTAAACTCCAATTTGTTTTTGTTTTGTGTTGGGATTGAACATACGAAATTCTGAATAGTAGCTAAACACACTAGGCCATATTTCAGCCGAATAAGTACTACCACAGTTTACGATATTGAAAATGTCCATGAAAAGTTGAAATAGCGGAATGAGGCAGAAGTCAAATACTTTACCACAGTTCTAAGCCTGTCAATAGTCACTCTCTCCTGAAAGGGACGTCAGTAGAGGAAAAGTTTTCTGAGGCTTTGCATCAGGCGTAGTTATCCAGCCGCCCATCATCCCCACTTCTTTAGAGAACTTTACTTCTCACGAATATTATCGAGCAAAATGCAATTTTCATAAGAAACTCTAAAGGCCGAAACTCAATCAGCTCGTCGCTTGCTTTATTCGCTTTCCAAATGTCGAATTATAAAGGAATGTCAGAGGCTCATTGCAATTCCGACCCCCGTCCTCCTCTATAATGGGGCTTAAAAAGCGTGCAACGCAAGCAATGATTGATTGAGTTTCGGAATTAAATCAGTGAAATCAATCTAACGAAATGTCCGTGATATTTCTACATATTTGTATGAGCCAGTCTTGTAGTCGAGTACTTCACCAAAGCCATTAACCTGTCGGTGGACAACCTCCCAGCAAAGATTTTTTTGACCATTTAAATATGTAAGTAGTTAACTAAAAATAATGCGTTAGTAGGGGGTTTTGTAAAGGTTAATTTTGCTGTCAAAGTCTTCAAAAAAGGTTAGGCGGCTGACGTGATTCATCTTTTTACTTTTAACAGAATATTCGAATTTTCGCTCATTCTTTTTTTAATTTTACTAAAAATTCGACTTTACGATCTATTAGTTGTGATTAAAGTAAACCAAATTTTTTTTTATCGATTTTACAGATTTTTGGTTTGTTGCCAACAGTAATTGTCATTTCAAGACTTGTCAAATAAAAAATCGAGGGTAGGAAATTCGAACGTCAACCATAAAATATTGGCTTTGGTTAGTGTTACCATTACTATGTAATGGATAGTGAAGTCGCTTTTGTTCCTGTTGGAAAAAGATTGCCGACAGTGTTTTAATAATTTTGTATGAACAAGATATTTTTTCTTGTTACGAAAGTAACTGGTCAAGTTAATTTAAAAACCTGATTTGTAGCGTAAGTTTTTATTAAGAATTTACTTTATTTGAGGCAATTTTACAACGACAACTACTGTATGGAATTTCACTCAATATTTTCCATGTTTATTTTGCTGTTATTTTTTGTTGTACTTTCTCTCACTCTCATATTCTTTTTGATCATTCAGTTTTTGTTTTATTCTTTATTACCTCCTCTACACTCTCGTATTTATAACCTCTGACCTTTGTTTGTTTACATTCATATCTCTGTTTGTATGTGTGTTTGTATTTGCGAATGAATAACACTTCACTTGACCATTATAGAACATCCTAGTTTGAGGATGCTAGAACACGGTACTCACCCACAGTGTAAAATAAAAACCGCCAGTAAAGTAGAGTGTAAGCGAGGTAAATTAAAGCTGTGTGCTTAGTAGAGTCTTGCTGTGTACTTAATAAAGTCTTGTGTGAATAATTGAAGTAAAGTCAAAAGTATTGTAGAATCGTAATCTAAAGAACCTTCATTTTATTTGGAACGAATCGTACACTGAGTTAAGTTTAACCTAATTCCGTAACATTATTTATATGTCCTAAAAGCCTACTCGATAGCCACAACATAGACCTGGGCCAGGCTAAACAGGAGACAGGTATACAATATCTATTGCAGCATTTTTTATCGTTCGGGTGGCAGCGTTACAATTGCTTAAGTAAGAATTAATAAGTAAGTAAGAAAATCCCTGGTAGTTAATAGTTTATATGCTGAACCGACAAAATGATCATTTTTACTTAAATAGGCTTCCAACGGAAATAGGTACCCAGCCAAATGTTCGATGCCAAAGATGCCATTCAATCATTTGTGAAAGTGATCTGGCATGTCATCTTTTTAGCATCTTCATCGATGAATTTTATATGAGCGTGGACCCCAAAAGATGCTATTCATTTTTGGATCCAAAGGATGTCATTTACACCAATGCTTTGACATGTCATTTTCACCAATGCTTTGGCATGTCATTTCCACCAATGCTTTGGCATGTCATTTTCACCAACCCTTTGCAATGACATTGTCATTACGACGAGAATTTTAACAACGTTGGTTATGTTTTCGAGTCTCCGACAACATCAAGCCTATTCTAAATAATTAATGTTAAATATTTAGAAAAATGTGTATAAATAAAAACACAAAATTCATCTCTATGGGATCGATGGAATGGGTTCAAATGCTAATGAAAAGATCGGATCTTCACGACTTCCTTTGAACCAATGCAAAAGATGACATGAAATCACGTCATCGCATGGAACCCCTTCCTTCAAATTTTGCTGGGTAGGCGTTCCCCAGTATCAACAGAATGCAGCAGAATGAAATTATAAACTCTACAATATTTTACATCATATCCAAGGCATATTTATATAAGGTAGATGCATGAATTACAACAACAAACAAATTTAGGCCAATGCCTAAATACGTCCGTATTCCCAAAGCTTGTATGGTGAAAAAGTAGATAACATGTATTCTTATGAATACCACCGAAATACGTCGAGCGTATTTTATTTCAAGTAGAACAAATTCAACTATGACAGAACGTATAAAATGTTTTGTTCGTATGTGTGTGTTTTGTATTATGAAAACTAAAGCCCAACAAAACCTGAAATACAATTCATTGCAAAGGAAAATTATTTATTTTACTAATGAAAACATTTAAATAAGTTTTGGTCGCGGAACAAATTTGAAACAAAATGTAAATATAAAGCATTTAGAAATATCGTATGTCATTCTTATTAGACGTTTAGGATGAAATGAAGTTTTTTATGGTAGCAAATTTCGAAGTTCCAAATTTCATAAGTTGACCCTATTACATTTCAGCATTGAAGAATAGAAAGAAAGAATTGAAGAGGAGACAATGTTGAAGGGGATATCATTGAATGCAATTAGTTGTTAGTCAAGGGTATATTAAGAATATCTTCATATTATTTCATCATCGTTTTAGCACGCATATCAGGAAAAATCTAGTTAACAAAGTGAGCGAGTAAGAGTTAAACGCTTTGGTACATAAGTAGCTTGGCATTGTTGCTGAAGTGTTTTCTGGTAAGAGACTGAATGTCAAATGACCGAATTTGGTTCTGCCATTCTTTATTGTTTTACCAGAAAGCCTTCAGTTCTTCAGTTTGGCAGTGAATGACCTGGGCTATCTCTGAGAACCCCACATTTATTTTATCCAACTGAAATAGCTAAGTAGAATTTTGATTAATCGAAAGGTTCTACAAATCGAAGTTGGCTTTGTTTTACAGAGAAAATCGTAAAGTCTACGTATCCTACCAACGCTTTGTAATTACTTGATATTCAGTCGACTGTCTCTTTAGATTACGTTTCCCTATATCCCACGTGATTTAAGTCGTTGTGAGTTTATCCTTCTGCGGAACAATCGACATCATTTCCCAAACAACTGAATGAATATGTATGTGGTTTAATGTGTGTATATAATTGGATAAACAGATTGGATTAAAATTGACATTTTAACAATCAAGAATTTGAAACTTCATGCACTGAACAATATTTAAAGAGATAAAAATAATAATACAAACAAAAATGAAAGACAAACACGATAACCAAGACAAACAATTTGTTCAATGTTAGACAAATATTTTTCGATTACTATCATTCAATATTGGATGTGGCTTTAATATCTAACGATTTATTTAACTTTTATATACAGTGTCAACATTTTGCTTTTATTTATTTTGTAGCCATGGAGGAAGACGTGTCCATTTCCATTATTACTATTAGTGTTATTCTTTGTTTATTGACCATAAGAAATGTAAATATTTTCTTTTTATTATCTCCCATACAATTTAAAATCGCCATCAAAAATAATAAAAAGGAAAAGAAAAACACAAAATGTAATCTACAATTATCTTTATCCTCTGTTAAGGAAACTAAACTTAAGCTGGTGGGCACAACACCACCAACCAAAGCACATACATTCATACACGTCCACTAACCTATGAACAAAGAATCCATTATTTGGAACAACGTCAACAAGTTCTGGCCTTAGCCAAGTTCTTTTATTTAAAGAGATTAAAAATTAAGTTGCTTACTAAGTAGCGAAACTTAACTTTTCATCTTTGCCTGGTAGAAAACTTTAAGTGGATTGATAACTTAAATTTGATCTTAAAATAATGGGATGATATTTATGGGGAATTTGTTACATCTTCGACTAGATATAGTTGTTGTGCCCTAGATAAGCTTGTTTATCAACTAACTTGTATAAACCAGAGAATAAACGACAAATGTTTGGAATTGGTCTCTTTGTTAATTTCATTAAATGTTCATACAAAAAATAAACACAAAAAACATTTAGTTGTTTGTTTATGAAATTGAATTGAATTAAGAGAAAATTTTCATTCACAATTAAAAGTGAGAAAAATAATTGTTCAACTTTTCGTTTTGCCAAGCATAGTATCCTGCAAATCTTCACAATCAAATATGATGGTGTCAAGGAAGACTTTTCGTTGTTATTTGTGAGTCATTCCAGAAAACATATTGGCAGTGTGCTAATGTAGAGCATCATTGTATGGAGATACGGGAAGTACTAGAGGGATCGAAACCTTGGGGTTTTGTCAATAATTAATACCTATTTTTTAGATTCACTTTGGCAGTTTTGTTGAGATGTGTGTTTTACTTACTATTTGTATGTAAGTTAAGCTTAATCTCATATTTGTTGTTTTCAAATTTAAAAACAACAAGTTTAAAGTGGGTGTAGTTAAAATTGATTGCTTTTGGGGATGGCAGAGAAGACTAGTTTCGTCCAACGCCACTTGGACTCATCAGTTCTCTTAGTTCTTTGTATTGAAACAACCCAGCAAACCAAATGTCTGATGTCCGACACGTCTGAACAATTTCGGAAGCAAAGTCGTTCAGATTTCGTTCCGATTTCTAAACGATTTTTCGGATAGGAAATAGTTCAGATTTTGTACCGATTTCGTTCCGATTTCGGAACAAATGTCGGAAAGAAATTTCCTTTCCGAATTTCCCAAGGATTTTCTTCAGATTTCGTTACGAAATCGGACCGAAATCGATCCGATGTCGCTAAGACATTTCGTTCCGAAATTATGTCAACCACTTCATACAACTTTCGTTAAGATATCGTTACGATTTCGGATCAGATATCGGACGTATCGTCCGAATTTTGTTCCGATTTCTTTACGATGTCGGTACGATTGGTTTGCTGGGAAAGAATCCTTCCCCAATTTTATGACGACTCGAGCTCAAGAAAAAGTGTGACTGATGAATTCGTTTAAATGCGAATTCAACCGAAACACCTAAAAGCTCTCGCAGCCGCATATGTAAACCAAATTAACTACTCCCACTTTCATGTGTCTCCACATTGCAGAGAATCCACATAACTATTTTGATAGTTGTCGAAAAATAACATCAACCAATCGTCCACCGTGCTTTGTGTCTATTTTTAGATTCACTTTGGCAGTTTTGTTGAGATGTGTTTTAACTTACTATTCGTATGTAAGTTAAGCTTAATCTCATATCTGTTGTTTTCAAATTTAAAAACAACAAGTTTAAAGTGGGTGTAGTTAAAATTGATTACTTATTTAATTTTAACACCCTTACCCAATGAAAATAGAATTCGTATAACCTCCACCATCAAATATACCTAATTTTCGCTACTCCCGTCACCTAGAAACTTTAAAATACCGCAACGTAGGGTTATGACCACAATTTTTATACCCTCAACGAGGGCTTTTTCATGCGCTCTAATCAATTGTTGAATCCCTTTCCCACTCCGATTTAGACACCCCCAAAACATGGTTTTTGAACGCTTTTACAGTATCTTCTGGCTACGAAAATCGTTGACCACGCCTTTTTTTCTTGATATGCTGGAATCAAATAAAGTCATTGGATTGGGGCTGTAGGGCGTATGACCCATCAAGTCCACGTTTTGTCCGGTCAAACAGGCGCTGGTTTGAATCGATGTGTGAGAGCTCGCATTGTCATGATGCAGAATGATTCGTCTTCTATTGTTCGTTTTTCGAATTTCTCAGGAGACTTCTGGCAAACAAAATGTAGTGTACCACTCAGAGTTAACCGTCCTACATTTCAGAAGACGTATAGTCGCCACACGCTCAGTTTTGCCGAAGAAACAGGCGACCATTTGCTTCGAAGTGTTTCTTACATGAACAACTTTCGTTGGATTTGGCTCGCTTTCGAAGATCTAAATGGTCGATTCCTGTTTTGTTTCGGGCTTCTAAGCATAGATCGATTCGTCTGTGACGATCTCACAAACATCGTTTGAAGCGCAACGATCGTCTTTATTCACAATTTTTCTCCAATGTACAAGAGCTTATTATTGAGGGATAGTCCAATTTTGCTGGATTTAACGAGGGAAATATATTTTTGCGGCCAGGAGTTCATGCAATATCAAATGTTATTTGGCGATATTGCGTAATCCGTTAACGCACGGCTTAATTTTTTTTAGGTACAACAGCCGATTTTATGCGAAGTTATTTTTTCAATTCACTGTAAACCACACAACACTAGGTCGTATGACAAACTGTCCTGAGTACGTATAGGTTAAAAACTGTCAAACTGTCCGAAAAAATTCTAATGGGACCTGGCAGCACTCGGTTTGCCTAGGCCAGATAGTTTTCGTGCAGCCCTCGTACACACTTTGATACGACCAAAAATGTGTTTCATTGAAATAATGGTTTTAGACCTCAGGTATGTTTGAACGAAATCCGTTTCAGACAATTTGGAGTCAACTTAGCCATGTCCGTTCGCCTGTCTGTCTGTTTCTCTGGCGCTCATGATAACTCTCGAATTGATCAACTGATTTGGTTCAAATTTTGGCTATCGTAATATTTTGTCCAAACTTACTTTAAGTTTGAAGATAGGCCGTATTGATCCACTCCTTCCGGTAACTTCCCCATAAAAGTTCAATGTTTTTTTGCTAAGACTAACTCTCGAAGGAAATAACAGAATTTGTCTCAACTTTGTATATGGTAATATTACTTCTAGACATAATTCAGGTTCGAATATGGACTATATCGGTCCACACCTTCGGGTACCTACCATATAAAACTTGGAAAAAGCGTAGTTTAACTGGTCTTCTCTGATAGTTTTGATTTTTTTTACGGGGCACACTGGTCGAAACCACTGATCTAGCGGCGCGAAAGTCAAAAAATCGAACAACAAAATTGCGAAATATTTTCCATTGTATCGATAACAGACACTTTGCAGACAAAGATTTTGTTTTTTCATTTTTGTTGTTGTAAATATTCACTCAGTTATTCACGATCAAATACGAGAGTTTTTGTTGCATCAGATTTTAAAAAATTGTTGCAAAAAAAATAACTTCATATTTGTTTAAATGTTAAATAAATTCGTAATGAAAATGGACAAGATATATTTTTAATTAATAGCAGAGGATGTGATTTAAATTATGAAAATTAATTTGGGGTCTGGAGGTACTTAGTTTTATAACAATAAATTTTCAAAAAATTCAATTTTTTAGCGTTTTTATGGGTTGTAGGCGCTTGTTCCATAGAGTGCATCTTGTAAACTTGGCCGAACTTAGGTCCGATTATTTTTTGGGGAATGAAAATGGACTCTCTGGATACTGAATAACCACATTCGGGCTGCAAATATTTGCAAATCTTTTGATGACTGCACTTTTAAAATAAGGGATTTTGCATGAAATTCACACAAATTTAGCTGTGCATTTGTATGGGAGCTAAATCAAAATATGAACCTATCTTGAGAAATGTTTTCAAGGAGGAGTTCTACCCCCGTACCATATTATAGCTAAATATGTTATTAAATATGGGATAAAAAGTGCAAATTTAACGACTCGGGGGTACCATAAAAGGGCTACATCGAAACATAAATCCGTATTGAAAATGTTTTGCAAGAATATTTTATACGCAGTGAGAACACGGAATGCAAAATTACAGCCAAGTTGAATTTAAAATGTGGTCATGATATTCAAAGTACCTTAAATTGGGAGGTACGGTTACATGGGGGCTATATCAAAACGTGGACCTATGTTCATAATTTTTGGTGGAAATATTTTGTGACCACTAGGAACCCTAAGTACCAAATTACAGCTAATTTGCTACGAAATTGTGGCTTAAATCCTCAAAATACCGAAAATCGGAAGGTACCGTTATATGGGGGCTATACTAAAACATTAGCCGATATTGTTCATATTTGGCCCATTATTACCCATAGGTACAAGCTGAGTTTGTGCAAAATTTCAGTGACGTATCTCAATTCGTTTGCAAGTTATGAATTTCGCGCCGCTAGATCAGTGCTTTCGACCACCGCCGCGGCGGTGCCATTTTGGGTGCAAGTCTATACTTCCTATGATAATGACCCAAAAGCTCCAGAAAAGCCTACCGACACCACCTAAACAGGTTAGTGCGTATGATAAACCTCGAAGGGCGAAACTGCAAACTTTGTCAATAGTATTATTTCTTGGATTTCGTCCGAATGTGGATTACATTGCATCACTCTTCCCACACTCGTTTGGAAAAAGCGCAGTTTAAGGTCTCGTATCGGATAGTTGTCTGTGCGGCCCATATTACGATGGTGAAATTTTTTTCGGGGGGATTGGCCCAAAAGTAAAAAAAATATAGACGACAGAACTACTTATTTTCTTTAGGTACGAGGGGTGAGGGTAAATCTCTGTCGACACAGCTGACTGATACTTTCTTACTTGTTGATGTAGAAGTTTATAACCACTCGGAATAACAAATGCCAAAGGAAATCCAAACTTGCCAGAAAATGTGGATAAAAATAAAAAAAAACTGAAATCGGTGGCACTTTTAATGGCAGGGCCGACCAAGAGGAGCAAAGCCACAAATGTGAATGTATTCAAAACATTGGCAATTTATGACAGGTTGTTTGTAAGATAGTATGCACGCAAGCTACAAAACAAAGACAAATCAAAGCAAATGCTTTCTCTTACACGCTCTTTCTTTGCGTTCGGATCGTATGTGTGTGAATTGCCGAAAATCTTCGTAACCAGTGACAAATGGCTGTTCGGCACTGTTTTATGGGGACATACCAAAACGTTAAACTATGTCCACACTTTTTTGTTGGAGAAGTTTTGAGACCAATGGGAACCTCAAATATCAAATTACACTTCGGTCAAAAAATGTTGTTAATATCTTTAAAATACATAAAATTGACAATTTTTTAATCTTCACGGCAAATTACGGGTAGTTCAGTCAAAAAATGTAGCTAAAACCCTTAAAATAACAAAAATATCAAATATATCAAATAAAAGGTAGTTCGGCCAAAAAATGTAGCCAAGATTTTCAAAATACGTAAAATCGGGAGGTACTGTTATATGAGACATATATCACAACATGGGGCAACGTTGACAATTTTTGGTGGAGAAGTTTTGTGTCTATTGCTAACCTTAAATTTTAAATTACAGCCAGTTCGGTAAAATGTGCAGCTCACATCTTCAGAATATGGTTATATGGCGGCTATTCTAAAATATGGACCTATGTTGATAATTTTTGGTGGAGTAGGTTTATGACCACCGGGAACCTCAAATGACAAACTACAGGTAGTTCGGTCCAAAAAATGTAGCTAAAATCCTCAAAATACCGAAAAGCGGGAGGTACCGTTATATGAGGGCTATTCTAAAACATGGATCTATGTTAAACAATTTTTGGTGGGGATATTTTATGACCTCTGGGAACCTCAAATTTAAAATTGCAGATAGTTCGGTGAAAAAGGTAGCTAAAATCCCCAAAATACCGAAAACCGGGAGCTAGCGTTATATTGCGGCTATTGGAAAACATGGACCTATGTTGATAATATTTGGTGGAGTAGGTTTGTGACCACCGGGAACCTCAAACGACAAATTACAGGTAGGTTGGTAAAAAATGTAGTTAATATCCCCAAAATACCGAAAATCGAGAGGTAAATTTTGTGACCATTGGGAATTTCAAGTGTTAAATTGCAGATAGTAGGTCAAACAATTTTGTTGAAATCCCCAAAATAACGAAAATCGGGAGGTACCGTTTTAAGGAGGCTATAACAAAACGTGGACCGTTATAGCCCATATTCGAACTTGATCTGCCTATACATACAACTTATAACGTATAGCTCAATTATAATTATCCTAATGGCAGAACAGCAAGTGAAATCTTCTTTGGCCTAACATTCATAAATGTAAGTGTCCACGATGCAACATACGGTAATGATTTTGGCAGACGTCGAGGAAACAAACACTTTTCCCATTCTAAACCTCATACATGGTTGTGCAGTACGTGGAATGCAATTGAGGCATGACAGCTATAATTTTACCTGAAGAAATAAAAGATATTAGAACATCATGTCTATGTTTACGGTCCATGGTTTATCTGTACATTTAGTCCATACATAGTTCAGTTTTGTTTCCTATAGTTTTTTCTACACCCCAAGTAGGGACTGATGAAATTCTTTCCTAGAAGATATGTGTGGATTGTACGATGAATGCGAAATCTGGAGTTTGGCTTGACATTCTGAGGATTTAGTGTAATGTGCGGGAGAGAAAACGAGAATATTTTTACCTTGCATTATCGTCTCTTGTGTTGCTTTTATTTTACACCAGGTTTGAACGAAGCTTAATTTAAGAGAATTTAACAAGCGATGTTTTTCATGGATTTCCCAATATATTATTTAATTTTCAAAACATAAATTCAATCTATTCGCATAAAACGCCCTTCTCTTTTTGAAGAAAAACTATCAATAAGCAATTTCGTCCCGCAGCTTCCAAGAAAATTTACATCTAAATCGAAACTTTTCTATTCACAACAAAAAAAAAATGGTGCAAAATGTGTGAAATTGCTTTTATAAATCCCACTATTTCAAAAAGATATATAAGAGTTTTGAATACACAAAACAAAACAAAAAAAACTTTAAACAGCGATTATCACACACACGCACTGGCACAATATTCGCCGTGACAACAGAGCCAACATTTGCCATTGTAGACAACACAAACATTGGCACCACCAAATAAAGTGAAAAAGTATCCGCATCTGTTTGTTTGCCAAAAAATAAAATTGAGTTAAGAGTATTATTTGAAAGAAAGCTCGCGCAAGACGTACGCACTCACCAGCCAGCCCTCTCCACCCACTAACAGATATCAAGAAAATGTTTATGAACACACCCAGGGACACTTTCAACTTAGTCAACAAAAGCGCTGTGACACTGTAATTCTTCTCGCAACGTCGTCGTCATCGCCTTTGTTGCCTGCCATTGTTTGTATTTTAGGAGACCTTCAAAGATGATGATGATTTCTGGTGTTGCTATGGCGCGGACATAAATTCTCAAAAAAACAGTAATGCCAATTTACTTAAATATTAACTGAGAAATGTTAAAAGACAATATTTGGAAACGTTTAAGAGATTTTGGCTCCGGTGTCCTGATCGAAAAATTTTAATTGTTTATTATGTGAGAGAATATTTCCTACAAGTATAAGTCTATTATAGCTGGGATGCATATGTTCCCACAAACATTCCCGAAAAAACTAGTGGGACTTCTCTCATATCAATAAGTGCACAGAAATTAATATTAGTGCAATGAAAGGCTCGTCTTAAGACATACCCAGCAAAAAATACTCATTACAAATGTCCATATTAACCCATTTATTTTAACAAGAGCTTGGCCACTAAAATAAATTAATAAAATATATAGTTGCGAATTTTAGTCGCAAGGATTAACTACTAATTTTATTTCACTCGAATAAGTTCTTTGTTTGGACCCAGTGTGTATTGGAACTAAATCCGATTCAGAAAATTTGACTAGAGCACATGATAAAGTGACTTGGTTCAATATTTACACATCGTATCCTGGTATAAACTTAGATCATGTTCGAAGATGTGCCATATAGGCCTCCCCTTCGGGTACCAATAAAATTCTGCACACGAGAACTCTCGAAGGAATCACAAATAAACATTTAATTCTCGCAATATTTCTTCCAGACATAGATTAGGTTCGAATATGGACTAGTATATCGGTCCACTATTTTGGGTCCTCCCATACAAAATGTTAAAATATTTCGCACAAGTACAGTTTAAGCACATATCTCCGATCGTTTTGAAATTGTTGCATCAGACTTTGGCCGCAGCCGCTATTACAAGTGTACATAAACATAACACAAACGTTCTAAAAACCCTGTCGACATCTATAATGACTGATGAGTATCATCCCCGAGGAGACATCATCTCGACCATAGGCCGCCATCTCAGTAACTACGTTTTCTTTATTTTTATTTTAAGAGCGGTTGTCCCGGTATGCTTGCTACGGATTCTTCTGATTTGTGCCTGGATCGAGATAACCCCGGACCATGGTTTTGGTCAGTGTCGGTGAGATGCAACGGATGCCTTGAATGAGATGTTCCGTCATGCTATGCAAGCTTGATCCCTAGAGAATCTTCGTCGTCCTCATCACGAGATTGTGAAATTCCTAAGCAATCTCCCCAACAGCAGTACCAGCAACAATCACTTAGACTGATAATTACTATTCCAGTTCCTAACACTGCGTCCGAGAAAGATAATGGTAGCAGGATTTCATGAAATGAAACCGAACAACACCTGCAGTCTTCGCAGTTGTGATGCATACAACGTATTGCGCTTGTATCGAAGGAGAAGTGGAGGTGGTGGACTTGGAATCCTATTGCAGCAGTCGGCCCAGTACAGACATATCTCGATTAAACTTGACTCTAGTGATGCACACCTGGAGTGTATGGGCTTAGCGGTCAAGTGTGGAATCGTCGAGATAAAACTACAGAATATGTATATCCTGCCGATTAACAGCTGATTCTTGCATTATTTTAATGCGGATACTGAGATATGGCATTAAACCTTAGGAAACGAACAGAGGAAGCTCCCAACAAGATTAGAGAGGACCGCCATAGTTCGGCTGACATATCCATTGCGAATGACGTAATTTTGCAACTCATGATTTTCATTTGGCCGGACCATCTCCCTATCCTCATCTCCGACAATATGCCACCCGATTTTATAACTTCTGAACGGCGCACAGTGGTTCAGAAATCGATTTTTCAAAACCCCCATTTTTCGTTGTCACCGATTGTTAATTTCAATATGGGATTCAATAGTAAACTTACTGAAACTAAGGAAAGCAAAAAATAAGATCAAACTATTGGAAGGTGTGGACGTGGAGTGCTCCTAAGGACGAAAAATGTTTGCCAATTTTGGAAAATACGTAATTTTTGCAAATTTCTGGTGAAAGAAACGGCTCCCAGCAAAAATACTCATTACAAAATGGCCTACTTTCTCATTATTTTAACACGGGCATGTCATAGGGAGTAAGTACTTATTTTTTGGCACTTAAAAGTAAATAAATAAGTACTTAAATAAGTAGTTACGACTTGAAGTAACCAGGGAGTAACTACTTATTTATCTACTTTTTAGTGGTCAAAAAATAAGTACTTACTCCCTATGACATGCCCGTGTTAAAATAATGAGAAAGTAGGCCAAAATGTAATGAGTATTTTTGCTGGGCTATTTCTCAAAACCTGTAACAGATATTGTTCATTGTTTTTTTGTTAGGTAGGTAGAATTGTTGCCTTTAAGAGTCGTTTTAATAAATTACCATAGCGTTCACACGAAGTGAGATATTTCATTTGTCCTCAGGTACTAAATTTTAGTGAAATTCCAACTTTAGTGGAGTAAAACTTTTAGGGAACAGCCTGTAACATAGTTCCGTTTTCACAGAATGATGCCCGAAAGTGTCCTCTTTCAGCCCATATACACTTTTGTACACGTTCCGTCCGTTTAATACTTTCTTAAATTTTTTGAAATTACATGGTAAAAATGTGGTTTTTTCCGTACCGTTTCCCACACAAATGGACATTTTTTTAATATATGAGTTTTTATAAAAGTTATAGGAGTTTTATGGAAACCAAAGAAGAATTATTTTAAATTTTAGAAAAAAACTTAAATTTTCTAAAAAAAAATTTGAAAAATTTTGTAAAAATTTTTTTCCAAAAAAAATTTAATTTTTTTGTATTTGTATGGTTTGTTTATTGGGTGTTGGCCTTTTTTAAATAGTTAGAACATATGAAAACCTCAAAAAGACTCATATTTTGATGAAAAATATAAAAAAAAACTCAAATTTTTAACTTTGATCTTGAATTCCTCTGCAGTCACTAGACCGAATTTGGTGGCATTTGATGTGTCGGAAAGCTGAAAGTGTTATCTGTCGAACAAAAAAATTATGAATATATGTCTATCCGTTTAAAAGTTACAGAGTTTTGACCAAGAAAAAAAAAACGATTCTGAACCACTGTGCGCCGTACTTTCTTTACTTTTACCATGTGAAAGCCAATTGGCAAGGATTCAGAGAATTCACCAACCAACATTTTTCTATATCGAATTCCTTGCTATAGTTTGCCTGAAATACACATTGTGACCTAACTTCGCAACTCATCATTTCTCTTGGGTCCGACCATCTCCCTACCTCATCTCCCGACTTCGTAACATAAGAAAGCCGAACTTTCCTTAACCATAGACCCCTCAATTGCCAATGATTCAGAAAATTCGTCAAACAACGTTTTGGAGAACTGCACAATCCCTCTGATGTTCGTGTAACAGAGAGAAATTGTCGAGCAATCATCATCAGTGCAGCCTCTCGCCATGTTTCTGATGCTCGAATACCTGAAGTAAGACCTAATTCCCAGCAGAAATGATGGGATTAGCGAATGAGCGCCATGAGCTTCTCCGTACGAACCCTAGCGACCCAAGAGTCAGAGAGAGCTGACACTGGAAGTCAAGCAAGTCAAACGGGAAAAGTGACTATAGCATCTAAATATATGTAGCATTGGAACTGGTAGTAGTATATTGTGGATAAGGTTTAAGGGAAAAACGGCTCCGGACATCGGTCATGTTTAACGGTGTGATTGTGACAGATCCGAAGATGTGGGTTATTTTAATCGACAATTTATCGTGATCTCCAGTAACAGCCGACTAGGAACCAACACAGTTTACGATGAGTGAAGCTGCAGATATTATACGAGGCGCGAGTATCAAAATCCTTAACCTATTGTTAGTCACCCTAATAGTTCCGTTACAGTTGCTGATTATCAATTTGGATTCGGGAAGCAGCATTTCATGCCGTATCCACACATATTAGCCAGAACAGACCATTCCACAGAAGAATGATGGCAGCATTGGACGTGACTAAAACATTTGATACGCTAAGCTGTTCGAGGACGTCCAAAATCCTATCCTATTTATACTACCAGATATGTATGGTCGCCAATCATATGTGGAATTCAAAAACAGGAAGATCAAACCAAATAGAATAAACAGGGAGTTCCTCAAGAAGGTATGAATATTCGGAACTGTTTAACTATATCTTTCCAAGCTCTCCCGATGATATTGAGATAAATACATACGCGGATGAGTGTAGGTGATGACATCAGGTTCCACCGTTGATAACATTTGTGCCAGTCTAAATGTCTATTTCATTTATCTTTCACGCTAGGAGCATGAAAAAAATATCCGCCACTAAGTCAACAGCCACACAATTGGGCACATGGAGTGCGGAAATGAAGCTCCCATGTACAGATCGATGGGCAATAAATCAACCAAATTCCTCACAGCACAGCAATGTGTGATAAGATAAGAAGTAGGTCGTCAAATACGTAGACGGCAGCACTTGGGGGACAGAACACCTTGTTTAATATATGGAACGCAATAGGCCGGTATGTGGTTAGTTATGCGGCGTCAGTATGGGTAGCCAACTTAAGTGCAGCCCTGGGAACTGCAACAGGATGTCTCCTCCTATCTTCTGTGGACCACTTACATAAAGAGGCTATGATCTTGTTAGTGCATCGGCACAACAAGGTGTTGTCGATAGAGTAACAGCTTGGGTGCTACAGGCAAAACCAATCCTAATCTTCACATAGTGCATAGGTACCCGTATACCTGGGGCATGTCAGTAAAGATATTCATCATTAGAGGGAGAGGCCCAAAGATACAACACAAGACCTCCTGATCAACAGGAATATCGAGCATGCTTGTGTGGTATTCATATAAATGCAGTCGCAGAGGCTATAAGAGCCTATCGTACGACAACCGCTCTCGGATATCAAACACCATACGTGGAGGCGGAAGAAAAACAACTGCCTAAACAAAAGAGAGTTGTTTTGGCGCAACTAACATTTGGTGCAATGTGCTGCACTTGTTCAAATTCCCAGCCAAACCAACGCAGCTAACTCCTGTTTCGTTATGAACAAATCATATTCAACTGGCGTCATTTCTGAACTTGGAGTTGGAAGTAGGGCCGAATTAGTAAAAAAACCGTATACATATGTATGTGGTAGCTGCTACAACAATATCAACTGATGGCCATACCATGATAACTTAGAATTGAGAATACAATTTGGACGAAACTTTGCACATCGTTTATGATACCTCAAAAATTCGAATGCCCGGTCTAATTCTCATGTGCAAGTTGAGATCTCAATTGATGATATTTCGTATTTGAAAGGCAACATTAAAGAACAGCACCTTCAGGAGCCCTATTCTAAGTCAATACGTTTGAAGTGCCTCCACGAAGTCAATGCTAAATAAAGCTAGCCGCTATGAAATCACCGTTTCATTGATTTGACAACACTTCTGTCAACACGTTGAACGATAAAAATAAGGTAAAACAAACAAACAATCCCTGTCATGACCACAATATAAAGGTGGTCGGTTGATCATCCCCAGGAAAACAAACCAGCAATTTTGCTTGATTTTAATTCGAAAAGCAGCTTTAGCGTTGGCATTAGCGCTTGTTTTTCGCACTGCCCTTTTTGGTTAATTCATTTATTGCGTCGTCGCTCGTCCTGCTTCTTCTAGTCTAGATCCTGTTTTCTACCATTGTTTGTTCAACGTTTTCGATGTTTAGCTTGTTTTGGTTTTTTCTCGTCATTTTGCTAGTGTTTACTCTCCACGGTTTGAAATGTGACTCAAACGATGTGTGGCATGGTATGAATGAACGCAACAACGACCGAACGACCGACCGAATGACTATCTAAACAAAACGTTGATTATGATACCAGCATTGTCAGTTTCCCAACGGTCATGAAAACTAAGAATGGTGTCTGGTCATTGTTATCTGTACACAAATGAGAACTTGATGCGTTTAACGTTCTGTTTAGTTTTGGTAAATGAAACTTTGCACACACATAGACACAAAACATTGTGCATTAACGTAGGTGGGCAAAAAAAGTTTATAGCAAGTTGAGGAAAATTGCAAATTGGATAAATGTTTTAAGGTCGGAAATTGGGACATAGGCACATGAATGGTAGAATGAATGTTGGCTCAAAAAAAAAAAACGGAAAATTGTGTGAAAATTGAAGACATGCATAACAGATAAGTGAAAATTGTCTTTTTTTGTTAAGATATGGTGCAGAAAGAACCTGTTGGGTCTTTGATGGAAAATGGTAACTCAATCCTACAGTTTCTTTAATCCGTTATATAAAATTTACCTAAAACCCACACTCCAGACCTTTCATTTTTATGATACAGGAGATCTTTATCATCTGGTTGTTCGTTCAGATTTAATTTTTCTTTTTAGCCATGATTTTTTCTCTATTAAAGCATTTCTAAAACCAATGAAACAAGAATAATCACCATGCAATCTATTTGAGAAAAAAAGTTAAAGGAAACTTTTTTGAAAATCTTGGAAAAGGATTCGGGTATTTGTATCCACGGCAAAAGTTACTAAAACAAACTTAAATGAAATTTAATGTAGTTGACAGACTGTTGACTTTGGATCTCTCGTTACGGTAGCTATTCAGTACTTTCTTTTTGTTCCGTGTATTTTACCTTTTGCTTCTCTGTTTGTTGTTTTATTTTTTTCAACATGTATTTTTTTGCAAATGTTCCGGTAACAGCGTCAAAAGTCATTATATATTTGCTGTGGATGTTTGTGTTGTTTTTATCCGTCATTTACAAGAAAAAGAAGAGTCACGTAATTAGTTAAATTTTTCCTCGTTTGTAATTTTGAACTTTATAAATAGCTTTAAAATGTTTGTTAAAAAACAACAACAAAACATCATAAAAAACCAGCCAACCCTAAAAAAAAAGTTCTTGTAATATCGTGTGAAGCATGAACGCTTGAAAATTATAATTACTTTCCATTTACATTTGTTGGTATATGTATGTATTTCAACGACATTCTTTGATATTGTTAAATATTGATATTGAGTTCGAGAAAACCCTTAACAATACAAACAGTTGAACATTGTTGCAAATACCAAATAACTTAGGCACATAGGTAAAATTAAACATTTTTATTAGTCTTTACAACAACGTAAGGCCACGAAAAGAAAATCTAAAAACATCCATTTCTACTTCAGTTTAGGTAATGCCAAGGCACATTTATAAAAGGTAGAAGTGACAATCAGCTGCATTTTTCCTTTTTTTTTTTGTAAATTTTTTTTTTTACATTTTGATTCAAATTTGTTCTATTTTAGAGGATTTTCAAAATGTTTTTCCTGAGAAAATTTTTAGAACGACCATATTATTGAATATTTTCTTTGACATTTAATTTTCAATAAAAACAATGTTGTTTTTGTAATTCATGCATCTTCCTTTCATGCATCTTCCTTATATAAATATGCCTTGGGCAATGCCTACAATGGCCAATCAGGCTTCACACAGTATTTCTTGATGTCCCCATACAAAAATTCTACAAATTAGCCAATTTAACTATGCTTGACTGTTTCCCATCCCATAAGACAACATAAATCAATTCTGTCCTTCCCTTTCATGTCATTATTTCATTTATTGTTGAAATAAATCTTTGTGACTTTTGAACAAAAAAATGAGAGTATTAAAAGGTCCATAGGTATCCTTTACTGATTTTCAGTTTTTGTTGTTGTGGGGAATTACTTAAAAATTACTTTGTCATTATTGTTGCCTTTGAAAGGAAATGGTGTTACATGACACCTGAAACAGAACTTTTTTTCCAAATCTGTTCAAAGCTGTGACAACTCATGACAACGGTTCTGAAAATGTCATCAAGGAAATAAAGTTAAATAAAAAATACTCGACAACAAAAACAGCTAATTAGAGGGAATAGTTTCATAAAGAAATATAACAAATTATTTTGGTTACAAAGCACAAACTACAGAGACATTCATATGTATGTTAATACCCTACCCATTATATATAAAGTGATGTTAAGCGTATAGTGTGTGAGGCAACAGTCAAGACCAAGGCAATATTCTCGATCTACCAATTTGGTCTTAGACCTGGCTAATCCACCATACACCAAATCTATATTTAACGTTCAATTCGTATACTCTATAAATCCGCCTATTACAAATATGACAAAGGTGACTCAAGCCATCCCTGAGTTTTGCATCCCTTTGTAATTGATAAACAAACGATTTTCAGACAATGTGCAAAAAAATAATATGTAATGCAAAGTTGTAATGATAGAACAAGTAAAACCAAGTAAGAACGGCGCACAGTGGTTCAGAATAATTTTTTCCTGGTCAAAACTCTATTACTTTAGAACGGATAGAGATATTTTCATATATACAAACAAAAACGATCAAGTTCGGTATTGTAGTGCAAAGGAATTCAACGTCAAAATTGAAATTTTCAGTTATCTTTTTCAAAAGGTCAAACTATAATAAACTATACCAATAAGAAGTAAACAGCCGTTAAGTTCGGGCTGATCGAACTTTTTATACCCTTCATAAACTATTCTTAACTAAAATGGAATAATTTGTTTCCTTTCCTGTCCACAAATTTACGTGCAATCGGATAACCCAAATGCCTAAATTATCTAACCTAATCTAAAAAATGTGCTTAATCAGGTGGTACACTTTGATATAGCCACCATATAAAGTGGCTATATAAAAGTGTGGACCTATGTTGAAAGTTTTTGGTGGAAAAGTTTTGTGACTGTAGGGAACCTAAAATGTCAAATTACAGGTGGTTCCGTCGAGCAATGTAGGTAAAACCCTAAAAATACCGAAAATTGGGAGTTACTGTTATATGGGGGCTATACCAAAACATGGACCTATGTTTAAAATTTTTGGTTGGGAAATTTCGTGACTGTTCTCTTCAGTCACGAAATTTCAAATGTAAAATTTCGAGTAGTTCCGTCAAAAAATATTGCTAAAACTCTGACAATACTGAAAATCTTAGGTAGCGCTATATGGGGCTTATACCAAAACATGGTCCTATATTGACATCTTTTGGTGGAGAAGTGTTGTGGGCAATAGAAGCTTCAAATGTTAAATTATAGCAAGTTCGGTCAACAAATAAATCTAAAAATTTCAAAATAAATAAAATCGGGAAGTACGCTTAAATGGGGTATATACCAACAAGTGGAACTATATTGAGAACATTTAGTGAGAACGTTTTGTGACTACTGTGAATCTCAAATGTCAAATTAATGGTGTTGTTGTTGTAACAGCAGGAAACCTGTCTATGATTCTTTTGATGCTGGGTTGACTGAAACAATCCAATATGATTTCGGGTCCGGTACTAAAAAACCCGCTGCAGTGGGATTGCAAATTAATGGTAGTTACGTCACATAATATAGAGGTACAGTTATATGGAGGCTATACAAAAAAACATGGTCCTATGTTAACAATTTTTGATGGAGAACTTCCGTGACCCCTTGGAACCTTAAATGTCAAATTACAGCTAGCTCGGTTAAAAATTGTAGGTAAAACCCTCAAAATACCGAAAATCGGAAGGTACCGTTATATGGGGGCTATACCTAAACATAGACATATGTTGACAGTGTTTAGTTATGATCTGACCCCTAAGAACCATTATGCGGCGGCCGTATATATTCTACGAATTGACTCGGAGGAATTGCGACCAGGGTCCATCACCTCAACAATTACATACACGTGTTTGTATATTTTTTACAAAATGGAAGCGGCATTATTGCATTCTGCGAGCTATTTTGGTCAGTGCCGCAATAGAGAAGAATGCCGGGCCATGAACCTGTTTGCCAGACCCACATCCACCATGTGACAACATCGGTGAGATATAATGGATATATGGAATGGGTCACTTTCGAGACTGTTCTGATCTTAGTCGAATTCAGAACTACTGCGATAACAGTTATCTTGCTGTGCCAGAACATCTCTCAGCGTATTTCCACCTTCGTCGTCGTCGAAGTATTCCCAACAACAACAAACACAGCATCTAACACCAAATGCAGTTGTTCAGAGCCCCGAAAATACAATTTATTTCCAAAAGTATTCGCAACAAAGACAACAAAATTGGAAACTTTATAAGTCGGACGAACATCATAATCGCCACGATCTAGGAAATAAGCTCCACCATCACCTCCCGCTTAATCTTGACTCTAGTGACTCATAGATGGAAGGTGTGAGGCGACCGGACTTCCACATGAGCGTGGTGAGGCTTTGTCGTACGAACACTGAAGACCCAAGAGAGAGAGGGAACGTATTCTTGATGTAAACAGGATAGTATGCGGAATAAAGTGGCTAAACCACCTCAGCAATGCAACATTGGTACAGGATTATGTAAATTATGGGCAACGGATAAATCATGTTCGAATTCGGGAAAGATGGATGGTAGAATAGTTATTACTTTCCGATCACCCCGTGAGTGATACGTCGAAGAAGAGTGTACTACCAAACAGTTACAGTGGCTCTTGACCTATGGAAGGCTTTCAATACCGTGCCAAGCTGTTCGTGGATATAGAGAAAACTTCCATCCTGCGGCGTTTGAAACCATGGATAATCAACAATATGTGTGGACGCCAGTCCTTTGGGAAATTCAGGAATAAGAAGTCTAAAACCGTAGAGTGAAACAGGGTGTTACCCAAGGCGGGGTAATATCTCCGGAACCTCTGTGAAATTCCACACCCTCTAGAAGACATGGATATCGTAATGTATGCGGATTGTACGATTTTGTGGTCGGGTACAATCGTCGATGACACATGTGATAGGTTAAATGTCAACATAGCTGTAGTATCTGCTTGGCTTTTACCGCCGTAAGAATCCCTGCCATGATATAGTGGGCAGGCTTTTCCACCCAAGACGTCAGAGGAGATCTTCATGATCTGAAGAGAGAAAGAGAGGTCCAAAGATAGAAGCAAGGACACCTAGATCAACGAGCCTATCAGGCAGGCTTGAAGAAAAATTCAGAATGATGCAAGGCAAACACGAGTGGTTATAGCCCCGTTAAGATCTGGACGATTCAGCCTCCTCCCATCATATTGGGCTCGACTTGATGACACATGCCCTGCATGTGAATTCCGATCGCAGGATACGCTGCATTTGCTTAGCTGCCCTGATAACTGGGACATCTTGGAATTTGATCTTAGTTTGTGTGTCAATTCTTTCAATAATTATCGTGCCTACTAGTAATTTTAGTTTGTGGCCGTAGAATTTTCTGAGCTTTCTTTCGAAGTATGGAAAATTTAAATTTTGTGGGAAGATTCTCGAAGGAATCTTGAGAGGTACTAGATGTCTCATCTCTGCACAAATGTTGGACCAAGGTTAGTGCCTCCTGTCGATAGTTATTGTTCCCACCAGTAATTTGAGTTGGTCACAGAAGACTCTTGTGCTATAATTTTCAGGGAGGTACCGGAAGGTTCATTTATTCTCGCTACAGGAAATCATGTAAAAAGGTCAAAAAGTCGTGGTTTATGCCACTTTTTCCAGTTGGTATTGTTGTTATCTGAGAGAGTAGAAAACCTACCAGTTGTCATCATTGACCCATGTTTTGTTTAAGCCAAATATTTATTTTTTTCAAGCCTATAAGGCCCACTTGACTTAGTTTAAATTACAAACAATTTATGTTTCAACAATTGTTAAAATAAATTTTTCTCCAAATCTTTTTATTAACTGTTTCTATAAGAACAGTCATTACTTCTCCAAAATTCTACACAATAATACTAGCTACATCTTATCCATTTTTATGTCGGAAAATTCTACGTGCATTTGTGTTGAACAACCCCGCTCCCTAATATTGCTCTTATGAGGTGACCAATTTTTTTGAGGGAGAACAATTTTGGCTGATTTGTTAAATTTCATAGTCTCATAGTGGACTTTGTAAAATTCCTATAATGCCCGATCAATGGCACAATAAACAAATATCCCATCAAGAACAGCTTCTAGTCACACCAGTTGTCGAAAACCAGAATTGTGGTTGAGTATGCAGTACAGTAAGCGAAATGTAGGAAAATTTATATTTGGTCCTATTTTGAGCGATTTTGAGATTTTAAACATCTGCTGTACCACCTTATTATTGCATAGTGATTCTATTGTAATACTCTTTTTAATGTTTCAATAAATTTCCTATAATCTCCTTTCAAAATTTTATTACATATTTTATGTTGAAATTTATTTTTCAACATTGTTAAAACGTTAATCCATGAATTATTCAAACAAAAATACAATACAAACAAGTAAGAAAAGCGTTAAGTTCGGTCGGGCCGAACTTTTTATACCCTCCACCACAAATTTCAGCCGTTTCGGTGGATTAATGTGGCCACTACCTTCAAAATACCGAAATTCGGAAGGTACCGTTCTATGGGGGCTATATGATGGCGTGGACCTATACCTACAAATTTCTGGGGTAAAGTTTTATACGCCTAAAGAAGACTAAATACCAAATTTCAGCCATATCGGTGTGATAATGAGGCTAAAACGTTCAAAATATCGAAAATCGGGAGATTTGTATTATGGGGGCTACATCAACACGTGGGCCTAAACATTTTATGGTAGAAATGTTTCTTAGCCTCTGGAAACACAAAATACAAAGTTGCAACCGATTCTTTGGTCAAATGGGTCTAATACATTCAAAATATATTAAAATGACGCGTACTTTATAAGGATCTTATGTGGGGACTATACCAAAACGTGGACCTATATAACCCAACTTTGGTAAGAATGTTTTCTGGCCTCTGAAGACACAAAATACCAAATTACAACCAATTCTGTGGTCAAATGGGTCTAATACATTCAAAATATGTTAAAATGACGCGTACTTTATATGGGGCCTTATATGGGGGCTATACCAAAACGTGGATCTATATAACCCAACTTTGGTAGAAATATTTTTTGGCCTCTGGAGACACAAAGTACCAAATTACAACCAATTCGGTGGTAAAATGGGCCAAATATCTTAAAAATTCCTTAAAACGACGCGTACTTTATATGGGGCCTTATATGGGGGCTATATCAAAACGTGGACCTATATAACCCAACTTTGGTAGGAATATTGTTTGGCCTCTGGAGACACAAAGTACCAAATTACAACCAATTCGGTGGTAAAATGGGCCAAATATCTTAAAAATTCCTTAAAACGACAACGCGTCACGCGTCATTTTGTATGGGGGCTATACGAAAGCGTGGACCGACATAGCCCGCTTTCAATACCAAAAGTCCTACGTAAATATAACATATTTTCCCAAAATTTCATCAACCTACGTCAATCCGTTCGGACGCTAGAGTGATTTCCACAGACGGACAGACGGACAGACGGACAGACAGACGGACAGACGGACGGACATGGCTATATCGATGTAGAATTGCACGCTGATCAAGAATATATATACTTTGTGGGGTCTACAATGATTATTTCGAGTAGTTACAAACGTAGTGACAAACTTAATATACCCCCATCCTATGGTGGAGGGTATAAAAACATGCATTATTTACAATCAAAATGCATTAATCATTAAATTATATAGTATAAACTCCCATAGACATAAACTTAAATCTCAAATTGAATTGCTTAAAATTATGTCTTCTTTTATTTGCCTCGCAGCTGTCGATATTTATTCTGTTCGTTACATTTTGCAAAAAATATTGGTGGTGGTAGCGACGGTAGTGTTTGTTGGTGAAGGTAATGATTGCAAGGTTGGGTTCTGTTTGCCATTAATAAAATTAATGATTCAAATAAAGCATTAAAATTAGTCTAATTACAAAATCAGTCAATCGGAAAAGGCTAAAATAAAAGCAAAAAAAGAGAAAAAGAAATTGGGGGTAGCGAAAAATCATCATCATTTTCATCGTCACTGACGTCAATTGCAAAAGGCGACATAAAGAAACATTTCAAAGGATATACACCTGTCACTGTGTGTCTAGGTATGTGTGTGTGCGTTCTCCTAAAGATGAAGTGATTGGTTCGTACAAAATAAAAAAACAACGAAATAAAACACTCAAAATGGAAAATCAAGCAATTCAATTGAAAGGCAAATATTTTGAGATAATAAATCTTCTTAATTGTAAAAGAAAACAACGAAACATTTAAATTTTTAAGGGAATGGAGAAAAAACGACTTTAGTCTACAAAAAAACATAACAAAGCAAATGCAGCATTAAACATTTCAAATTCGAAACGAAATTAAATTATTTAAACTAAATACTCTTAAAAATATGAAACTGTATTATTACAAGTTATAAAACGAACTAATTTATCTAACCCTTTAACAAATGTTTTTATTTTAGATAATTTTAAAGTTATAGCTTTTGTATAACGAATTGAAAATGCCAATTTAAGTTATTAATTCGAAAAATAAAATTAGTTTGAATTATTAACACCAAATCAACTCCGGTGGTATTCCACTCGAAAAAGGACAGGAATATACATACATACACATGTAGTAATTTGTAGATATGAATGTTATACATACACATATTTAAATAACGAATTTCATTAAATAAAACATATTCTTGTTTCTATGCAATTCAAATAACTCTTTCATTTTATTATTTTATGTGTAAATACAAAAATATATGAAATTCATAATACACATAATCGCATATAGAAACTAACATTTAACAATAACAAATAGTTAGCAGTGATGAATATTTGTTACACACACAGATGTGCAATTTCTCACAAGTCATAATGGGAAATTCTTTTCGGAAAGAGTTTTCAAAAAATAAATATTTAGTGGTGTCTATGCGCTTCAGAGGGTACACATTTTGTCAATTATTTTGGGATTCGTTTTTTTAATTTGGAATCGAGATTAATATTATAGATGGCAAACCTTCTGTTTTATATTTTTGGTTTTAATGTATGGGCATCCCCTCTTAATCATCTTTATTGTTCCACCAACATCCCAGAAGGGACAAGGGAGACTTATCTAATATCAATGAGTAAACCTCGATTCATATTAGCTCAATGATATGGAACCTACTGTTTATCGCCGAGTTCGAAGCCACTTGTTGAGAAGTTTTACATGGCTGAAGTACTCAGGAAATGTCGCGAACATTACACTGAGGGGTATTTTTCCACCGTTGAAATTTTGATGTTGCCTGCCCTGGAAATTAAACCCGGGTATTCAGAGTGCAAGGCGGGTTAGAAACATACACTTCCCCAAAATAGATTATACTGTTGCATACATACCGACTACGCCCATCCAGATTCCCACACATATTAAAAAATATCCCAATTTTCGTTGGTGTTTAGGACCAAACGGAAAGGAGGTTATTGAAACAGTTTGGAACTTTTGTGTGGTAAACAGTGGGCTATCTACAAGAATCAGAACGTGGCCCGAAATTCTACCTAAGAATGGAATATTAAACTGAAGGCGTTGGTACATCCAAGGTACGTGCAAAATTTATGGAGGTTCTTAAAGCTTTATGTAAAAGTAGCGATGTCAAAGATGTCAAATCTATAGATTACCAAACGTTCTATTTAAGACTGGAGAAGTGCGCTGCAAGCGTTTACGCCAGACCATCAGCGTGCTCAATTTCCAATCCCAAAATTGATTTAAGGACGTATTATCTATATAAAATTGTGTCCAGTGTACTGTTTGATAACCAAGATACTCTTCCGCAAAAAAATAGTGCTTTTTTGGTCCTTTATCCAGACAATTGTGGACGTTCCGAATATATGTGAACCTTTGTCAAATAATCGATAGACAGACTTCTGGCCCATAGAGAACTCGAAAAAGCAAAATGCAGCCAATTCGGCTGTAACCAAATAGTTTACTCTGCTCGAGAGTTATCGGGTGCTCCAGCCAGAACGTTAAAAAGACGAACGCGCATGGCTAAATTGACTGCAAATTGTCTGAAACGATTTGACTAGGCACAGTTTTGATTGCTTAACAGAGCTACTTTGGATTGGAAGCTGTTCAAAAACAAAACGCCATCTAATCAAACCAAAATCACACTTTAGTACGGTTTATGCTTATGTATGGATCAGATGCATGGGCGAAAATATTTGATGTTTTTTGAGAGAACGACAGGCAAACGGACCAATCTGCACTGACAATGAACATCGGTGAACAATGAGCGGTACCAACTACATACCGACATTGATATATTTAAATTCATCGAGTTTAAACGCTTAAGCTCTATTCATAATTTGCCTTTTGGGACAAATTTAGTTTGAAAGAAGTAAGAAAGTATCAGTCAGCCATGCTGACGGAGATATACGAGTACCCTCAGCCACTGAACAAAAAGAAAACAGTTTGGAAAAAAATTTTTTGAAAAAGTTTTAATGTTATCTTGCACAATGGCAATAAGTGCCGACAGGGCTTTGGAGCTTTTGGACCATTATCTTAGGAAGAATTGACATACTCCGAAAAAATTGTACCTTTATAAATGAGACCACTAGAACAACCTACTGAAAAAAGAATCGACACGATGCGATGCGATAGGAGCTCTAAACTTCACTTTTTCCGAAATTTGTGTGGGAGGTACACAAAAGAGTGGAACGATATAGTCCATTATCTAAACTGATACATGACTGGATGAAATAATACGATCTGCAAAGTCTGTACTAATCAGAAACTCCCTGCGAGAATTATCTTGCGGATTTGCCATTTTGGTTGGTGCCGTCAGGGTTTCATGCAGATTTTAGGCTAATATCTCAAGAAGTATGGACTTGCGCAAGAAAAAAAAATACCGTCGTAAATGGAGCCCCAAAGACAACCCACTGAAAAAATTCAACACGATCCGAGAGGTGCTCTTAAAATTCACTTTATCCGAATTTTGTGTGGGAGTTACCCGAAGGAGTTGATCGATATAGTTCATATTCGAGTCTGATATATATCTGGAAGGAATAATACGATGTGCAAAGCTTGGACCAAATCAATTGCTCCATTCAAAAGTTATCGTTCACACCATTTTACAGAAAAATTTTTAACATTTGTGGGGGAAGTACCCGAAGGAGTGGACCGATATGGCTCATCTTCGAACTTAAACTAAGTTTGGACAAAATATTACGATACCCAAAATTTGGTTCGGATCGGTTGATCCGTTCGAGAGTTATCGTGCCACCTGCCAGACAGACAGACGGATGGAAATGGCTAAATCGACTCCAAATTGTCTGAAGCGAATTTCGTCCAAACATACTTGGGGTCTAAAACTGTTATTTTGATGAGGCACATTTTTGGTCGTATCAAAGTGTATATACCCTTTCTAACCTAAAGGCTGAGGGTATAATTAGATCAATATCTTTTGTGTCACTTGGATTTTTTTTTGTTGACTAATTTTTGTTAACACCCGACATAACATGCCATTAATTTCGATACTAATTTCAATTAATTTCATTTATCCATTATGGCTTGTGAGCTGTTCCGAATTATTGTATTGTTTCTTATAATATACGTGTTGCATTACAATGTATTTTCTCTTAATATAACTCAACGGCACAAAAACAAATCATAACAATGTTACTATCTCTACGTGTAAATTGTTCTAAACATCACGCAATACATCCACAAGCCGCCTTCGGTATCGAGACCGGTATGGTCGATTTATATATGGAATACTATAGCTATAGGGCAGACTATGGATGAAACAGATATGGGGATATAAAAACACACAGAAAAAAAGAAAGAAATATATTAACATTTTAAACACGGATAATGTTTTGTTTACAAATGCAAATCGTTGGACTATTGTGCTATTGATTGGCAGTTTTATTGGCTTTAGTTGTGGTGACAGTTGATGATGATAGCGGTGGTGTTTGGTGGTGGTTGGTTTTGGTTTATTTCTGGCGTTTAAACAATAAATAAAAAACACTTCGATATTCTGTAGATCATATCGATGGGTGGTGATGTAAATATTATTGGCCAATTGAAGCGATAAATGTTGTGAGAAACATTTGACTAAAACACATTTACACGGATGAAAACGGTTATTGTATCAGATCAGTAGTCTATGGATAATTTCATTGATTTTTCTCGGCTTATTTCTGATTGATTATAATTCCATGTTTTGGGTTTGGGGCACATATTTTATTTGATTTCCAATTGGTATTTTAATTTCGTAATAACTTAAATAGCTTATAAATTTTTGTAATATAATTGCATATTTTTATTATTTATTAAAAAATTTGATTAGATTTATTTGCTGCATTTGCTTTGGTATTTAAGGACAATCGATTTACGAACACTCTTGATTTCCAATTAACACTTGCTTTTTTCGGTTTTTTATGAAAATGTTACAAATTTGAAGATAATGCGCACAATAACACGAACGAACAACACAAGTGCCAAAATGCTAAATCCTACATTGCGCAGGAATGAGAGGCTATAAAAGAGGACATAAAAAAGTCATGTTAAAGCCAGAGTTACATTTATAAACTGAATGAAAACAGGTGGTTATACAGACTTTAAGGTGGGATATGTGCCAAATGCAGGATATGGGGGGAATGTACATAGGGATTAAAGTACGTAACAAAAAAAAACATTTATTTTAAATTTTACAATCAATGTAAATTGAAAAGAGTATGCGAAATGTTATTTTTCAACATTAGATAAGGAAGATATTGAATGCATTTAAAATGTTGTATAAACAAGTAAAATGTATCAGTCGGCTTTGCCGACAGAGATATACCCTCAGTCTATATGAATCGAAATTTTTATCTACGTACAGAATTTTTGGACATTAGAACTTGCCGACAAAAATGTGGATTAAGATTAAAGTTCAAAATGTTGCGGAGGAGGTACTTGAAGGAATGGACACACATACTCCATTATGGAAGTTGATCTTATTGTAGGGCCATATCTTTTCGATTGATGTAGTGCCCACTAGTCGATTGATGTAGTGCCCACTTTAGTGGGTCATAGTATAACATTTGGATCAGTATGCCAGGAAGCATGGACTTGTCCACGGAAAACATAATCTCGCTGTAAACGGGACCACAACGAACAACATCGGTATACATTTCCCAAGGATCTTCGAACAGACCCTAAACTGCACTTAGACATACATAAATGTTGAACTTTCGTGGGGGAGGTACCCTAAGGAGAGGACCGATATGGACCATTTTAGAAGTTAAACTAAATATGGACAAAATATTAGGAGATCCAAATTTGGACCAAATTGGTTGCCCCGTTCAAGATATATCGTGCATACAATTTTATTTTAAATATTGGGGGAAATGCCGATATTGCCCATTTTAGAACTGAAACTAAGTTTGGACAAAATCGATTGATCCGTTCGAGAGTTATTTTGCGCTTCAAAAACTACACACGGTGTCATATGGGTTTTTTGCACCTTCCAGGCTATTTTCTGAAGAAGTTGGACTTACCTCTGAAAAACTCTTGCCGACGTAAAGGAGGCAGCGTATGTAAGTTGCTTCAACAGAAATCAAAGCGATTCGAGAGCGAGCCTTAAAGTGAATTTATCCGAAATTTTGTGTGGGAGGTACCCGAAGGAATGGACAAATATAGTTCATATTCAAATCTATATCTGGTAGACATATTAGGATGTGTTAAGACATATTAGGATGGACCAAATCGGTCACTCTATTCAAGAGTTATCTTGCGCACAATTTTTCCGAACATTTTTGAATTTTTGTGGGGGAGGTACTGAAGGAGTTTACCGATATAGCTTATCATCAAATTTAAATTAAGTTTGGACAAAATATTACGAATTCCAAATTTTGGATCGAATCGGCAGATCCGTTCGACAGTTATCTTGCGCTCCAACCACCACACACGGTGTCATAGGTTTTTTTTGCAACTATTCAGGCTATTTTCTCAGGAAGTATGGACTTGCCCCTGATGAAACTTGTGCCGTCGTATGGGGGGCAGTGAATACAAGTTGCTACAACAAAAACCTAACTAGAGTTGCTTAAAGTATACATGCCCTTTTGGCCGGTCAAGTTTGAAACGTTGGATAATCAATTATATGTGTGGACGCCAGACGTAGTTGGAATTCAGCAACAAGAAGTCCAAGCCCCGTAAAGTGAAACACGGAGTTCTCCAGGGTGATATCTCCGGAACTGTTAAACCTCTTTCTCTCTTGTATCCCACCCCATCCAAACGGCATTGAGATCGTAAGGTATGCGGACGATGTTACGAACTTGCGTTAGGTACCTCCCCTGATGTCATTTTATTACCCAACAATCCGCCACTAAATCTACGGCCACTCTGTCCACCACATGGACTGCAGAGGTGAGCACTGAATTGAAAGTCGTGGTCTATGATAGCAGTATTCCGACCGCTAACTACTCCAAAATTCCGGGCATGCCACCGCTATCTGCGACAAGCTGAGATGTAGGAACAAGGTCCTCAAATCCCTAACCGGCAGCACTTGGGGTGCAGATAAAGTAATCTTGTTGACCACTTATAACGCGATAGGTCGGTCTGTGTTAAGCTATGCGGCACCAGTGTGGTCCGCGGAAAAATATTCAAACCTGTCAGAATGCCACCCTGAGAACTACAACAGATCACCTCCTCATGTGTTCGTTGGACCATCTAGATGAGGAGACATAGTTTCTTTCAGTACAGCAACATAATGGCATGCCCTCGTTGCAGTACTTGCTCGGGTGTTATTGTGAGAGGAATCCCAATCACCATGTGTTGAATAGGACCCCCGACCCAGGCATGTTAAGAGTGATATTCATGGTATAGAAGGAGAGGTCCAACGTTACAAGAGAGAACCCCTAAATCAGTAAGGCTATCAAGCAGATTTGAATAGTATTCACACAGATGCAGTCGAAGATGCTATAAACTGTTATCGTGTGAATATGGTCCTTGGAGAACATCCCCCATGTAGATGCGGTCGAGGATGCTCTAAACAACTATCACAGCTGAGGAGCGTCAGCTGCCACGACAAACCGTGGAAAACATCTAACCAGCCTGTGGGACAGCCCGCACGACACATTGCACCTTTTCACTATTCAACCCTGCCAAATCTACTTAACTAACTCCTGGAACTGGAGATAGACCCAGAGCCAAACATCCTCTCGTGACGACCGATCCATAAATGCGATCTGGAGTTTGATTAAAGTTTATAATGGGCAGACAGATGAGTCGAGGTAGGAAGATCGATAGCCAAATTCCATTAGAAATTTGTCGGTATAGTTCTACGTCTTTATATAGCATCCATAAACGGTTCTTCCCAATTTTCGATATTTTGAAGGTTGGTTTAGAATTTGGTCTTCGTTGGGGGTTCAAAACCATCCACTTGAAATTTATCGATTTTGGTCCTTGCCTTCATATAGCTCCCATAGAATGGTACCTCCATATGTTCGGTATTTTTAAGGTTTTAAAGGAAATTTTGTATTTAATCTTCTTTGTGGCTACAAAATTTTCTTCCAGCAATTGGCCACAATAGAGTCCACATTCTTATATTGCCTCCATAGAACGGTACGCCCGATTTATTGTTGGTATTGATGCAAGTTTAATATTGTGGGTTCTCAGATTGGAGGATATTCGATGTAAAGTCTTTTAAAGTATTAGTCTACTGTAGTGACTGTAACTTGGTATTTCGGATTCTCAGCGGGTAGAAAAGCTCCACGAAGAAAATTATCAATGTAGGTTTTTATTTTGGTATATTCCCAATATGAAGGTACCTCCAGATTTTACGTATTTTGAAGGTGGTACACGCATCGTTCAAATGGAATTACTGTTCACGGTGCTCTTAAACTAACTTTAAATGAAAGAAGCTTATACCTGGGATGTTTCTGCGGATTCTGAAACTACAATGTTCATAGATGAGAAAAATAAAAAAAAATAAAAAATAGTTCACATTTTTAGGATTTTTTTAGGTTTTCACGATTTTGCTTGGAAACCGCAAGTTCTATGGAAATGAGTTTGGAAAAAATATTGTAGCTGTGAAAATTCTCTATAAGATTGACCTTTACGATATTTTTGTAGGTTTTACCATTTTTGAGATATAGAAGTTCAGATTGCGACAATGTATTGGCTGTATCGCCTCCTTATAAAACAATGTTATGTACGATGCGCCTTAAATAACTTTAAATGAAAACCGCATACACCTGGGAAGTTTTTGCGGATTCTGAATCTACAATGTTTATAGATGAAAAAAATCTACATCTACAATATTTTCTCTAATCCCATTTCGATAGGACTTGCGGTTTGCAAGCAAAATTGTAAAAACCTAAAAAAAAACCTACAAATGTGAACTTTGATCGCGATTTATTTAAAAAGCGCTCCGGCGATTTTTTGTTTTTAAACATTGTAGTTTCAGAATCCGCAAAAATTCCCAGGTGTATGCGGTTTTCATTTAAAGTTAAAGGCCATGTCGAATTTAACGCCGTTATTACTTGTTTTTTAATTCCTTTGGTGCTATTCCTATTTCTGGTGAAGCATAGATATCTATCTACCATTCGTTGATTTTTAATTTATTAATTTTTTACCGCTCTAAGCTACTAGTTATAATCGTATTTCATATTCTAAATTCAAAAATATATACTTGTCTTAATGTTGTATATCCAAGTAATGTAATAACATGAAAAACAGCTAGTACTTGTTTTTATTCGATTTTTTATGGTTTAAAATTTGTAATCTGTTAAAAACTATATTTTATGAATGAAAAGTGTTGAGTTGCATATTTGATTTTAATATAGAAAACCACACACACATTTAGATACATGGATGTTGATGAAGGGGTTATGGCCACTTACAAATTTTACAAAATCGAAAAATTTTTCATTGGCTCATTATGAAATACAGATAGAATAGAATATGTTGCAAAATTTCGAAACGATCGGACAAAAATTAGCTGAGTGATTTGTACGCAACATCAAGGTGTGATCTGTCAAAAAAATGGTAGATTTCTTGTAAAAAATTTATGAAAAATTAAATTTTTCGTGCTCAATAAGTGGCCATAACCCTTTAAGTTAATGTGTATGTAGATTTCGTGAAAATACTTTTTTGTGTAATGTATATTATCATCATGATTGAGAAAGAAGAAAATGTAAATTACATTGTGATGTGTGTATGTTAATATAAATTGCATGCTAAAATACATTATGATTGATTCAAAATATAGATTACATAAAAAAACTACGTATGTATATGCATTAACACATATTTGCACATATTTACAATATGTACACGTGAAATAATTACATTTACACATAAAAACTATTATCGTTTTAATGAATGTTATGCGGTTTTGGAAAACTCAAAAAAAAAAAACAGTTTTTCATTCCAAAATACTCGTATGATGAATTATTAAAAAGTGTATTGTGTGTGTAGATATGTATGGATTTTTGTTTTTAATAGCGAGCTTAGTTGAAAGCGTAAACATTTATAGATATGTTCATGAATATGAAAGTTACATATTTCTAAGGAATTATACACGTAAAAGAAATCAAAAATTCAAATGCATAAACAAGGCATTAATAATTTCATAATTTCAAGGATTAAGAAGAGAAAGAGAAAAAATACAATTTCTATAATTAGAACATTTTAGTAATTACCTGCTTCCGGATGCTCCGCTGCCATAACGATCAGTGTCCATGTCATGAGATGCACGTTGGCGAGCTGAGGCTGAGGTAGAGCCGCCGTAACCACTGCTAGCAGCTGTGCTACTGCTAGATGGGGTTGCATAGGCTGATGAATTTTTCGAGGTTGTATCATCACGAGAACTACGTCTCGAGTCGAGACGATCGCGATACGAGGATGTTGTAGAACTTCCAGCTGAAATGCCAGATGTTGTGGCACTGGAAATTGGTTTGCTGCTGTTAGCAGTGGTTTTTGACGTTGTCTTGACGTCTTCTTCGTCTTCAGATTCTTCGGTGGAGGTTTCTTCTTCGCTGCTCGATTCGGATTCGACTTTACTCTTGTCCGCAGCTGGGGTGCTGTGTTGTGGTAAGAAACGACTGACAAATGGTTTCTTTTCGGCAGCAGTAGCTGGTGCAGTTGTACTAGCTGTAGCAGATGAACCGGCTGTTGATCGGGTAGTACGTGCTGGACTTTCTCGGGTTGCAGAGAAACGTGCCGCCGACGGAGCCCTACCGGCTGCAGCAGAACTTGCCGAACTTTCGGTAGAGGCGGTAGAATCACTGCTGCCAGAGCGTGTAGTCTTCTTAACTGCTGCCACCTGGGCTGGAACTGGTGCTGCTGGTTTTGACTGTTGAATAGGAGGAGTGGGAGATCCATCAGATTCTTCTTCGGAATCGCTGACAGCCTAACATTTTTTGTTTTGTTATATATTTTTTTATTTTGTTTAGATGGAAATTTATGGCGTAGATGAGATTATGATGAGAGAAACGGGCGAATAGGCAATAGTATTAACGTAACGAGCGAGCAATCGTTGAACGAAACCATTGTTATGAAAAATGAAAGAATTAGAAAAATCAAAATCAACGACAGTGTTAAGTGGTGGTCTAAGAAGAATAAACACCAAACACAAATTAGTGTAAAACATGTGGAGAGGGTACTGGGGGAATCATCACAGCTATGTTGGAATTGTTGTGGGAGTGATTTCAACTAATTTATAACTCAACCAGAATATAGCATAGAAAAGAACTTAAAAACTATTTAGGATTTTTTAAACTTTTTAACTATGTAAGATCGTAGGATTTTTTTAACTTTTGGACCATTATCCCAGGATGAATAGACTTGCCCACGAAGTACATTATATTGCTGTAAACAGGACCACAAGGAAAACTTTTGGTTGAAACGTTCAAAACGGTCCTCGAACAGCCCTTAAATGAACATTTAACTTTTAGGAAGAAGGCATTGTGCGAAACATGGGACTTGCTGTACGTTTGAAAGACATTTTATGATGTGCAAAGTTTCGGACAAATCGGATACTCAATTCGTAATAATTCGTGCTCATCAGTCATTTTAGTTGGCTGTCATTGTGGTTGTGGTCCCGAAAAAATTGCCATTGTATTTCGGGTCGAGATTACAACCTGCTACAAAAAAATCAAAACGATTCTATACATTTCCCTAAACTGCACTTGTACAGTAAATTTGGTATGTTGTGTTAGAAGTACCCGAAGGAGTGCAATACGATCCATATTCGAACCTGGTCAATGTCAAAGGAGATATAAGGAACAAATTTTGAACCCAATCGAATGGTACTTAGTATTCGTTGGGGTATAATACTTTTCTCCAGAATTTTGTCGGTATATGCCCACGCCTTCATATAGCCCCCATAGAGCGGTACCTCCCGATTAGCGGTATTTCGAAGTTGTGGCCTCAATATTCCTCCGAAATGGCAGAAATTTGGTATTTAGTCTTCATTTGGGGTATAAAGCTGTCCATATGAAATTTGTCGGTATCATTTGGGATATAAAACTTTCCATACCAAATTTGCCGGTATAGGTCGACGCCTTCATATAGCCCCCGTAGAACTGTACCTCGCGATTTTCGGTATTTTAAAGGTTGTGGCTTCAATACCACCACCGAAATGGCTAAAATTTGGTATTTAATCTTGTAACCACCAAGCTATGGGAGTTAGTTGTGCAGATTTGGCAGCGCAGCCAAAAAAGGGGCAGTGTGCCCTGCTGGCCTGTGTGGCATGCTGAGCAGATGTTTTGCTCGGTGTCATCAATGCTTGCCCTAAAGGATTTAGACGGCTGCGCCATCCCCAGCGTATTGGGCCAAAACTCAGCTGTGATAAATGGGTGATGTTCTTCGAGGGTCGCATTTACACGATAGTCGTTTATGGCATCTGTTTGAATGATATTCAAACATGTTTCGGAGGCTTGCTGATCTAGCGAGTTTTCTCTTGTAACATTAGACTTCTCTTTCTAGACGATCATTCCTGCCTATCTAACATATGCTGATTAAGGTGGCTCTCAGGGTAACACCCGATCAAGTAATGCCATTATGTTGCTGTACTGGAACAATCTTTGTCTCCACATTTAGATGGTCCACTGAAGAAGAGATATCAAGCTCTCAGGGCGCCACTCTGATAGGTTTGAATATTTTTCCACCGCGTTACACTTATATTCGAGGCCTACATTGGAGCCGCATAGCTTATCACAGACCGACCTATCCCGTTATATGTGGCCAAAAAAAGCGTCTTCAGTGGCAGTAGATTTAGTGGCGGATATTTTCATAATCCTCGCGTGAAAAAAGTTGTTAATATCTGTCAAATAGGAGTTGAGACTTTCACAAATGACATCAGGAAACCAAGATCGTACAATCTCCGCATACATTACGGTTTCAATGCCGTATGGAGGGGTGGAATACAGCAGAGGTAGAGGTAAACAGTTCCGGATACATGTAGCACACCACATTAAGTAAACTTTTTGTTTAAATCTACTGCGCTTGGACTTTTTGTTCCTGAATTCCATGTACGACTGACGTCCAAACATATAATGATTATCCAATGTTTCAACCTTGACCGGAGATAATCCGCTCAATGTCCTCAAACAGCGTATGTTGCAGTGAGAGAATCAAAGGCTAAATCGAGCGTCTCTTATGGCACGGCTTATTCTGCGTTCTGAGTCCTCGAGTAATGTGTGCGGAGATGACATGCAGCGCTGGTGTCGTGTTATGCTGCTTACGGAGCCCATGCTGATGATCGGAAACTGGATAGCTATTTCTCACATTGGGAGTAGTAAAGCCTCAAGAGTCTTTGCTACGGGCGGCAAAAGCGAAATCGGTCTGTACGATTCACCTTTGCTAGCATCCTTGCCTGACTACAGTAGCGGGTCCACCCTACCCATTTTCTAGACTTCGGAACTATGTGAGTGGCTAGCGACAGGTTGAGGTTTTAGTGAGATACTCGACTTACGGCTCATCTAGCTGTTTTAGCATTACCATGGAGTACTCTTCTCTTGTTCCGGCTCCTTATCACGCTCACTTGCTAATCTCACCGCCTCTGCTGGGAAATTTGGTCTCACTTCGGGTATTCGATCATCAGGTATGTGGCGAGCGGCTGTAGCAGTGACGATTTCTCGCAACGTACTCTCCGCAGATCTCTGAAGCGGTAATTTGTGAACTCTCTGAAACTAGGCCAATTAGCTTTCCCATGATTGATGAAAGTGTGGCGTTCAGAGGCAATGAAATCAGGCGGTCTGCTGATGAAGGCAATTATAGAGGAATTGTCTGACCCGAAAGAAATTACGGATGGCTAGCTGACATAATTTGCGGACCAGGTGACATAATGGTTATAGCTCGCGAGCTGTGGCACTCTCCGCTAATTCTGGTAGGGGCGTGCAAAACTTAGAGCTATCAATTTGGTCAGCCAAGCCTTCCCCCTCTGGTCATTGCCGAGGATCGAATGAGCATTAAAGTTCCCAAGACCAGACGATTATGACCTTTAAAAAGCGGGTTAATGTTGGGCCTATAACCTGGAGTGCAGCTATTTATCGACGGAATGTATACGTTCAGAAAATCTACCTCGGCTGTTCCACACCTGACTGCTAACCCCATTATTTCGATGTACGGATCATTAGATCCAGTTTCCAGCAGGATGGGTCTGTATTAAACAGAGCGATGCAATAGGAATGTCAATTCCCAAGCTCCACTTCTGGTACGATCATTCCTCCGTACGTAAACATCACAACGTTGTAAGATGAGACATTATGCCATACCGAGTACATCCATGTGACATACCGAGTACATCCATATTGGTCCTGGGTTTTCCTCCCCCCGTCCTGGCATAGACCAAGAGAATCCGTAGCAGGCATTCCGCGATATCCTGTTCCCAACATAGAAAAACGATACAAATACAAACATATCGCTCATTTACTCAAAGCTAGCTAGCCAGCCAGATATTAGTGCAAAATTTCTGTGCAAGATCTAGCATGATCTGAAGTGTTTTAGTGCTTCATAAACTCAAAAAACTTTTTTGTTGAATTATGCCAAACCCGTAGTAAATAAGCTGTAACTCGTTGGGTTTTAGAGATATGAAAATTTGACAAAAAAAAAAAAAAAAAAAAAAAAAAAAAACAATAGAAGCCGTAGAAAAAAATATAAATTGTTAACTCAGAAAACGCATTTTTTGAGTTATGCCACTCTTTGAGTAAATGAGCGATATGTATGTATACTAAGGTTGCAGCCGCTTACCGGAACACGAATGCCGTGTGGTCAATCTGATATCGAAGAACCCGAGGGACTGGGCCAAATCTGTTGACACGTTTGATGCTTCATCCGGACTCGGTGATAACAAGTGGGTCCCATATCACTCAGTTTTCACGCATCATTGATTTTCTTGTTTCTCATTAGAGCAACAAGGATTTGCATAGGACATATCATATTTATGAACATTTTCTTTTATTATTAGTTCTATTGAGTTGATTTATCGTTGTTCTCGCAATCTCCAACCCCACCCAACAAATATTAATATATATATTTATACTCCTATACATATATATAAATTATATACTCTACTCGATCTATATTCTGGTTGATTATAAATTCATTCAAGACATTCACAATGGACGTGGTAGCAATGTTATAATAATGATTATGCTTAGTGTGTGTGCGTGCGTGCGCGCGCTATGAATGGTAAAATAACGAAAGCTGGGAACGACCAGAGTTTTTGGGATGTTTTAGGGGTAAATTACTTTAAGGGCACTGCTCAAATTCTATAACTAATAGATAAGCTAGAGTAGGATTTATTGATATCTATGAGCTATGAGGTCTAGGAGATGACATGTTTAATAAATATCCAATTTATAATGAATGCAAAAATGAGAAACAAAAACACAGTCAAAGCTCACTGATGTTTTTATCTGTTTTTTTAAATAATCCTGTCGAAGTATGGGGACATCAGAAATTCAAATAAAAATACAAAGTTTATTATAAATGTAAATGAGAGATTTATATGTATGTTGCTTATAAAATATAATACAAAATGGCAAAGAGAAAACAAAGACATAATCAAATTAACATCACTACCAAATCGTTGTGTTTGTTTTGTGTATTTTCATTTCTTGTTCTTCTATTTTGGTAATCATCATTAGCAAAATTATTTTTATCTATTTATTTGTATGTTGTTGTTTTTGTTGTTGTGATGGTTTCAATTTCACACTATATTTAACATTTGGGAAATAAATCAAACATCCAGTTTTTTTGTTTCTGTTATTGCTCTCATTTATTTTTATATGTTTTTTTGTGGTTTATTTATCTTTTTATGGTTTATTAATATTTGTCTTAGATTTTTGATAATAAAACTTTGACAAAAATTTTGTTTTTTTATTGGTAAGGGGATGTATAGATACATAAATACATACATAACGATAAGGTATGAGATGTTAAGAGTTTTTGGCTTTTTTCATAGGTTATAAATACATAGTTCTAGGTTTTGTTTTAGTATTTATTTTGTGGTATTTAGTCTTCAGGTCGACAATAAATTTGGGTATTTTTTTGTACTTCCGGACGCATTTTGGAACAGAAATATATTTTATTGGCCAAATATTGGTGGTGTAAACTTTTCGTACAAATAAATCTATAAATTAGGGACAAATAGTTCAATTAAATAATGATTATTCATTATGGAACGAATATTCCTAAGGATATTGCCCAGGATATTGACGTAGGGGTGGCAAGTAATATTGACTGTGATGATATTTGTCCTCTTGTCTATAATTACCTAAAATATTTATGTTAACTAAACTTGTTGTCATTCATTTGATTGTACTTTGGGTTAAACTCTATAACGCCTTTGAATACGGAATAAACACAAATAAATATGCGATTCAGAAATGTTAATTTAATATTTTCTATCCATCTATTTTAGTTAAAGGTGAAATTTAATCCACCGGATTTGCCGACAGCTAAGTATCTTCAGCCTATGATTATACAAAAAAGAGTAACAGCAGAGGGAGGCTAGGCTTCCCCTAACAAAAAAATATAATGTTGTAATCACGACCCCAACGTCTACCTGCTATTTCACACGACCCAAAAAGTGGCTTTAAATATATTAAGGCGTAAAGAGTTGGTCACTGTTGGATTTTATAGAGTTTTGGGGTCATTATGCCAGTTAGCATGAACTTGTCCACGAAAAAATATATCGTTATAATTAGAATCACAAGGACTACCTTCCATGATAATTTCAAGACAATCCTCGAACAGCCTTTAAACGTTACTTAAACGAAGGTGTTGTCCGATATAGACTTTCTTGGAACTTGATGTACGATTGAGAGAAATATAACGATGCGAAAAATTTGGCCAGATCGGATATTTAATTCTTTAGTTATCATGTTATTCAGGGTAATGGCAGTATTTTTTGATGCTCTTGGGTTATTATGTTATGTTGGCCCCGATAACACTGAACAGTCGAGAAAGGGTCCGAAACGACTATCTGTTGCAAAAATTTCTACAACGACTTTTGCGAAAATTTTGATATTTTGTGTGGAAGGTATCCGAAGAAGTAAACTGATATATTCCATATTCGAAGAAGATCTGTGTCTGGTAGAAATATTACGATGTAGACAGAATGGATCCACTCGGTTACTCCCTTCAAGAATTAAAGTGGACACCATTTTAGCGAAAAATGTTGAACTTTTGAGGAGGAGATACCCGAAAAATGGATCGACATTTCCCTTTTTCCATCTTGATCTAAAGTATTTCGAGTGGCAAACTTTGGACCTAATCGATTGAGAGTTATCGTGAGCACCAGCAGATAGGCAGATAGATGGTAGAGCTGATAAACTATCTATAATCAAACTGTAATTTTGACGCCAGTCACATTGGGCTTCAAAGCCGCTTTATTTCATATAATTGGCGAAACATAACACAAAACATATGTTTTGTTGCACGACTCAAGTTTTCTTTACCACAACAGTTCTATAATAGACGGGCGGGCAGGGCTAAACCGACTCCGAATTGTCTGAAACGGATTTCATACAAACATACTTGGGAGTGATATACAAGTTGAGGCAATCCAATCCGGACCAATCCAATCTAATCCTAACAGACAACTACAGCATACTCTTCTCACCAATTGTTTATAACCTTCGTTCCCAAAATACTTACTTGGGTACAAGAGGCCTTCGATAAGACCTATGGTATGACCTGTAGAGCCATGCTGCTTCTGCACAATGGGAACTACATTGCAATCAATGGCAGCAAATGTAAATTTTGGCAAAGGCAAAATCTGGTAGCATATAGCCCAAACAAAATGTTTAGGTATCTGACGCAAATTTTATTTCATGACAACAATCCGATTCCGATTACCTTTGACAAGTTATATAATTTGACCATATCAATGTGGATTTATAATTGAAAGATCAGATGTTCACCTTATACCTTGTGAACATTGTTTACCACTTTGTACATGTAATCGTGGAGACTTTTTCAGGATCGGTGTGAATCACCGAGGGTCACTCGAAAACCTTCTGGCAAGACACAGTGTCGCCAGGTGTCATTTGACATTTTTTTTTTAGAAAGTTTGACAATTTTTAGCCTAAGCGTACTCAGGTCAGTTTGACATATGACCATGTTTCGCGTTGTTTACCGTGGCTTGATTAAGACACCTACAAAACATGGTTTTTGAGCGTTTTTACGGCATAATCTGGCGAAGAATATCATTGACCACGCCTTTTTTTCTTGAGGTGCTGGAATCAAATGAAGTCATTGGATCCCCATTTAGGGCTGTACGGCGCATGACCCATCAATCCACGTTTTGTCCGGTCAAACAGGCGCTGGTTTGAATCGATGTGTGAGAGCTCGCATTGTCATGATGCAGAACGATTCGTCTTCTCTTGTTCGTTTTTCGAATTTCACAAGAGACTTCAGGCAAACAAATTGTAGTGTAACACTCAGAATTAACCGTCTTACATTTCTCAAGCCGTATAGTCGCCACACGGTCAGTTTTGCCAAAGAAACAGGCGACCAATTGCTTAGAAGGTCTTCTTCCATGAACAACTTTCGTTGGATTCGGCTCGCTTTCAAAGACCCAATCGGTCGATTCCTGTTTTATTTTTGGCTTCTAAGCATAGATCTAAAATTCGTTATATGTGACGATCTTATAAATGCTGTTTGAAGCACCGCGATTGATCCTTCTTCAAGAGCCTTCTTTGAGCGACTGATAAATTTTGCTGGATCTAGCGAGAAAAATTCATTTTTGCGGCCAGGTGTTCATGCAATATCAAATCTTATATAGTGGAAGAAATGCCTAGGGATGCCTCTATCTCACTGTATATAACCCTCACGACCTTCGTTTTTTTGCGAGTGTCGACTGCTATTGAATTCATCTTACCCACCCTTCGTAGCACTTTCCCATATGAAGGTCATCGCGTTAGATAAATTCATCCGCCCGTATGTGATGATACGGGTCGCTACATAACCCGAAGGACATAATCTTGAAGTGATTAAATGGCCTCCCCGGGATGACAAATGCAGTCTTCTCTCTTCTCGGGTTTTAAGAAATCTGCCAAAAGGCATCCTTTAAATCCATACTGATAATGTACTGGGCCTTGGTATTCAAGATGCCATCCATCTGTGTTAGAGAAAATGGTTACAGAATTTAATTTCCTTTCGTCCAAGTACAGCCTGCTTTCACCTGGTTTCCTGTGAAACAAAACAGGTGAACACTAGGCACCGTTACCCCTCTTAACTATCCCTTAAGTATGGAATATGATGTAAGGAGTGATATTACACATTGATTTCTATCTCTGGCAGAGAAGGATGCTTAGCGACGACCTTGCAACGATGACGTTCCATCCTGCCGAAATTCAGCGGGCAACAACTTGAAAATCTCCCAAAAATAAATTCTCAAGAAGAGGATTACTCTGCCTAGTAATTGGGGTTTCAATGAAAGGTATAACATTTAAACACTGCCCGTGGACTGTACGGACTGTTTTCTTCAATTTCTGGAAACCGGATAAAATACCAGATATGGAAGCACCCATGCCAAAAAGGCCAACCAAACTAGCTTCTTACCACAGAGGGCATTACGGAAATTAAATTTTTTTCTTCAATACAAATTTCAAAAGACTTATAAGAACAAGTTTGTGTTCTGCCACTCCTAAGTGCTGTACCTATAGCAAATTGGCTTAAAACGGTCATATCACTTCGTTATCAATCAAGATTTCAATTAAGGTGGCAACTTATAATGCCGCATGTTCAGTTTTCTGAGAAAAGAATTTACTTAGATAGTGTAGGCACAATACACACAAAACATATTTACTTTCGTATTCTTAAACAATTTACTTTGGCTTCAAACGCCTCTTTAGCCTCAGTTAAGAGGTATAGAGGATGTGGCCCCTTCCTTGCTAGAAAAACAACAGAAGTTGACTAGGTCATATTTCAATTAATTAATTATGGAAATCGTTTATAATTGATTAATGATTGGAGAAGTCATGATGAGATGGATTAACTTACAGTAAACTTGGCTGTTCCAAAACTTGTCCAGCATTTCTAAATGATTCTTGTCGACCGTAATAGTTATTGTTATTGTTAACTAATAGTACCAATTTTTTTTTTCATAAGCTTAACAAATAACTAATCATTTCTCTCTTACAATTTCTAGGGTTTCCTTTTGTATATTTATTTTAACATTTTTAATTGCAACATAAAGTAAAAAATGTAAAAATTTCTGATGTCCTTTTACAGGATAAAGGATAAATAAACACAGATTAGTTTATGGGGACGGGGCACATTATTAGGGGAGACCAGTGCTAACAAACAAATATTTATTATTCGTAAAAAAACACTAACGAGTATTATTGGCAAAAAAAATTATAAATATTTTGCAGCCAACAAACAAACAGATACAAGGTAAGCATTATTTGCATAGCAACCAACCATCCGTTCCAACGATAGCAATCAGCGATTCAAAGAAACGAAAGGATGGATGAAAATCAATCAAATACATCCTTACGTTTGCTTGATGGAACTTTTCATGAAAATGTTTACAAATCATTTGTTCTTAAACATTAAAAAAGAGCAACAACACAAATCCTCTAGGCTGAATGCAAATAATACAAATTTGTTGTTGCTGTAACTGTTGTTGTTGGCTGAAAATATTCAAGGTGGACTTAAGCTAAAACATAAATATGTATGTATTTTTTATTGTTTAGATAATTCCTTTTTTAAGGATTTTTGTTTTTGTTTCTCAGTTAAGTCATTAATCAACAAACAAAAAAAAAGGTTATGTTATATAGTAATAATATTAATATTTGTTTTGGTTTAATTTTTTAAATGTTATTATGTCAGAAAGATGTGTAAAACAAAATTGAATTAAATAGAAAAAAATTAAGGAAGAGCCAAAAAGTGTTGTTCACTACTAAAGGATAAAAAAGAGAGATAGGCTTAACTCCATACAAGTAAAAAAAAGGTAAAAGGATTTTAGAGGTGAATTGAAACAAAGAAGAGGACACAATACAAATAAACTAAAAAAAGGTTAGCAAAAAAATGTAGAAGATAAAAAGTACAAAATTGTATGCGCATATGTATCCCAAAGGAAATTAAGTGGTAGCTTTTTTATTATTTATTTAGACTTTTCATCATATCAATTTATTTTTGTTCGTTTTTTCGTTTTCTTTCTTTTTTTATTTGAATGCTCAATGGGATCATTTAACGTTGATGAAGATTGTAAAGGAGGAAATGGAAAGAAGAAATTGGGGGGTTTTTTAAGGAGTTCAAACATATGTACGTTAACCTGTTAATATCACATTGCGGAAGCTAATTTGGCTATTTGGCTAGGAACTTTGAGTAATAATCCTGTTGAACAAGTAAAATTTTATGTCAGTAGGAGGATTGTAATACGAGCAGATACGTTTGTAACAGTTAAGATAATCGTAGACTATTTTCTGTCACTGTGTATAGAAATCAATAAAACATCTGAATTGAACAAATATATAATTGTCTTCATCTATGTATACCCTTAAAGGAGAGTATACAGACTTGTACGTTGAAATTTTAGCTTAAGACTTTATAAGGGAGATATTTTCAGAATTTGCATGCACTCCTAAAACAATTTAACAGCAAAGATTTGTCTATCTGTTAAGGGGAAGATAGAACTCACTTTACTTCAAAGCTTTCAATTTTTTTACAGAACATTATATTACCCTTGACATATTTGTTCTATCGTTCCACCCTTTTATATATAGCTCCCATAGAATGGTACAATTAAACAAACACCTAAAATCGGGAGGTACCTTTGTATGGGGGCTATAACAAACATGGACCATTTTTTGTGGGGATGTTTTGTGACCACTGGGAAGCTCAAATGTCAAAGTACAGATAGTTCGGTCAACAAATTTACCGAAAATCGGGAGGTTATGTTATGTTGACAATTTTCGCTGGAGATGTTTGTTGCCACTGGGAGCCTCAAATGTCAAATTACAGATAGTTCGGTCAACAAATTTAGGCAAAATTCTCAAAATACCGAAAATTAGGAGAAATTCCAAAAACGCATTATGGCTGTTTTTTTTTTCTTTTGGCCGCTGGGCGTTATGTCTAGTCACCGGAAAATTGCAATTTGTCGATATATGTACACGTTAAGATAAGGGCCTTGTAGAAAGGTCCCACCATGATTTGGAATTTTAAAGGGTTGCTGCAATTCCAATTCAATATGCTGAAAGTTTGCTTTTCGGTCTCCATAGGCATAGAAACCTTTCTCGCAAATAATATTCGGCGTGCTCATTTCGACCACAAACGGTGTTCATAAACTATCGACAACGATTGTGCTCAGTTGGACCACGTATGGTGTCATTTTTTTCTCTGTGTGCAATTTCTGTTATTTAAGTTGGAGCTATTTTATCTTTAAATTTTTTTGATCTTTAAATTAAAGAGCTAAACGGGATTATAACTCAAACATTTATTCACAGTCTCAGGATAATATTTGTACATTCAGATCTTAAAAATGTGACTATATACATGTACGACTTTTTTAAATTTAAATAAAATCGATCTCCTACTTGATATTCTTCCCCCATACTGCCCCCTACTGAACATAAAATTTAGATTTTCCTATTATTTACAACTAACTCAGTCATCTGTTTCATCTTCTTCTGTGACTTCTTCTTCAGTTTCTTCCTCTTCTGTTACCTCTTCTTCTGTATATGTGTATTCATCATCTGAGGCTTCAGTAATTACCACACTGTTGCCACCTTGGGGCTCTTCACTAGCTTTAGGAGGCACAATTTCCCTAGACTCTTCAATAACCGTTTGTTCTTGAACAGATTTGTTGCTTTCTTCTTCTTCCTCATCCTCCTCTTCTGAAGACTCTTCTTCTTCTGTTTCCTCTTCTTCCTCTTCGTCTACATTACTATTATTTGTTGTTTCGACATTTGTGTTAGTATTTTGTACTTGTTCCTGATTTCTAACAGTTGCAACTGTTTCTTCTTCCTCATCTTCATCCTCCTCACTTTCTTCTTCTTCCTCCTCTTCATCTTCTTCATCGTCATCGTCATCAACATCATCATTTTGGTTATTATTACCACTATCTTCTTCAATTGTTTCATTCACACTCACCTCTGACCTTGGTGGAGTCCTATTCACAGGCGATGAAGGTGTATTATCACTTTCATCGCTATTACCCGAGGCGGTAACAACACTGTTACGTTTTAATGCACTCACTCGATCGGCTGTTGGTCTCTCTGGAGTGGCTGGTGTTGTAGCTGCGGCAGCTGCCTGGGCTGCTGTTGACGAACTGGGCGCATTTTTGTTTTGCTGTTTAATGCGACTGATTTCATCGTCTTCGCTCACCTGCCTCTGAGGAGCGGCTGGAGTTTGCTTGGGCCTCTGCATCGATGCCTTTTGAGCCTGAATGGCAGCTTGCACATTGGCAGCGGCAGTTGCATCGACTTTCTTTTCCTTCTTCTCCTTGCCAATATCGGCCAATCTTTGAATAACGCGGGCACAATCACTCAAGCGTATAATGCCACTCAGCTGACCGCGAGAGACATCTTCACCATCACGCACCTTGTCCTTCAGTTTCTTCTCTTCTTGACGCTGTTGTTGTTGCTGTTCGTTGTCGGAATCCTCGTTTTGATGCGAACGCACAAACCGTGAACGGAAACGCGATTTTCCCGTACGGCTCGATGACTGATCATTTTCGTAGTCGTTTTCACCACCATAATCATAATCACCACCTGCACCACGTCCATAGCGACTGGATCCGCTGTCACCATAGCGATCGTTATTGATACGTACAGGACGTTCGCCAAATCTACGACCACCCAGAACAGGTTCATCATTGTAACCGATGCGTTCCTCTTGCTGGCGGAATTGTGTGGCCAAGCGATGATCACTCTTTGAACGCATCAAGCCAGGTTGCAGTGCTGTTGGTGGTGCCAAATGAGAACTGCTGGTTGAACCACCCATATTCGAATGCGGGGCAATGTTCAAATCACCAAAAGTGGCCAAGTTCATGACCAATTGATTGGGATCCATCGATACAAGGAATCGTACACGGCGACTATAATCCGAGTTTTCATATTCAAAGTGACGCAAGAATTCCACAGTCTTCAAGAAAATCTCCTTGGTGTCCATCAGTTCACAGTCATCCCATTCCACACTGTCGTTCATGTACTTGTCGACAATGTCACAGTTGCTGGTTATGTTGCTAATTTCACTATCGAGATTCTCTTTTAGGGTATTCAAATTTTTCAACTCGATTGTTAGATAGCGATCAATTTCACCCTTCAACTGATCCGTACGATCTTTGATGGCCTTAGTGACACGTCGGTAAATGTCTTCAATTTCTTCGGTAGTACTGACACAGTTTGTTTGCAAGCTGATCATGTTCTTTTCGATCAGAGACAGTGAATCTTGCAAACGATGTAAACTGCGACGAATCTGAAATAAGGGAAATTAGGAAAAAGGAAATTTATCTGACAAAAGACGTGTAAGTTATTTTAGTGATCGTACCTGTGAATTGAAACGTGTAATTTCACGTCTCAATATGTCCATATGGGCACTTTTACAATCATCGCAGATTTTCTTTTCACAATGAGCGCAGGGATTTAAATATGACTTCTCTGAACACACACCACATCTTTCCATAATTTGACCTGTAAACAAAAACAAAGAAACTCATTAAAAATAAAATTATAATGATAAGAACCAACGGCCGCTATTAATTCAATAAATATCCTATATCTCCCTAATGAAACTCTTAGTTCAAAGCAAACTCACATAAATAAAACCTCAGCAATTCTAAAGAAAAAAGAGTGTTCTAACACCGACAGATTCCTGGAGAAGACGGCCTTAAGAATCTTAGAAATCTCATTCTAGACCTCATTCATGATAGAGTGTCCAGGTATAGCGTTGCTATCCTATCTCAGTTAGGCGGTGGGTTAAGCCAGGAAAGCATATCGACAGATACATGGGATACCACAATTATACTGGTTAGGCAGCTTGCTCTCTCTAGACAGAATAGAGTGGAAAGAGAAGAAGGTAATGTGGAACATAGTTATCCTCCCAGGAGAAAACGTAAAAATACCTATCGAAGAACTCTCTGCATTCGCAGTCGGTTACTCAAAAGAAACCAGACAATTTAAAAGAGAAGAAATTAGTGGAGATTACGGAGACAATTGAGGAGGATAAAGGAAATGTTTCTAAATATCCTTAAACTAATCATCCCAACCGAATTTCTATTCCATATCGGTGGAGGTCTAATCATCGAAAGGCATTGCGGCACCCCGGCAAGGAAGAATGCATTAAGTCCGAGAAACAAATCCACCTGCGGGATTCACTAGAGCTGGCAAACTTTCGATAGTCTGACTATCGTTTTGATTGCTGTCGAAAAACAAAGCTTACATCGGCCACCAAACATGTTTCTGGGTCATTTGTAGCGAATTATTCTACAAATAATTGTCTTGGAATCCGATAAAAATAAAACTTTACGACAGCGATCAAAATTATAGTCAGACTATCGATAGTTTCCCAGCTCTATGAACCACGGATAAAGTGAGTAAAGTACAGACCCGCAATCTTCGGCTCCAAAGATCTAGACGACATTACAGAAAATGAAGCTCAGAGATCCGACAATCCCACAACTTGGAAGGCGTCGTCACCAGGGCAATCTCTTAATATGAATGCGACATTGAAGAAACCATCAAAGCCAAAGATTAGTGGGTCTACAGGGAAAATATCCTACGCGTAGGTTTTGAAATCCAATAGTGTCAGCATTCCTCATCCAATAATAAGTACGAAAGCGAATGCTACCTGACAGGCAAGCAGACTAACAAACATTTTATAGTAATCCTGGCCAAAAAAAGAGGGGGGAAAATCCAATGAAGTAAAAAACGAGATGAAGCAAGTACGATCCTCTGAGGAAGCTGATCCTACTTGCGAGACCGTTGATAGGCTCTACGCTAGGAAGTAGATTCTACGCCTCCCTCTGGCAGATCATCTTGCATTATTATCCTAATGAACTTCTGGTTGCAATCATTGACAGAAAAGATAGCGAAGGGAGAATCTATGTAGAGTTGTGCCAAAGGAACTATATGGAACTATCTCGTTCACTTCGCAGTTCCAATGGCCCACATTTTTTCTTTGAACAAACTGCGTATACTTAACATAACACGTTATATTCCATGATGTTACTCATACGTTTTGGAACTAGTACAAGGAACTAGGAACTAGATTACCCAACTCTAAATCTATGATAGACATTGGTTGCTAATGACGTAGGTAGCAGCAAGGCCAGCATCTTCAAGTGCGTCAAAGTTATTAATTGTATAGATGAATAATATAAAGCATTCCTAATCCATACTATAAAGAACTGGAATGCCCGTGGGAAGCGGCGTGAATTGCGGCTGGCTCCATTGCTGAGATTCCATGCAGAGTGGCAGTTACAGCATATGTTCCGCCAACGGCAACCGAGACGGTGGAGTTCCCAATCCCACGGCTTCAGGTTCTTCGTACCGAATTGACCCGAAGAAATCGTGTTTCGGCTAGCTCAACCTTACATTGTCGATCAGTTATTTTCAGCATTTCAAATCTCCCGGGGTGTACTTAGAAACATTTTCAAGACATGTCTTCTACTGTCAAACATATCGGTTCTGTGGAGGGAGGTGACGGTGATGGTTGGTAGACCATATCACTGTGCTCCACAAGGCCATAGAATGATTATTGAACCTTGAAATTAGGCCTACTTTATGTTAACTCAGATTAGCAAAGCACTGCATGATTATACCAAAGGAAAGCCTATCGAAGAAAACTGGTGGAATTGAACTTCATATTGGCTTCCTGTCTGGATATTGAAGTTTAACAACGTCAAGGCCATGGTACATAACTGGCTGGCATTCTTCTGATATTTCGGTAAAATAATGTGGCTAAAACCTTCAAAATATCGAAAATCAAGAGGTACGCTTCTATGGTGGACATAGGAAGACGTAGATCTATAATAAATAAATAAAATATACTAAATACCAAATTTCAGTCATTTCGATGGATTATTGTGGTCACAGCCTTCAAATAACCGAAAATCGGGAGGTACCGTTCTCTGGGGGGCTCTATTAAGGCGTAAACCGGTACCGAAAAATTACTGGGGGAAAGTTGTATACCCCCAACGAAGACTAAATACCAAATTTTATCCATTTCGGTAGATTATTGCGGCCACAACCTTCAAAATACCGAAAATCGGGAGGTACCGTTCTATGGGAGTTATACGAAGACGTGAACCTATACCAAAAATTCCTGGAAAAAAGTTGTATAACCCCAACGAAGACTAAATACCAAATTTCAGCCATTTCGGAGGAATATTGAGGCCACAACATTCAAAATACCGAAAATCGGGAGGTATTGTTCTATGGGGGCTATATGAAGACGTGGTCCTAAATTTCATATGGGAAGTTGTATACCCAAAATGAACACTAAATACGAAATTTCAGCCTTTTCAGTGGATTATTGTGCCCACAGTCTTCAAAATATCGAAAATCGGGAGGTACCGTTCTATGATGGCTATATGAATGCGTGTATTTATACCGACAAAATTCTGGGAGAAATTTGTTTTCTCCCAACGAAGACTAAGTCCCAAATTCAGCCATTTCAATGTGATAATGAAGCTTAAACCTTCAAAATACCGAAAATCAGGTGGTACCGTCCTATCTTAAAAATTGCGAGCTGTATCTTGATTTCAACAGACGGACGCACATGGATATATCGACTTAGAATTTTACCCTGATCAAGAATTTACATACTTTATTGGGTCTCCGATAAATATTTCGATGTGTTACAAACGGAACGACAAATTTAATTATACCCTCCATATTATGGTGGAGGGTATGCAAATTGTGTACATAAGCCCATGTTTTGGTATATCCCCATATAACGTTACCACTCTATTTCAGTTATTTTTTAGTTTTAACTCCATTTTCAAATAGAATTAGCTAAAATTTGTCATTGGTACATATTTTCATATAGCGCCCCGTATCTTGAAGCTTTTAGCTACATTTTCAGACTGAAAATCTTCTCGTAGTAGACAGAAACCTTCTCTACAAAAAATGTTGGAATATAACGGTACCGCCCGATTGTATATATTTTGACGTTTTTAGTGACATTTTCGGACCGAATTAGCTATAATTCATTATTTAGGATTCCTAGTGATCAAAAAACTTATTTACCGAAAATGTTGGACATAGGTCTTAGTATGGCCCCCATATAGCGATACCGCTCATTTCAGGTATTTTTGAGTTTTTACCGGTATTTTCAAACCGAATAAGCTGTAATTTGGCATTTGTGGTTCTTAGAGGTCAGAAAACTTCTCCATAACGTGTATGGTTATATATCCATGTTGTGGTATAGGCTTCATATAACGGTACCGCCTAATGTCGGGGTTTTGGAAATTATTATCTATATTTTCGGCCTAGATTGGCTGTTATTCGAATCCGCCAGAAGTTGCGGACATAGGTCCACGTTTTGATATGGTCCCATAAAACGTTTTTATCTACATTTTCAATTAGGAATTAACCCAAATTAGGAATTAACCCAGCAAAAATTCGGATCCGTTAGTCATTATGTAACCCAATACAAAGTAATGTATCAAGGTAAAACTATATACTTAGTAATGAGTATGATGGCACAGAGCGCGTGTGTCCGATTACAAATCCTAGGGTTGTGTTCACGCTCGCCGTCGGCACGCAAGTTTTTTTGTTAAAAATATAAAAAACAGTTGGTGGTACACATGTCAGCTTTCAAACAATCCTTAATGTTTGTACGCGTAGCACAGTGTGTATTGCGTTCCGCTACAAATCAGAAGATCGCATAATCAAATCCAGCAGAGAGCAAAATAAAATAGAAATATGAGGTGTATTGAAATTAAAACAAATTCCACCTCAACTTTTCTAGAAATAGAACATTTGTTTTTAGCTTATTTTTCAACTTCTGGTGGCCATAGAATAACTAGTTTTTCTAGTGGTTATAGAATAACTAGTTATTCAGTGCAACATGCTAGAGTTTTGTAGTTCCGGAACGAACTAATTCCAAGGAACTATTGGAACTATATCCGGCTCTTAAATTGTTCCTTTAGTTCATATAGTTCCAGCCGTGCATATAATTTCTTTCATTTGTATAATTCATTTTCTTAGTTTAATTCCACACTAACTTCGATCTTTCACATTCGGTTCATTCATCATTCAGATGCGGCCACGTTCTTAAATATTCGTAAACATAAATTTTTTTCATGTCAATTCATCCACCAAAAGTTGAAAACAAAAAGAAAGATAAAGATTTGTTAAACTGCTTCACTCTCGGAACTATTTGGAATGAAGGAAGTAAAAAGAACGACGAAAGAGAAAGATTCATTAAACTATGTCGGTCTCGGAACAATTTGGAACGAAGGGAATAGAAAGAACGACGAACAAGAAAGGTTCATTGAACTATATCGTTCTCGGAAATATTTGGAACTATGAAACTATATTAAGGAACTAGTTCCTTTTGGGAAAAACTAGAAAGATCGATCCGCTCCAGGAACTAGATTGCCCAACTCTACAACATGCCCTTGTTAAAATAATGGTTAGTAGGGGGTTTTGTAAGTAGTTACTATTACCGAAAACTACTCTTAAACCCATTATTTGATAATGATTTTTTTGCTGGGAAGAAGAACCCATTCATTGAGAAAAAAATTAGACTGTACTCTCCTTTCTGCCATGTACGTACAATGGGAATAGTTTTTACAAGGATGTATTCAAAAATTATTTTTCTCAATTCACCATAAATAATACGCCACAACAATATTTCTTTAAAAGAAATCCTAAGATAAAAGCCATCCATTTAACATATAACCGAAGCACTTTTGCTAAGATTATGATTAACCATAAATTTGTAAACACCTGTAAAAGCCATAAGTGCAATGTGAACTGCTACAAATGGTATCTTAAATGTTCTCAAATGTTTAATCTTTGTCACTCCTTGTTTTGGAAAATAAATAAATTTAATTATATACATTTATTCCCCATTATATACAGATGTGACAATAATATTTTAATGCATTAAATTTTACCAAGATTGTGGGTAGTTTTAATAATAATTACCACCTAATCGATTATCTCATGCTCGGACCGAATTTGGTGATAACAATGGGTAACCAATAAAATAGAATCGATTTGTAGCACTCTTTGATAAGTCTCCTTTAATAACTTCTGGGATGTCTATTGGAAAACCTTTAAAGTGATTTTTTACAAAACTCTTATATTAGAAATCATATGCTATGAGCTACCCACTAAACCTATATCCACTATCCACTTTTATGCAAGTTTAAGATTAAGGATTAAGATTTGTAAACACCTGTAAAAGCCATTAGTACAATGTCAACTGTTACAAATGGTATCTTAAATGTTTCTTCATTTTTAATCTATGTCACTCTTTGGTTTGGAAAATAAATATCTTTAATTCTATACATTTACTCTCCGTCATATACAGATGTGACAATAATATTTGAATGCATTACATTTTCACCAAGTCTTTAGGTATGTAGGTATGTCATTATTAATGGATTTTTCTAACATTTACACTGCAAATAGAAATTCACATTTAGCCTTGGATAAAAACATAATTGGCAAAGCTTAAAGAAACATGAATTTCTTTCAACAAATCCTTGATTAAATTCTACTTATTTCACATTATTTGCTGAGTGAGAAAATATAAAAGAAAGCACTCATATCCCATTCGAGGACACACGCACACATGCACAACATTGCGAAATATTCATGACAACATTGTTTTCATTGTATTAAATTTTCAAACACTTCTACTTAGATATATGTATGTACGACCAATGGTGCTTCAGTAGCATGGCAAAGCAACAAGGGAACCAAAAGAACATCCACAGGATATTGATAATGTTTGTTTTAGCTTATCACTTTTCATATACTAGTCATCGTTCGTTCTTTCGTTATTTACTTACCAGATGTGGGATCTGGTAATTCACCAGTTATCTCGATGTGCAACTCAAGGAAGCGCTGCAGTGTAACATTGGTGGGAAATGCCTGGACTCCATTGTATGGTATGCGATGTTCTGCACGACATTCAGGACATTTTACCTTGAATGAAAGAAAAGAAGATACAATGAAATAAAGGTGTGTACTTTGATTTTAAAGTTTGAACATAAAACAATGAAATTACTTTATTACTTTTGTATGCATCTGTAAAAGCCATTTTAAAGTGTTCGTTTTTTTAGAAATGGTATCTTTAATGCATTTGATATGTGCCACAAGAGATTGGGGAAAATTAAGAGTACTTTTACAAATTCCCCTTTCGCAATTTCTAAGTGGCAAAAGTAAACAGAAAGCTTTTTATAATTGGTCTGTACCAGTACTGCAAGAATCTACAAGTTTTTACTATTTTTTTCGATAACATAAAGGGAAAAATTTTATCGTAGTAAAAAATAGTAGCTTCTTGCAGGTTCTGGAACAGAGCAAATATTTTAACAACATTATAAAATTTAATTTATAAGGCAACTAAAATTTCTGAGAGAATTATTATTCTCTTGAAACATTTGGGAGTCACTACTGAATTATAGCAAAATTAAAGGTTATGTATGATAAATTAAAAAAAATGTGTTTAATTAATCATACATTTTAATCATGGTTGCAGATATCTCTGTCTTTGCATCAACGATCTCGACTTAAACGAATGCTTTATTATTGCGTGTCGATGTTGTAAATTAGCACTCCTAAATCGTTGGATCAACCCCGCGATGTACCATATTCGATGCGTATTACTGGGTGGTATGGCTCTATGTCCTCTCATATTTGAATTCTTGAACGGAAGTTGATCAAAGTTTGTTCGAAGTTCAATTACTTATCCAAAAATATTAGATTGAAATGTATTTGGGGAATTCTGAGTTAAATCGAACACTTTTTCAAAATGAGGTTTTTGATTTCCTTTATAACACCCTATAATGTGTGACTAAATTCGGTCTAGAAATATATGTGACAAATAATATCGAAATCGGTTTAGATTTGGATATAGCTCCCATATGTATCTTCGTCCGATTTTACGTATTTGGTGCCCCAAACACGCTATTTATTTCCGATTAGGATGAAATTTGGAATGTGTGATGAAATTCGGTCTAGAAGTAAATGTGACAAATTATATCGAAATAGGTTCAGATTTGGATATAGATCCCATTATATGGAAATCGTTTCAGATTTGGATATAACTCCCATATATATTTTCGGCCGATTTCACGTATTTGCTGCACCAAACACGCTATACATATCTGATTTCGATGAAATTAGGAATGTGTGACTGAATTCGCTCTAGTAGTAAGTATCTTTTTAAGTATAAGTAAGTATATTTTATATATATATATATATATATATATATATATATATATATATATACCCAGCAAAAAGTTTGCCTCCAAAGAGGCAGTTAAATGATATGTACAAGTGATCTGGAAGTGCATCAAATTATGCATTTTCACTCATGATTTTTACAAGAGCGTGACTACGGAAAGAGGCACTCCATTGCACTGCATTTTAACTGACCCTTTGGCACTGCATTTTAACTGACCCTCTGGCACTGCATTTTAACTGACCCTTTGGCATTGCATTTTAGCTAACCCTTTGGGGTAGAATAGGAGGTAGTCCAAAGCACGTGTTTTGATACAGGCATTCTGCGGAAATTGTGCAAGCCATTACAAAATATGCCAGAACAAATAAAATGCATTATTTGTGTAAAACAAAAATATTAAGAACTTTATTACATTAACACAAATTATGAAAATTCTCCATTGAATTCAATCGCAAACACGCGTGTTTCCTCCGCTCTCCATTTGTTCCAAGCTGAACTGTTTCTGCTTTATTTGCTAAATGTGTTGTCTTCCCATCACCAGTTAAGATTTCGACATGTACTCCAACAGCACTCCATTCGGAAATTTTCTTCTCTTGAGTTACTGGAAAAATGTTCACAAATGAAATATTATTTAGTTTGTACTCGTATTAACAAATGTTTGAAAATGTTAACACGCTTATCTCTTATTGGAAAATGTATGCCGCTGCCTGTAGAGATGTACAAACTGATTTATGTACATGTAGGGATCTCTAACAACTGCAAATAATATGAATCGAACGGAGTGCCTTTTTCACGACTCCGTTTGGACTACATCCGGATGCTGTTAAATTGTGAGGAATTGGAGTGTCTTTTTCACGACTCCGCTGAACTGCATCCGGATGTTGTTAAAATGTGACATGTGGATGTGATTATTTGGATTGCATCCAAATGCGGTTAAAATGTGAGGACTGGAGTGCCTTTTTCACGACTCCGGTTGAACTGCATTAAAACATGCCGTGACAGAACTAGTCCACATTGCACTACTTCTAATTTATTTTGCTGGGTATATATATATATATATATATATATATATATATATATATATATATATAACCCATTTAACGTTTACATATTTACAGTGGTGTTGGGTGTTATATAGTCGGTTCCACCCGACTATGACTATGGTTTTGTGCAGTGGTGATGCTGTTTATCAGTAAAACGTTTTAGTATATTTTAAATTTTTTTTGCTAAGGTTCCAGGGATATCGCGCCTTGAAAAAATAGAATTATTTAAAAATAATATGCAAAGAAATGCCCATAAAATCTTTAATATTGGTCTAAATATTTATTTTTTTATTTTTTTTATCGGTTATCTATATAAAATTTAAAAATTTTTCGCGATTAAATATTTAATCAATAAATTTTTATCAATGATTTTACCATTCGATTTTCTTTCTTTTCTGTATTAAACTACGACTAATTACAAAAATTTTAAGTCCCATTTGGTAGTGAGATTCGAATATTTATACCCTATACCACAATGTGGAAAAGGGTATTATAAGTTTGTTTTGGTAAAAATTCATGTAACACCGCGAAATATTCGTCGGAGACCCCCAATGTGGTATACCAATCTTCATATCTCGACGAGATAAAGCGATTTTGAGATGTGTGTCCGTCCGTCCTTCCGTCCGTCCGTCCGTCTGTCCATTATAAATTGTAAACACGCTCCAGGCCGCAATTATGGACCGATCGTCACGAAATTTTGTATGGAGGTCGGGTTCAGATCAGAATAGATCCCTATTCTTATTGGTGATAATTGTAAAATATTTAGCGGGTGAAATGGATAATATTTAGAGGGTTAAATGGACCAAAGCTTTTGTGTGAAAATTGTGAAAATTTTTAATTCACAGCTTATATCTTAATTCCTGGAAGTGACATTCCGGACAAGTGGGATACACTTGAAAGTGGAACGCTTGACCTTTCAATTGATGCTAATTATGTTGGTGTGCATGATCAGATAACAGAGTTGCAGCGTAATATATTCATTTATTTGTTTGTAGTGTAATAATAAACTCGCTAGAAGTCGCAATTATACATCAATAGTCACGAAATTTTGCACCGGATAAAAGTATAGGTCGAAAAAGATGCCTACAATTTTGATATACTTTAGCGGGTGAAATGGACCATTACTTTTGTATAAAAAATATAAAAATTTTATTTTTGGTCGATGTTTTAATTCCTTGAGGACATATATATTTCGCAAAGTAGCCTACATATGGGAAAAAACTACTGACCTTTCCTCTGATGTAAATTGCAATAAAGTGTTTGCTAGATAACGGGCCTACTGCCTAATATATAATGGGATCTGTGTATCCCATGCTACATATTGTCTCTCCAAAAGTTTATGTAACACCACGAAATATTCGTCCTAGACACCTTATTTGGTATGCCAAAATTCATATCTCGACGAGATAAAACGATTTAGCGATGTGTGTCCGTCCATTAAAAATTGGCCGCAATTATGGACCGATTGCAACGAATTTTTTAAGGAGGTTGGGTTCGGGCCAGAATAAAAATGATTAGTTTTTGCTGATGATCGTGAAATGTTCAGGGAAAGAAATGGACCAAACAAAAATTTTAACCAATTTTGTAGCGGCTCAGTAGGTCAAAATAATAACCCGCAAACTTTTAAACAAAGTTTGAGTTTATGATGAAGAAGAAGCGTACAAACCAACGTGAGGATCAGATAATACTTAGCGGGTTAAATGGACTGAAACTTTTGTGTTAAATTGGTAAAAATTTCAATAACGTAGCGGTTAAACAACGGAAGTAGTAGTACTACATAAGTGGGTTTCATTAGTTTGTGTGAACTCTGCTACAAAAATGTCTTTGTCATGCTAGATAACTTTTTGGTTTTGGTCATAAGTATTATTCGTTACATCTCTGATATTTGATAATTAAATTTTCACAATCATTGAAAAGAAGTTCCGTGGAGAGCGATTGTCCAGGGATGGTGGTATAGGGTATCCCAAGGTCGGCTCCGACCGACTATAGACTTTTCTTACTTGTTTTTTTTTTAAATTAATTAATTTTAATTTTTTTACATTTTTAATTTTTTTTTTTAATTTGCCAATACAATAATTCCTTTATACCAATTCGAAACATTTTTTATAAATATTAAAAAAAAAAACTTTTTTTAACATTTGTATTGTTGTTTTATTTAGGCATTTATCTTAAACATCGTAAAACCGGAGTTATTTTTCGATTTTGAAAATGGATTAGCAATTATAGTACCAGCCGGACAATAATACAAAAAAATTTCAAGAAAATCGAAGGGTACAATCATCGATAAAAATTTATTTTAAATATTAAAACGCTAAATTTGCATCCAAGTCCACTGTGCAATTTTTTCTATTTTTTTGTTAGATACCCAGCAAAAAGTAATTGGAAGTGCATCAAGTTATGCATTTCCACTCATGATCTTTACAAGAGCGCGACTACTAAAAGATGCACTTCATTAGCATTGCATTTTAACTAACCCTTCTGCACTGTATTTTAACTAAGCATTTATATATAATTGTTCCACAAACATCCCAGATGGGACAAGGGAAACTTGCACCCCGATTCATATTAGCTCAATGATATGGGACCTACTGTTTATTGCTGAGTCCGAACGGCATGTCCTAAGACACCAATTATAGAGAATTTTTACATGGCTAAAATATTCAGGAAATGTCGCCAACATCACTGAGGGGTATTTTGCCACCGTTGAAAATTTGATGTTATCTGTACTGGGAATCGAACCCACGACCTTTAGAGTGCATGGCCGGTGTGCATATCATCGCACCACGGTGGCACCCTTTACTAACACTTTTTCATTGCATTTTACATACCCCTTTAGAATCGCATTTTAACGAACCCTTTAGGGTTAAGGTTGAAGCAGTGATTTGGATGGAGCTTAAAGGCAAGCGCTCTAATTTATAGGAACATAATTGAAAACCACAAAAAGGCATTAGCTGGAAATTCTTGTCAACATGAGAGGATGGAACTCGCGTTTACATTTAAGAAAGATTAATAATCCAATAAAATAATGTTATATGTTTGGAGGGTATATTAAGTTTGCCATTCCTTTTGTAAATCATCGTATCTCCGTCCGTCTGTTGTAACCACGCTATCTTCCGAATGAGTTGAGCTACACAGCTGAAATTTCGTACACATACGTTTTTGGTCTGAACTTAGATCAAGTTCGAAAATGGGCTATATCGGTCCACGATTTGGTATAGCCCCCATATGATTTGAAGTTTTTAGCTACATGTTCTGGCCGAATTGGCTATAATTTGACACTTAGGGTTTCTAGTGGTCAAGTGACTTCTCCAGCAAAAATTGTGTGCAACAGAAAGAAAACTAATAATTCCATATTACCTCAGAATATTTTATGGTGGAGGGTATAAAAAGTTCGGCCCGGCCGAACTTACGCTTTTTAACTTGTTATATATTTATGTAACGAAATGTTTTTGTTATTTGTAAGTAACAGAAATCCCTTATCGAAGATAATAGAAAAAATTGGAAATAAAAACATAATTTAAAACTAGAATTTTTATGTCTTCTCAATTTTTCTGACCTTAAGCTAAATAAACAGAAGAAATAATCTACCGATCAAAAAAAATTTTCCTTGAGATTTATAAAATTCCTCAAGACATGGCCACAACACATAAGTAAATTTCTTCATTAAATTCAATCGTAACTGTTGTTGTAACAGTGTTTTGTATTATATGTTCGTACACTAATACCTCGATTTGCGTTAATAAATAATATTAGATTTTTTCGATTTGCGCTACTGAATGGATTTGCGTTATTAAAAACTAATATTTTTGGCTTTGAGTTTTGTGAAGAAGTTTTTCAAAACATGTGTTTCGATTTGCGTCGGAACCAATCATTAACGCAAATCGAGGTGTTAGTGTGTATTCTTTCTTCTGTTTAATCTGGCTCTGGGTTAATCTCAAATTTCAGGAACCTGGCTGCTTCGATGGGATGCAACCACAGATCCACTAGAGTAAGTTGCATAGGTGCGGGCCTGTGCCGCATGCAGGGCAGATGGTTTGCATAATGCCGTCGATCCTTGCCCAATAGGAGTTTATACAGCTGCATTTTCCCGAGAGTAGTTGAGCCAAAACTACTCTGGTTTGTCGTGGCAGCTTACACTCCGCAAACTGTAGCTGCTTATGAAATCTGCAACTGCGGCCATATGAATGCTATTCAGACGCGCTTGACATGCGTGTGGATCCAGAGGTTCTCTCTTGTGGCGCTGGATCTCTTCTTCTAGATCATGAAGACTCTCTTTAATATGCCTGAATGGGCGGGGCCTATCAACCATATGGTGATTGGGATGGATCTCACGGTAACAACCGAGCAGGTACTGCAACAAAAACATTTGATTGCGTCGTTGTACTGGAAAAATTATTGCCTCCTCATGTAGATGGCCTACTGGAGTCATTTTCTGTTTTTCGAAGAATTGATCCCTACAAGCGATGTACAAACTGACTTATGTACTTGTATGGACCTCTAACAACTAATAAAATGTAAGGAATGGAGTGCCTTTTTCACGACTCCGATTGATCTACCTCCGAATGCTGTTAAAATGTAAGAAATGGATGTCAATCGTTGATTTGCATCCGAATGAGATTAAAATGTAAGTAATTGGAGTGCATTCTTCACAACTCTGATTGTACTGCATCCAAATGAGGTTAAATGTGAAATGGATGTCATTCGTTGGATCGCATCTGAATGCGCATAAAATTTGGGAAGTGGAGTGCCGTTTTCACTACTCCGTTAGAACTGCAACAAAACATGCCGTAAGAGAACAAGTCTACATTGCACTACTTCCAATTAATCTTGCTGGGTGGCTTATAACAAATTATCAAAAAAAACATAAAAGATTTTTTTTCTATTCGGACACATAGTAAAAAAGTTATGAGTATTTCTTTGCATATGGTTTTTATAGAATTCGGCGCGCTATCTCTGGAACCTTTAGTCAGCATCACCGCAGCTAAAAATAATGGAAATCAAAAACCTCATTTTGATTATGATTTAATTTGAAACTTTAATATACATTAAATGTAGTGTCTAGGGTAGATCAATTACAGATAACATCTTACAGATTTAATGAAGTACTTGTGAGTAATATTTCTTCCTTTTCATTTCGTATACTTTACATTTCCTATTAATTTCCAGCAATAAGGAAATTTGTGCTTTTTTAATAAGTTTATCTGTGGGCGTCTGTTTTAAAAGTATTTTTACATTCTATTTTCATTCATAGTATATCTTATGAATGGTTTTCTTTTTATTTCCTCTGATATACAGCAACAACTGCTAGCAATGACGCAAAATCTGTTTTTATTTTTCCAAAATTTTGCGTTCAAAATAAAATAGGAATATATTTATGTATGTATAGACTTGCGTGGGAATTATGGAAAGAAATGTTCGAGAAGATTTTCAAAGAGTGTTATTAAAATTGAAACAATCAAAAAGAGAGAGAAAAGGAAACGGAATCTCTTTACAAGTGACTTGACGTTGTCGTCTAACATTTCAAATATATATGTGTAGTAGGTACAAATTTTTGAATAAGATTCGTCGTTTGCATAGTTACAAATCAAGATTTCGATTACATGGAAGAAGATATTGATGGCAGTGCCAGTTGCCAAAATTAAATTCCATAATATACAAGAAAATGCTGCCCTGATATCAATGAGCGCAGCCGGCTATCTGCCCAGCAAAAATCCTCATTACAAACCTCCTTTCCCACCCATTATTTTAACAAGGGCATGTCGCGCGAAATATCTGGTTATTTTGTAATCAAGCTGAAATTTGCTACTTAGTCCTCGTTGGGGGTATAAAATTTCCCTCAGAAACTTGTCCATGCCTTAGTATTGTCCCATAGGCACGGGTCCATGCCTTAGTATTGCCCCTTAGAACGGTACCTCCCGATTTTCGGTATTTTGAAGGTTGTGGCCACAGCAACCCACCGAAATGGCTGAAATTTGGTATTTAGTCTTTGTTGGAGGTAAAAGCCTTTCTGACTGAAATTCGAGGGTATAGGTCCACGTTTCGATATAGCCACCACAGAACGGTACCTCCCGATTTTGCTAATTTTGAAGGTTGTGACATCAATATCCCACTGAAAGACTGAAACTTGTAATTTAGGGATTTATCAGTATAGGTCCACGGGTTACTATATTCGCCATTGAAGCGGTTTTTTTCTGTATTTTGAAGGTTTTTCCGATATATGGCAAATTCGGTCTTTAGTCCTAAAATTTCCTCTAGAAATTTTTGGGTATAGATCGACGTTTTGATATAGCCCCCATGGAACGGTACCTCCCGAATTTGGGTATTTTGAAGGTTAGCTACATTGATTTACTGAATTTGCTGAAATTTGTTATATAGTCTTCTTCATAAAACCAAAAGAAACTAATTGTTCCATTTTACTTCAATACAACTCGTGGTGGAGGATGTGACATGGCTGATGATGTGGCTGAACTTAACGCTGTTCTTACTTGTTATACCCTCCACCATAGGATGGGGGTATATTAAGTTTGTCACTACGTTTGTAACTACTCGAAATAATCATTATAGACCCCACAAAGTATACATCGATATAGCCATATCCGTCCGTCAGTCCGTCTGTGGAAATCACTCTAGCGTCCGAACGGATTGACGTAGGTTGATGAAATTTTGGGAAAATATGTTATATTTACGTAGGACTTTTAGTATTGAAAGCGGGCTATGAAGGTCCACGCTTTCGTATAGCCCCCATACAAAATAACGCGTCGTCGTTTTAAGGAATTTTTAAGATATTTGGCCCATTTTACCACCGAATTGGTTGTAATTTGGTATTTTGTGTCTCCAGAGGCTAAAAATATTCCTACCTATGGGGCCAATATAAGGCCCCATATAAAGTACGCGTCATTTTAATATATTTTGAATGTATTAGACCCATTTGACCGCAGAATTGGTTGTAATTTGGTATTTTGTGTCTTCAAAGTTGGGTTATATAGGTCCACGTTTTGGTATAGCCCCCATATAAGGTTCCATATAAAGTACGCGTCATTTTAATATATTTTGAATGTATTAGACCCATTTGATCACAGAATCGGTTGTAAGTTTGTATTTTGTGTTTTCAGAGGCTAAGAAACATTTCTACCATAAAATGTTTATATAGGTCCACTTGTTAATATAGCCCCCATAATACAATATCTCCCGATTTTCGATATTTTGAACGTTTTAGCCTTATTATCACACCGAGATGGCTGAATTTTGGTATTTCGTCTTCGGCCCGACCGAACTTAACGCTTTTCTTACTTGTTTCTAATTAATTTCGCCAAATGTTGGTGATCATCATTTCATACATTTTCCAATTGCCTGTACTATAATTTTTGGGAAGAACACCTTTTCGCAGAAAATTTTGAAAGTAGATCCATGTTTTGGAATAACGCCCATATTATGATACCTCCTGGTTTTATCTATTTCCTTGTAGAAAACCTTCCTGCAGAAAATTATCAATACGTTCCCAACCGATATTGTTTGGGTGGTGAAAAATTCTAAAGGAGATGATGTTATTACGTTGGAAGAGTAAAACCCCAAAATGGTTTTGAATTATTAGGCCAATTCTGTATTTTATGATAAAGTCCCCATATAACAGTACCTCCCAAGTCCACGTTCCCAACCAATACTGTTTGTGTGGTGAAAAATTCCGAATGGGAGGTGATGGTATTAGGTCAGAAGTGTTAAATCCCAAAAAAAGATTTTGAATTATCGGATCAATTCTTTATTTCATGATAAAGTCCCAATATAACGGTACCTCCCAAGCCCACGTTCCCCACCGATGTCATTTGGGGTGTGATAAATGCCAAAGGTTGGTAATGATATTAGGTCAGAAGAGCGAAATTCCAAACCCTCACAATCTCCATTTGAAATTTTTCAAAATGAATCATACACATTTGTCCAACATTTGCACATCGTACTATTTCTCTCAAACCAAGTTCGAAGATAAACTATGTTTGGTCCAAAAGTTCCTAAAGGCAGTGTAGGGATTGTCCGAGGATTTTGTTTGAAATTTTTGTTGTCTTTGTGGCAAGTCCATTCTTCCTGACATAATGACTTAAAAACACTAAAAAATCTTACGGTGACTAACTAAAATGACTTCCAAAATTAGATCGAGTTCGAAGTTCAACACTTTTCCACTCTAATCCAGTGTAAATCTATTCTCCGATCGTGTTGATATTTTAATATCAGGTAATCCTTGTGATCACAATAAGACACATATTTTTTGTGCTAGGGGAAGCTAATACAATACAGGCCCCGAAATGTTGAAATATTTAGGATTACTCCTTCAGAAATCTCTCGCATGTACTAAAGTTTTTGTTAAGTTTGTGGTCTTTCATGCAACGCTTTAATTTTTATTTCTCCATAATAACACAAATGTTCCACAAATCTAGTCATAGGCTGAGGGTATTCAGCTGTCGATAAGGACGATTGATCCTCAACTTTAATTCACCTCGTCGCCAGAAATGAATATGAAAAGATAGCACGAGATCATAACCTCGTTCAATTATATTTGTTTATGTATCTTACCTACCAGAGGCTCTTCGAACTTAAAAACTACAAAAATTTAAAATTATTTTACCAAAGCGGAAGTTTTTAGATTCGTTAAATTTCAAATCATTATCGACTTACCTGTCGTCGTACATAATCCACTAAACCCTCCATACAGGGTTCCATGCAAAAGGAGTGTTGGCATGGCAGCAGCTTTGGTATGCGATACCGGTCCAGGCAAACGCAACACGTCAACAATTGTTCAAATTGTTCCATTTTTTACTGCAATTAAAAGTGGAAAAACAGAAAAAAAATTAAAAAGAAAATCCATCAACTTAGCACAATGGTCGTCGTTATTGATTTAACGACATAACAGGACAATAAAATCTCATATAATGTGTTTTATCTTTTCCCTTTTTCTCTTCCTCTTTCACCAACTACATCAAGTATATAGGAAAACAAATTATTTTGTGCTTGTGCTCCCTTGAATTGAGATTTTAATCTAAATCGATAAGCCTTAAAATAATTCCCTCAATGCTTCTGTTTGCAATTTTCATTACTTTGGTGTAGTGGGCTAAACTTGTGGGCTAAACTTGCGGGACCGGACAAACATAGCGCCCTACATTTTATTTACTTCACATTATTGAGTATTATTTTGGTTTATGAGTTCTTCCTTTCGTATCCATCGTAGACTACTTTTCAACTTTGTCCTAGCCACACAAATCATCTTAATGTCATCATTACCATTCAAACTAATCATCTTTTATGGAAATGTAAATTCAAAGTCAATTTTCTATTGTTCCATTACCGCAATTCCCTGAGCCTTATGTACTACAACATACTGTATATACTCTACGCCATAGGGAGCATTGGGTGGCAAAAGCTTTCTTCAGAATATTTTGTTGGGAAAATATGTGGCCAACCGAAGTGGTCTGCGGATTTGGTTTGGTTCTAAAGGAGGTGGGGTAGAAAAATACCGCAACCCTGATATTCTTATTATTAAGTACTCCGCAAAACCACAATCCAAATGAAGGAATAAAATTTAATTCTCCAATGTAGAACGATGAGGTTTAAATAGAGACTTACGTCTTACTTTGCTGAATTTAATTCGCTTAAATTTCTCCTTTAATGAGAACATTTCAATTGTTGTTTTGTCAATTCAATTGTTGTCTTGTGGTGTGGAAATGGTGATATTTGACAAAAAATATATGACAACGTAGTTATATGATAAACATGGGGTCGGAGTCTAAGGGTATTTAGCTAACGGCAAAGCACTACTTATTGATTGCATTTCACATACTTAATTTCGTATTCTCTTAATCCAATATTAATCTATGAGAGCCAAACCCAATATTAAAACAACAATTGCATTTTTCCACTTCACATTATTATTTATTCATTCATATGTATCATAAATAGTTTGTTAATGTTTACATTCCAGTAATTTGCACTAATTTCCTTTTTCATTTTATACATATATCAAAAATAATTGATTTTCAAAAAAAAAAAAAAAAAATCAATTTACATTTAAATATTCATATTATTGAATTCATGCAATGATCTCGGTTTCGTAAACGGATGCATGATGCGTCATCATATGAATATTGATGATTCGGTTTTAAGCTACAATTATTTGCCCATTTATTCATTGATTTTCAGCTGAAATAATGCGACAATAAAATTTGCACACAGTTCAAGAGGATATGTAAATATTGTGTGCGCGTTGCTTACATAGAGAGCTCAAATACAAGTGACCTTATTATCACGCCTTTGATTGTTGTTTGTTATGGCTACAACAAACAATCGCAGATATAATCGTATGTACATGAATGTTTATCGATGTGGTGTGGTGCAATGCATAATTTGTTTACAATAATTGTTTTAAATTTTTATGTGTACGACATGTGAGTAAGAATTATATATGAGTTGTCTATACATTACAGAAAAAGTGATTAATTTCTAAGGGAATACGTAGAGGAGTGAAGATTATTTCCATGAACCCAACAATAACTCTCTAGTTGCACAAAATAAACAGAATCCAATAATCGTTATGTGAAAATAATCCACAGAATTTGAATGCATCATTTCTGCTTATATTGATACATAGTAATTGTTTTATAAGAAATTTTGGTTTGGTTTTCAAACTAAATTGACATTTGTTTGTTTATACCCTCCACCATAATAATTAAATTTGTCATTCCGTTTGTAACACATGAAATATTCATCGGGGACCCAATAAAGTATACGGTAGAAACAAAAAGTGTTTTACAAACGATGAATCCGAGTTTCACCCATTCAGAATTCGCGAACTGTTAACATATTGTATATAGTAAGACTGAAATTGTTTAAAATGATGTGTTTTAGTAAGGATCCCATAATATCGACCATTAAAATTAAATAACGTGGAAGCTGTGTTGGCACCAATGTAGAAAAATGGGTAAAAATGGGTGGAAGCCAACAAGTTTTTTATGTCCCCTTCCCATTTCTGGCTTAACCTTACGTTTTATAGACCTGTGCCCAAAGAAAGAATCACAGCATACTCTATAGGCAACATGAAACTAGTGTATGATTTTTCGATATCCACTGCATTGACCAAAAATTTATGCTGACATTTTGAAGTCGGAATTTCGGGGTTTTTTTTTAATTTTTTTTTAATAATCCGGACGCGCAAAAAGATAATATTCAAAAACAGATATATGCATACATTTTCTCAATACAACAAATAAGAAATTTTGAAATATTTTTTCTTTATAAGAGAATAAAAACCGCTAAAACTTTTGCGCGCATCCGCCAATTTTGTGAACGCAAACAAATTTGAAACCAGAATTTTTTCCTTAACCTCCGCTATACCAACAATCGAAGATGTGTTCGCTAAATTTTTTTATTTTTTTCAAATGGAATTGTAAAGGAAATTTCGTTTTTACCATATATTCTTGATCAGGGTAAAATTCTAAGGCGATATAACCACGTCCGTCTGTTCCTCTGTTGAAATCACGATACAGCTCGCAATTGTTAATATAGAGCTATGTAATTTGGTATAAAAGTTTCTGTTACTCCTAGGATGTTTGGTATTGCAAATGGGCTATACCGGTGCACGTTTTGATATAGCCCCCATAGAACGGTACCACCCTATTTGAGGTATTTTAAAGGTTTTAGCTTCATTATCACACCGAAATGGTTGAAATTTGATAATTAGTCTTCGTTGGGGATATAAAACTTTTCCCCAGAATTCTGTCGGTATAGGCCCACGCCTTCATATAGCCCCCATAAAACAGTACCTCCCGATTTGCGATATTTTAAAGGTTGTGGCCTCAATATTCCTCCGCAATGGCTGAAATTTGGTATTTAGTCTTCATTTGGGGTATAAAACTCTTTATAGAAAAGAAAAGGTTGTGGCCTCAATAGCCCCCACAGAACGTTACCTCCCGATTTTCGGTATTTAGAAGGTTATGGCCTCTATATTCCACCGAAATGGCTGAAATTAGAACGATACCTCCCGATTTTTGGTATTTTAAAGGTTATGGCCACAATAATCCATTGAAATGGCTGAAATTTGGTATTTTGTCTTCGCTGGGGGTATTCAAAATTCCCCTCTAAATATGTCTGTATTGGTCCTCGCCTTCACATATCCCCAATAGAACGGTACCTCCCGATTTTCGGTATTTTGAAGGTTATGGCCTCTATATTCCACCGAAATGACTGAAATTTGGTATTTTGTCTTCATTTGGGGTATTTTGATTTTCGGTATTTTGAAGATTGTGGCGTCAATATTCCTCTGAAATGCCCAAAATTTGTTAATTAGTCTTCGTTGTGTCGGGAGAGTCCCCATAGAAAGATACCTCCCAATTTTCGATATTTTCGAAGTCATGGCCAAAATAATCCATCGAAATGGCTGATATTTGATGTTTTGTCTTCGCAGGGGGTATTCAACTTTCCCCTCCAAATAAGTCGGTATTGGTCCACGCCCTCATATAGCCACCTTAGAATGGCACATGCCAGTTTTCGGTATTTTGTAGGTTGTGGCCTCAATATTCCACCGAAATGGCTGAAATTTGGTATTTAGTCTTGGTTGGAGGTGCAAAACTTTCCACCTGAAATTTGTAGGTATAGGTTTACGCCTTCATATTGCCCCCATAGAACTGTACCTCCCGTTTTTCGGTATATTAAGGGTTGTGGCTTCAATATTCCAACACCTTTATTTAGTGCCCATAGAACGATACCTCCCGAATTTCGGTATTTTGAAAGTTGGCCACATTGTTTACCGAAATGGCTGGAATTTGGTCTTTAGTCTTCTTCATAAATGCAACTCGTGGTGGAGGCTATAACAAGTTCGGCCTGGCCACACTTAACGCCATGCTTACTTTTTTCGATTTCTTTGATATTTGAAAATAAATCGTTCTTGCCTTTCATTCGTTTATACTTCATTGTCATAACTTTCCTACCATAACTCTCAATCTGTATGGCCCATAGAAATAAATCAGGGGATAATTTTGTATTCAAACTTTAATATTTTCTCGTTTGCTTTTGGATTAGGTTTTCTTTTCCTTTTTTGCTGTGGTTGTAATTTTGTTGCGTAGAGAAGAAAGTCAAAGCCTTTTTGTTTACTGGTGAATGTATGTTAAGCCTAAAATACGATTAAACGTTATGCATCACAGCACAAATCGAATTGTATGCAAACGTCGTAAATTTATGGCCCAGGTGGCAGTTTCAATGATTGACAAGAAATTTGGCAAATAACTACCTTTATGCTAGGTCATATGATGGGGGAAAACAGTGGTTTAAAGGAGAATGATTAAAGACTTATGAAAAAATTTAATTATAATTTTGCCACCATAATTTAAATGCATGCGTTTCATTTGAGAGATTCCATTATGAGGAAGAATATACTAATTGAGGCTAGGCGACAAATTATTTTCTAGTTTTAAGTGCATTTCTAAATAAAACACTGAAACTTAATTTTTTTAATTTATATTTTATTTTTAACTTTTTAGTAAATACAGGCCGAAAATTTAGATAAAAACTTTAAAATACCTGAAATCGTCTAGCACCGTTATATAAAGGCTATACCAAAACCTGGACTTATGTCCATAATTTTTGGTGGGGAAGTTTCTGTACCATTGGTGACTCTAAATGCGAAGTTACATCCAATTCTGCCTAAAAATGAAGATAAAATCCTTAAAACACTTGAAATCGGGTGTTACCACTATATGGGGGCTATATCAAAACCTGGACCTGTGCCAACAATTTTTGGTGGAGAAGTTTCTGTACCATTGGGGACTTCAAATGCCAAGTTACAGCCAATTCGGCCTCAAAATGAAGATAAAATCCTAAAACCACTTGAAATCGGGTGGTACCGCTATAAGGTGGCTATACCAAAACCTGGACCTATGTTCACAATTTTTGGTGGGGAAATGTCTGTATCATTGGAAATGCCAAATGACCGCTAATTCGGGTGCTCTATAATTGCTTTGATTTTTGTTGCAATATTTTTTAAATAAAATAAATAAATAAAAAAAATAGAGTGAACTATAACTCTCGAAGGCAGTTTTGCACATCGTATGGGCATTTCTTCCAGATATAGATCATGTTCGAATTTGGACTATATTGATCCACTCCTTCGGGTACCTCCTAAACAGAATTCGGAAAAATGTCAAGTTTAAGAGCTTCTCACTGATCATTTTGAATATTTTTCAGCAGGTTGTCCCTGCGGCTCCTTTTGCGACGGTGCAATGTTTTTCGGGCAAAAGTCCATACTTCGTGAGATGAATGCCTAAAAGCTCCAATAAACCTTAACGAAAAAAAAGATTGGTCCGAATGATTGGTCCAATCTTTGCGCATCGTATTACTATATCTAGTCATGTATCAGGTTTGAATATAGACTATATCAATCCCGTCCTACAGCTACCATCCAAGAAAAGTTTGGGAAAAGTGCAATCTCGGATAGTTTTGATTTTTTTTAAAAGGTTCTTTATGTGTTGGGCAAGCCCATACATCCTTAGATAACGACCCAAAAGCTCCAAAAAAGCTTGCAGATACTAACTAAACTGGGTAGTACCTAAGATAGCCCTCGAAGGGAGAAACCGATTTGGTCCAAACGTTGTATATCGTATTATGTCTGCTCTTTTAGGTCCGAATTATGTCCGCTCTCTCGCGGACCTCCACACAAAGTTTGGAAAGAGTGCAGTTTAAGGAATCATCTAAGATCGTTTTTAAATTTTTGGCAACATGTTGTGGATGCGGCCCTAGTCAACACCATACATTTTCTAATGCTTCCTGAGAAATTGGCCCAAAAACTCAAAAAACGCCTACAGATGTGTTTGCTTCTTTTTTTAGGTCCTTAGTTTCGGACAACAGCTGACTGATATTTTATGTAGGGTTGAGAGAAACATTAAGATGTGCAAGGGTTGAATAAATGTCAGTCACTTCTTTCGATTATCGTGGGTACCAACCATGCAAGTTTGTCACCGTAGGATTCTCTCTCGAAGCACAAAACATATTATGACGCTGTAAACTGGACTATAATGGGCTCTTTCGGCAAAAATTTCAAAACTACTCGAACACCACTTAAAACAAAGTTTTTGTGGGGTTACAAACCTATTTGGGAAGTGATAATCCCCGACAAAAATAACCCTTTCAAAATACCTTACTAACCCATTATTTTAATGTCTTTTTTATTTGCTATATAAGATCGTAAACATAACTAGTCCATGTTTACTAGGGTTATGACTTTTTGACGGTTTTTCTCTTAAATGATTTCCTGTAGGGGGAGTGAATGAACTTTTGCATTAATGACTAAAATAACGTTAATTTTTGAAAAAATGTATGATACGAAAAATTAGCTTCTTTTCAAAAATTATTTCCTGTTACAGGAATGAATAAATTTAAGCCTACTAGTAACTAAAATAACTTTTATTCCATTTAAATATTGAAAAAGGCCACGCACAAACCACTTTGAAAAAATTGATTTTTCTACTTTGTTAAAAAAATTATATCTTTGAAAAAAGAGAGTTAACGATATTTTAATGATTCTCAGAACTAAAGAAAATTAGTGAGAAACAAATATTCAGGGTGATTGTGAATGCAAACACCCCGTGAGTTTTGCATTTCTGCCGTTTCAGTTTAAAGGAAAAAGTGAGAAAACTCACGGCGTTACTAGTATATTCATAATTGGGCTGATTATGTCAGTTTCGCTATCTCATGTGGCTCCAAAGTTTATTTTCAATTATATATGTGCTTAAAATGACTTCAAAAAATTGCCCACAATTCTGATAAATTTCAAAATCATTTTGTGTGTGAACTTTTTTCACCGAGTCATCTTATAATTAAGATTTTATGCAATCTTATGCAGAAGCTCATCGCGCTATGATGCAGGGAATGAGGTTGTAAAAAAGTCATAACCCTAATGTTTACATTAGGCAATTTTCCTTGCGGCAATTGTCAGTTTGTCGATGATAGAGGATGTTGAGAGGCAACATCCTCTATCATCTCTCTTTCAAACTGTTAGTTGAATGTTATCGTGCACACCAAACAATACACAGGTAGACGGTGGAACATGGCTAATAATCGTTCCACAAACATCCCTTGCGGGACAATGATATGGGACCTACTGTTCTGCGTGCAAGGCGGATGTGCATACAATTGTACCACGGACACCCGGTGGGACATGGCTAAATCTTGTAAAAGGGTAATGGTCCCCTATATAAGTTATGCCGTAAGATTTCAAGTGACACTTTCCATTGATGAGCAGTAGCTTTTCATATAAAGGTCCAAATATTCTTCACATACAGGAACTTGAAGACCTCTCATAAAATATTTCTCCAAACGATTAAGCTGCATGGACCATATAAGGTCAATGGACAAAAATTATATTAATTATAAATTATAATTAATAATTACAAATTAAAAAATATACAGTAGCCTGTGTCATGTTACCGCTCTTTAAGATTCAACAAAAAATTTTTTTTTTGTAATTTTATATGTATTTAAGGTTATCACTTTAATTCAATTTCGAACTAACTTAATATATGTATTGCAATCACTGTTCCACATACCTAAATCTATTCAGAATACAAATGGATTGTATGTAACCTGTAATATCTACGAATGACTTGTGTTGTAAGGAAAAGTATAAGCACGCATTTATGTGTGTGTGCTTGTTTGTGCGTGACAAAAATCGCCTGAATGAGCCTGTAAGCACGTTTTTGTATACATTATAAGAGAGTGCTTAAGAAGATTGAGTAAGACTGTGATTTGCTATTTTGCCATTTATACAAGTGTGACTTCGATGTATATGTGTGTGTATGTACATTTGCTAAATGTGAAGGTGCGTGATTGCGTCAACATTTGATACTTAAGGACTGACTCACTACATATGAGGAAGATTAAGAAGATTTTCATTAATTTTCAGGCAATACTTAATATTCTCTTCATCGTCATCATGCTTCATTAGGTATTTCAGATTTTCTTAGTACATGTATTTTCATAATTTCCATATTTCGGAAAATAAGTGCATGTGTATTAGAGTATACATAACAATTTTTAAAATGGAAAAAGAAGCAAGAGTTGGTAAAATATTAAAGACGAAGAATAAAAAAAAAACAAGAAATATTATGTCATCATTTAAAGTGTTTTAACCGTCTTAGGTGAATAGTTTGTAACATCTTGAGATACTGCTTCTAGATCCATGACACAAAAACAACCCGGCTTCTTGCTATCGAAGGGGTATCTGGAGATGAAAACGAGAAAAAATTCGAACAACTCTGGTGTGAAGTTTTATATCGTTAAGACTGTATATTAGGCCGGGGCGATTTGAAAACCTTAATGAGCCCTTCGCGTTTCGGATTCCTGGGATTGAACTGAGCAAAAAAGTCCAATGGACCATATATCTACCGTGAAAATCGAGCCTCCCGATTTTGACTTTAAGTTTTTTATTGACGTTTTTTGGATATTTTGGCATATAACAGCCAAACCATTGGGATTTTCGAACCAAACCAAAGACAAACATTGTAGCCAAGACAGTAATTGAAAACTCTCTAATACATAGCAAAAGCATTGGAACGCTCCTTCAGGCAGTTTTGGCCTTAAGAATGTGCAAACTTTTCGGAAAATGTCGATAAATGACATTGTGCTACAAAATTTGACCCGAAAAATATTCAAGTGTTCTAATGCAAAATTATATCGTGTTGGGATCCATGGACAACGACAATGCCTTTATTTCGTTTGGGTCACTTCGTTTTATTTTTTTATAATGGTAAAAGGAGTGAAAATCTGGGTTTCTTACATTTTCAAATTTAAACGGGCATATCTTATTTTTTCCACAACGGATTTCTTTTGATCCTTCTTCCTTTTAAAGGGGTGAATAAAGTCTTTTGAATAAGCTATTGTTGTTTTAAATCGGTTAACAAATGGCTAAGTTATAGTGGTTTATGTCTGAAAAACCCCACAAAAAGCCTATAAAGGAATTTCCCATAATTTTCAAAATAAATATTGAACAAAACAAAAAAACATTATATTTTTTAAAATTATGAGAAATTCCTTTATAGGTTTTTTGTGGGGTTTTTCGGACATAAACCACTATAACCTAGCCATTTGTTAACCGATTTAAAACAACAATAGCTTATTCAAAAGACATTATTCACCCCTTTAAAAGGAAGAAGAATCAAAAGAAATCCGTTGTGGTAAAAATAAGATATGCCCGTTTAAATTTGAAAATGTAAGAAACCCAGATTTTCACTACTTTTAACGTTATAAAAAAATAAAACGAAGTGACCCAAACGAAATAAAGGCATTGTCGTTGTCCATGGATCCCAGCACGATATAATTTTGCATCAGAACACTTGAATATTTTTCGAGTCAAATTTTGTAGCACAATGTCATTTATCGACATTTTCCGAAAAGTTTGCACATTCTTAAGGCCAAAACTGCCAGAAGGAGCGTTCCAATGCTTTTGCGATGTATTAGAGAGTTTTCAGTTACTGTCTTGGCTACAATGTTTGTCTTTGTGTTGGATCGGAAATCCCAATGGTTTGACTGTTATATGCCAAAATATCCAAAAAACGTCAATAAAAAACTTAAAGTCAAAATCGGGAGGCTCGATTTTCACGGTAGATATATGGTCCAGTGGACTTTTTTGCTCAGTTCAATCCCAGGAATCCGAAACGCGAAGGCCTCATTAAGGTTTTTTTGCTTCCACACAAATCGCCCCACCCTACTGTATATTAACCATCACTAGACTACAGTCGATTTTAATTTATTTATTTTTTCATTTTCACCCTAATATATCTCATGGATGACCTATAAATATGCGCTCAGTGCTTAAGATTTTGTATGCACAAGAAGTATATTTGAAAATATTAGAAAATGATAATTGAAAATGTTCGTTGATTGACAACATTTGAAAATTGTGAAAAGTAATTGCAAAGCCAGAGCAAAATACTAATATATGCAGTTTCACTTGAAATTTTGGTTTAGTGTTTAACAATCAAGGAATGTGATTAAATTTTAAATGAAATAAGAAATAAGGAAGATAACAATTTTCAGATAACGTTTATAATTATTACAGTTAAGAGTTTTTTGATAAACGAATAACTTATGAGACAAATAATTAAACTATATATAAGCGTTACAAGTCTGAGACAAATTCCGTTCAGTATATGATATATATAAAACTGTTTGTATAAAAAATTTCATAGCGTAAAGCAACCTGTGGCAGTGTGAGTGATAAAATACCAGAATAAATTCCTTTAAATATTTTTCTTATAATTTAACCGCCATTTCTTACAGTTCAATTAACATCGCAAAAAACAATGATTTTTCCACAAAATATACTCTATATGTAATTCAAAACGTCAACATTCTTATAAATAAATTTGTAAGTAATAAAATGGCAAAATAAAATTAATTACAGCAATTCATATTAAAATTGTCATTAAATACAATGATAATTAATTATAACATTTGCATAATTATGAGTAATACAATACAAAGAGTGAAAAAAAAAACAAATCAAAGCACAACTTATTTTGAAAACAAAATTAATAAGAATAATCCAAAAGACAGTAGAAAGTAATTATGAAATTAAATTGGTTTTAAATAACAACCTCCCCCCATTAATTATCTTTTATTGTATTCATTATTCAAAGCTTAGTGCCTTTGTTTATCTCCTAGGTAGGATTAAAAGTCATTGACAAATATTAATAAATTTTATTCAGTTTACATTTCTTTTTGTCCATGAGTAAGAGATGTGAAGAGGATAATCTTAAGGGATGGGATTCATAAATATAGTCATAAGAGCATAGCTGAGAAGTAACTCAAAGCGCGTAACCTCCGACAGTGTTATTTTTTTAATCAGCTTTCCAATGAATTTGAAACATTCGAATTCCGTCTATTAAGGTTTTTTTCATATTTTGCATCAAACTAGGAGTGTTTTTGAGTTTTTCTTATGTTCTAACTATTTAAAATAGATCAAACACCAATAAACATACCACAAAAACACAATAAATAAAAAACAAAAATTAAAAAATGTTTTTAAAATTTTTTTTTCAAAAATAGTTTTTTAAAAACTCTAATTTTTTCTAAAATTTAAAAATGCTCCTTGGGTTTTCGTAGAGCTCATATAACTCTTATACTTATATATATATATATATATATATATATATATATATATATACAAAATATCCATTTGTGTAAAAAAGTTATAATTTATATGGGAAACGGTATAGAATAAAAAATAATTTAAAAAATTAAGCTACAGTGTTTTATTTATAAATGCACTGGAAGCTAGAAAATAATTTTTCATGATGGAATCTTTCTTTGGGTGACGTAGGGGATGGAAGATACCAAGGAACGGTTCTGACCGGCTTTAACATGGCAAAGCCCGGGATTTATCTTGGTCCCTCTTTCATCTCAAGTGGACACTGACCTCCCCGTGGTGTCACCTGGGGAACTGCCTTTAACATCCCTCAACATGTGCTGCGCGTTCACCCATAAGAACGTTAAAAACTTGGGTTTGGGCGTCGGGTAAGTAACCCTCCCCTAGAAAAAAAACAGCCTACTATGAAAAAACGAAGGAAAAGAAAAACAAATCCCTCAAAAGTTGACGACCCCCGCAAACGTTTTAAGGGCCATGATCTGCGAATCTGCACCTGGAATGTTCGCACTCTTTATAGAGAAGGTGCAGTTAACGCATTGGCAGATGTACTTGAAAAGTACAAGGCCGACATTATTGCCATACAGGAAATTCGAAGGATTGGGAAAAGCGTCACAACAACACCTAAAGGTGACGCACTGTATTATAGCTGCCATGACACAAAGCATGAGTTTGGTTGCGGATTTATAGTTGGTCGGAAGTTAAAACATCTGGTCTCCAGCTGCACTCCAGTAAATGAAAGACTTGCTACAATACGGATAAAAGCTAAATTCTTCATCATTAGCTTTATCTGCGCTCATGCTCCAACCGAAGAAAAGGACGAACAAACCAAAGATATATTCTACGAGAGCTTGGAAGAAACATACGACCGTCGACCTGCCCATGACATTAAAATTATTCTAGGCGATTTTAATGCCAAAATTGGAAAGGAGAATGTCTTTGGCCCAACAGTCGGAAAATTCAGTCTCCACAGTGAAACATCTGACAATGGTATGAGGCTGATAGACTTTGCAGCTGCAAGAAACATGGTAGTTAGCAGTACCAGATTTAAGCATCTCGATATTCATAAGGGCACCTGGTGTCGCCAGATCAAAGAACAAGAAATCAAATTGATCACGTTGTGATAGATGGAAGACATACATCAAGCGTGTTGGATGTACGATCGTTCTGAGGTGCAAACATAGACTCGGACCACTACCTTGTTGCAGCAAAGGTACGTACCAGATTAAACGTAGCCAACAAAGTGAGAACAGACCCCACCACGGAAGTTGGACATCGGTAAGCTGCAATCACAACAAATAGCCACGGCATATTCCACTCAACTGGCCCAACTGCTTAATCAAAGCACTCCTCTTCTCGATAATATATCAGGACAAGGGCAAAACATTGCCCACTCCAGGCAATCAGCCGCAAAATCAGTACTTGGATACCAGAGACCTGCACCAAGGAATCTATGGTATGACCAGGAGTGTCGTGCTGCTACCGAAGAGAAAAATGCAGCATATAGGGCTACTTTACAATCAGTAGCAACACGTAGCGCACGAGAGAGGTATCGGGAGAAAAGGAGAGAGGAGAAACGTATTTTCCGCAGGAAAAAGAGGGAGATGGAAAAGCGGGAGTGTGAACAAATGGAGATGTACAGGAGACAGAATGAAGTCCGAAATTCTACCAAAGAGAGAAGCATGAAACTGATGGCTTTGGAACTGGCACATCCTTCTGTAAAGACCAGCAAGGTAATCTGTTAACTGATATAGATAGTGCGCTAAGGATATGGAAAGATCATTTTTCCAAACTGTTAGTATTCAATAGTAGCGAAGTCGACGAAGATACCACAGATCCAATCCCAGAAGATGGTATTGAATGTATACCACCTGGCCAAGATGAGGTAAAGACAGCAATAAACCGGCTGAAGAATAATAAGGCAGCAGGAGCTGATGGCCTACCAGCCGAGCTGTTTAAAACCGGAGACGACACGCTGATAAGATGTATGCATCAGCTAGTTAGCTCCATCTGGCAGGAAGAACGCGTACCCGACGATTGGAACCTGAGCATCCTGTGTCCCGTTCATAAGAAAGGAGATAAGACTTTATGCTCCAACTATAGGGGCATAAGTCTTCTCCCTATCGCCTACAACATAGTGTCAGGGATATTGTGCGAACGACTAAAGCCCATGGTCAACGAAATAATTGGACCATACCAATGCGGCTTTAGACCTGGCAAGTCCACCATTGACCAGATATTTACCATGCGGCAAATCCAGGAGAAGACCCAAGAGATGCAGATCGACACCTAACACCTTTTTGTCGATTATAAAGCAGCCTTCGACAGCCCGCTGCGTTCAAAGGTATTCCAAGCCATGTCTGAATCTGGTATCCCCGCAAAGCTCATCCGGCTTTGTAAAATGACTTTAACTGACACGAGGTCCTCAGTTAAAATAGGAAAGAACCTCTCCGAAGAGTTTTGTACCAAAAGAGGTTTCAAGCAAGGAGACAGCCTTTCGTTTGATCTTTTTAACATCCTGCTAGAAAAGGTTATACGAGAGGCAAACGTCAAAAGAAGTGGCACAATCTACACCAATAGCCACATGTTACTTGCTTATGCTGATGACGGACGAACATTGCTAGATCGACTCCAAATTGTCTGAAACAGATTTCGCCCAAACTCACTAAATTATATAAAAATGACCTCTGCTCAATTTGGTAAAGTCGTACACCATTCGTCCTGAAGTCTTGAAGACCTTTTCATCTCGATACATACATACACTCGTACAAATATTGATTTATAATCATATTGGCATCGGCAACAAAAGCTATTGAAGTAAAGGATATAATTACAACAAATTTACATAAATGTTTACATATGTACACATTCATCAAAACCCAATTAAAATGCTAGATGAATTTAATAAAGCCATCAGCTTGTCAAATACATAAATTCGTAAAATACTTTTAAATTAAAACTAATTAAATATTCTTAAAACATAAAACATTAAATTTCGTACAACAACTGTGAAAAGGTCAAAAGTTATTAAATTAAAATGGTGATTGTACTCAGCCATTGGATTCCGTTAAAAAATATAAAATATTCGTATGTATGTATGTATTGTATGTATGCATGGAGATAATAGTAAATGAAGTATATCAAAACCAACCAAATTATTTTTTTTTCATAGTGAGTAATTGATTATGAACCGAAATTTTTTAGAATTTATAATATGAAATTTATTATTTGATGTTTTGCTTTTATTCTCGGGTTTTAGTTTCATTTTCACATAAAATAAATTGAAGCTGGTGAATTCAACTGAAATGAATGTTTTGAATATTTCGTTAATGAATTCAAAAATTAAAATAAACAATAAATCGTAGGTTTTGGGTCATTTGTAACACACCGAAATAATTGCGGTATCTAAAGAGTTTATTTTTTTAATTGAGCACTCTTGTACGTCTGCAATATTTTAATGACAAAAACCTCTCCCTCTCTTTTCAAGACGTTGAGGCATTCTGTGTTGTATTATTTAAACTACAGAGATCCTGAAGGACAATCCAACGAAAATTTCTACTAATTCTAAATTATACAAAAGGTTGTCAATTTTGAATCACTCATGGCTGTCGCTTGTAGAGGAATCCATCGAAAAACAAAACAATGGCAACTTTAAATTTAAACGTTGTAAAACAGAAATCTTGTAAAGCAGAATCAATCGAATCCATACGTTTTGACAGCAACAGAAGCCATTAGCTGGCCTAACTGTATCACCTTGTTTATTGCACCATGCTGTGCGTTAAAAATATATTCCCATATTTTGAAAATTTTCACAATGTTAGATATAAATAATTTCAATAGTATATACATGTCAATATCTCAATGAATTTGCCATGTCTGAATAAATAATTCAATAGAAAAATCTTGTAAAACTAATTTCAATAAAACGTTACACAAAAATATCTGTATATACATACATATATATGGACTACATGTAATTACTTTTCAAGTTTTTACAGTTTTTTTTTTTTAATATGTATCAACAGAAAAAAGTTATCGTGAACGGACCAATTGAAACAAATATAAAAAACATTGAGATTAAGTTTTAATTCCCCAAAAATGTTGTAACAGCGGGAAGAGAAAGAAAAGGAATATGTACAAATATTAAAACTGTCAAAAACTGTTGATGTTTTGAAAATTTGTTTTCCACATAACTAACTACAGTAGGAAAATATTAGTAAGTAAAGAACGAATAAAACGAACATTCTATACACTAAATCTAAGATAATCTCAAATCAGTTCAAAATCAGTCATGATTATCCTGGAAATCTCAGTAGTTTAACGCTGAGGACCATTGAAACAGACTGGTGATAGTGATGACGACATTACTGGGACATTTCGGGGCCCATATTTCAGGAAGTTTTGGTTCCTGACAGAAAAAAACTAACGAAATCATCATCACAACGACTACCAGCTATAGTGTATCTTGGAAATGGATCTAATTTTGGCAGATATTCGTTTCGATATTTATCGTGCCAAACAGCCATTTTAGTAGGTCACCGTATGATTTGAAGAAGCTTTTATGAAATAAAAATATTTCGTTGTAATCAAAATCACAAGGACTGACTTCGATTAATATATCACAAAAATTATCTAACTACACATAGGTGAAAATTTTAAACTCTTGTGATGGAGGTACCAGAAGGAGTTGTACAATATAGTCCTCCTTTGTAGTTGATGGACTAATAATGTCACCACCTTCTTTTCGTGCACACCAGTTACTTTAATTGTTCTCCGTAGGATTTTTTTTAGGTTATGAACCATTACGCAGAAAACGTGAACTTGCCCACATTTTTTAACATTATATGTCACTTCAAACGGAAACTTATGAGTACTTTCGGAAAAAATTCTAAACGATACTCGAACTGCACTTAAGAAACAATTCTGAACTTTTGTGAAGGACGTAGTCGAAGGTGTAGTCCGATATGTACCTTCTTGCAACTTGATGTATGTTTGGAAGTAATTTTACGATGTGAAAATGTTCTGCCCACTTTGTTACTCAATTCGTGCTCAGCGGTCATTTTAGTTGGTGCGGGCTGAACATGCCTTTATTCTGCACTTTTGCGGAAAATGCAGAAATTTTTTTGTGGGAGGTAGCCGAACGAATATAGGTACCAAACCTATATAGTCCATATTTCCACCTAATCTAAATACGAATGTAGAAGAAATATGACTATATGACCATCTTCAAACTTGATCTAACTGAAAACTGGATTTTTTGGGATGTGGTACTCTTTGAGTTAATGAGCGATATGGTATGTTCCAGAACTGCAAGAATCTACCAATTTTTTACTATTTTTTCGGTATATTAAAGAAAAAATTATTATTGTAGTAACAATTTGATCCTTGCATGTTCTGGAACAGTCATATAGTTGCATAAACAGCACAAATTTTAGTATACAGAAATACAGAAATTTTCCAAGTATTTTGTAGAAGCCGAATTTTTGAGGTTACATAGTTATTCGTTTTTCATAAGTTGCCACGATTACTTTGTTTACATTTTGTTCAGCCCTCTTCTTTGCTTAAAAGCTTTCTAACCAGCGTGAAAATCTTCAGAAATGTAACTAAGCCCATTTAAAAATCGTGAACGCCAAAACCATATACATATAATCTATACTCTACCATAACCTATATACAGATCGTCCAGAAATATTCTTATCACACCCTTCATAAGCTTATGCCGCCAAACTGACTTATGTAGGGCTACCTTAAAAATACATAAAAAACAAAATTTGTTTTTAAACAAATTCTATTATTCCTACATGTCAGTCAGGATACAAATGAAATGTACTCACTCACAATCACACAGTGAAATTATTCATAAGTTGTAACAAACTTAAATAAAGTATAAAAAACGTGAATTGAATAAATAAAAAAAGTTTATGCAGTGAATTTTATATTTCTAGGTAGGTATATGAAATCAAAATTGTATGAAATAATAACAAGTTAAAACACTCTATACAAATTACTCTCTTCATTGAGTAAATTCGACCTAGAAATAAAATCAAAGGAAGAAAAATTGGGCATTACAAGAAAAAATAGATCGAAATATGATCGTGAGTTCATCGAGATGTGCAAGAGTCAAAATTAAGTCCGAATCTTTTATTTCTTCCTTGACATTCATATTGCTCGAATTTCAATTGAATCACTTCCTTACTACGAAAATGTTTAATCAACCTTGTCATGTGAAAAACGAAAATCAAATTTATCAGAAAACACTCAAATATCATATTACAATTGTTGACAACGAGAAATAAAAAAACAAAAACTATGACAAGAAACTTCTACAACTTTTGGTAGTCTTTCTATAATAGATTCTTATGGCGGAAGTTTGATTTTTTGTATTTCTTTTTTTGTTTTCCTTCTTTTTTGTCGCAAAGTCGTGACTGACTTTATTTTTGGCAAAATTAAGCAAACAAAACAAACGTGGCCAACAAACAAACACGAAAACGTTGTCTGGTATCAGTTTTTCAATAATAACAAAATCAGCACGCAGTTCAATGTTCTTTTGTTTATGACCATGAAATTTTTTAATTTAATTTAATGAAACAAAAATAGAAAATTGCCTACACAATTTGTATGTGCTTCTTGTTGTTGTTGCTTTTATTCGTTACTACCCCGCCTAACGTATGATGTTTGCAGTTAGTTTTCTGTTCAATAATTAAGTATACGACCGAATGTACTCTGCATGGGGTAAACGTAGCAGCTGAATGCATGAATGACAGTTTTCCTTCTGGTTATGTATTAAGATATTATTTACATAGAATTTACTATTTATAAAATACATACAGTGTTGTGCATATCAAAAGCAACAATTTTAGGATTTTGCAGTAATTCAATTTTTGGATCCGTTACAATTTTTAAAAATGTAATATATTGTTGCCAGTTTTTCTTTATTATGTACAGAGAGCTTCCAACAAGTTGTTTCTGTACTTTGTCGTTGGATGGGATAACAACAACAATAATATTGGCTGATCCTCGAGAACGGGGATTGCAAAACAAAAGCAACAATAGAATATTATTAAAAATTGTAGTATCATCGGTGTTAATTAACTGAACTTTTGACTTAAATTTGCCTTTTGGTGCATGGTAGTGTCATTTTAGAAAGGATTTGCATTTGTTATCCTAACAGGGTTGCCACTTTTTACCACTTTTCCCATTGTCTGGGGAAAATCTCATAATACCCTCAAATCAAAAATTTTTTCGCTCATATAAACATTTAAATTTTAAAATATTCATTCGGAAAGTGGATTAATATCAAACGTTCTTTTGTTTGCCGCATAATAAAAAGTTAAAAAATCAAATATTGGTAAACACAATACATCCTTGTGTAAACCCCTTAAGGCCATCGGCAAATTTTGGCGGAAAACGTTGGGGAAACTTTAGAAATAACACTAATAGGAACTTCCAAGAATTAGTTGGGACTCTTATTTCCGATATATGACCTAGAGTACTTCGCAGAAGAAGTTTTGAAAACAATTTGAAAAGTTATACACTGGCCAAGAAACCATTGACATACCCAAAGGAAGACAATTTATGAAACACTGGTAGAAAATGCAGTGTTTTATATGGTTTAAGCGACCCAATAAAATTTTTTTATTTTATTTTCAATAAATTATATTAAAAATAAGATTTAATAACAAAAAAATATAAAAAACCTGTATTATTTAGCCATATGAGGATATTTTACTCATTGTTGGTTGAAACAATGGGTTCTTGACCGTTGTATTGTTTCAGTTGGGAGCTGTATAATTTCTCAAATTGGTTTCAAAACTTCTTCTGCGAAGTACTCTGGGCCATGTATCGGAAATAAGAGCCCCAACTTATACTTGGGTGTTTCTATTCGCATTATTTTTAAAGTTTCCCCAATGTTTCTAAACACAATGTGCCAATGGCCTCAAGGGGTTTACACCAGGATGTATCGTATTTACCACTATTCGGTTGTTTAACTTTTTTATTATGCGGCAAACAAAAGAACGGTTGATATTAATCCACTTTCCGAATGAATATTTTAAAATTTAAATGTTTATATGAGGGAAAACAATTTTGATTTGGGGGTATTATGATATTTTCCCCAGACCATGGGAAACGTTTGAGAAAGTGGCAACCCTGTTAGGATAACAAATGCAAATTCTTTCTAAATGACACTACCATGCCCCAAAAGACAAATTTAAGTCAAATATACAGTTAATTTACACCGATGACACTGCCATTTTTAATAATATTCTATTGTTGCTATTGTTTTGCAATCCCCGTTCTCGAGGATCAGCCAATATTATTGTTGTTGTTATCCCATTCAACGACAAAGCACAGAAACAACTTGTTGGAAGCTCTCTGTACATAATAAAGAACAACTGGCCACAATATATTACATTTTTAAAAATTATAACGGATCCAAAAATTGAATTACTGCAAAATCCTAGATTTGTTGCTTTTGATATGCACAACACTGTACATATGCATATCAACACAAAGCTCGATTGCATAAAATTATTACATTCAATGCCAAATATTTTATTATAATAAAAGTCTAAGGTTGCCAAAAACACACAGCAAAAAAGTGTTTGAATGCAACGTTGATGTGTTAATTATATCTTAGTAGTATGTGTTAAAACTATAGTCATATACAGTTTGATTTCTTTCTCAATTTGTTTTATCAACAAAATGTGCCTTCGAATAAGTGATGAATATCCTATTTGTATATTTTGGGGAGCATTTTATTGATTTTAAGGAGTGTTTTCGGCGCTGAATAAATTAATCAATTTTCAAGTAATTAGTAACCAAAGTACTAGTCCAAACTTGACCTAAATCTGGACCAAACATAACGATGTCCAAGGTGTGTATTATATGGATAACTCCTTCCGAGAGGTAATGGAGTTATCCAGCCAGTCGGACGGACATGGTTAAATAAACTTCAAATCCATTTCAAACGATTTGTTGCAATATTATGTTGGATATTAAACCAAGGGTTCGGAGTTGGAGTCAGAGTCTAGCAAATTTTGCTGGTGTCGGAGCCGGAATCGTGAAAATAAACTCGACTATGAGCAAAAACCAAGACTAGGGTGTCCAAAACCGAAACCGGTTAACCGGTTTTGAGTTACAAAACCGAAACCGGTTTTCGCCCAAAACGTCATTTTCGGTTAACCGAAAAAACCGGTTATTTATGTCGGTTAACCGGTTTTAAAAAAGTAGTAATATTTTTAAAATTTCATTACAATTGTATTCTTGAAAGTAAACTAAACATAACTAACAAAAGGTACGGCTAAATTATAAATGTCAGATACCTTTAAACTTGAAAATATTTAGTGTAAAATGGCACAACTCCAATATAGTTCAATTGAACGATCTATGAAAAAACTGCGTATACGTAATATCACACGGTTGTTTGAATGACGTTATTCATACGTTTTTGAATTATTACAGTAAACTAAGAACTTGTCGAATTTAAGGTTGTAAAGGGTAACGATAACAAAGTACATTTTGATTCCGGCACGATAATTTAAGGTTCTCACTGCAAGAAGGAGAATCCAGACTTAATGAAATGTAAATTTAATTCCTTTGGTACACAATCGTATATTTGTAAGGGCTTTTACTATTCTTAGAGCACAATTTCTGACTTATGTTTGCTGTCTCCACTTTAAGGTTGAATGTTAAATAACAAGGATATTATCAGATAATTATATAATAAAGAATTAGTTATACTTAATTTACCCTTGCCGCACATTTTTAATCAAATAGTTATCAATTATGAGCAATTTTGTACCTATTTTACAAAACCGGTTTAAACCGGTTAACCGGCTTTAAAAATTTTTGAAAACCGAAAACCGGTTTTTGAAAAAACTGAAAATTTCGGTTAACCGAAAACCGTTTTGTTTGGAAAAACCGGTTTTTTTAGACACCCTAACCAAGACCCAATATTTTATCTCTATATTGATTACAAAATGCATATCGGAAACATTTTTGGGTCAATTTATTATACTCTACACCACTATGAGGGGAGGGTATTATAATTTGGTTTGGCCAACAAGTTTGTAACGCATCGAAATAATGGTCGTAGACCCATACTTATATATTTCAAATTGAAAGTCTCGACGAGCTGAGTCGATCTGGCTATGTGTGTATCCGTCCGTCCGTCTGTCCATCTAAACCTTGTAATCACGCTACAGGTCGCAATTTTGATCGGATCATCATCATTGATGAGGATCCCGGAGGGGAAGAAGCCTATTGATTTTGGTGGTGGTCGGATAATATTATATTATAATGGGCCAAAAACTTATTTGGAGAAAAAGTCAACGTTTTATTTCAAAGCGCATATCTCCGCATGTATAAGGGGTATATCAAAAGCAAAACCTGCTAATGAAAGAAGATAATACCACTTTTATAGTATAGTAGGTTGTCGTAGGTGGTCAAACAATGAAGATATCACAATATTCGCTAATACAACCCAACTTTTAATTTTTGCGATTTTAATTATAATGACGAATATCACATCTTTCGATGGGGAGCTTCCCATACCCCACCTTTACAATGATGCAAAGTCGGTTGCCGTAGGTGGCCAAATAACGGAGATATAGTAACATTCGGTAATACATCCCATTTTTCAATTTTTTTCGAACTCGCGCTGCAGATCGCAATATTGATAGGATCGTTACGAAATTTTTTGGGTTAATGGGGTTCCCACAGAGAAGGAAGCCCATTGATTTTGATGATGATCGGATAATATTCAGGGGACGGAATGGGGCAAACTCATGTGGAGGCAAATTCAAAATTTTATTTATATCGGCTTCTAGTTGGGGTATTCCAACGGCAAAGCCTGTCAATGGAAGAAGAAAATATTACCTTTACATTGGTGTAAAGAAGGTTGGCTAAGGTGGTCACACAATAGTCGGTAATGCATCCAATTCTTCAATTTTTTTGCAATCACGCTACTGGCCATAATTTTGATCGGATAGTCACAAAATGTTGGTTGCTTATGGGGGTCCCAGAGAGAAAGAGGCATATTATGTTTGATGGTAGTCGGATTATATTCCTTAAAAGAAATGTTTACCAGTGAAAAGCTTATGCACAGGGGTAGTGGTGTAGGGTATCACATGGTCGGCCCCGTCCCGACTATAGCCTTTGCTCACTTGTTGTTTATGACACAGAAAAGAAAACGAACAATATAGGCTGGAATGACTGTAATTTGGATTTCTTATTCGCACTGGGTAGATAACAGCGAGGTTAACCTAACTGATTAGTAAATAATTTAATACATTTAGTGGTGGAATTTATTTTCGGACTCGACTCCGGAGTTGGATTCGATGTCGGAGTCGTGAAAAAAATTGGACTGGAGTCTGACTACCATCTGACTCATCACCACAGAATAAGTTCCAGTTGACGGTATCGATGAGCAAAACACTTAGCCGAACTCAGAGGCTGTGGCTGTATACTGACACAAAATACAGACAAACTTATTGTAACAATTTTAGTAGAGAAATATTTTCTCAATGATAAGAATGCCGCTGGAGATTTTATCTCCAGGACTCGATAGAGGCTCACCATATAATATGTAAATTATTATCAAAATTGTCATATCATACCTTGCAAATCTAAATCCTGTAAAAGATGCAGGTAAACATAACGACACGTATCCCTTAAGACTGCTGTTGACAGCCCAATTTAATACCGTCGTGGAGAATAAAGGTACGACATTCACGATCGGCAGTTAAAATTTTAAGGAACGACTACGAGCGTATCAAAACGTGTATCTGTTTATTTAGCAAGTTCTCAATGAAGGACTGTCGTAACATTGTGTCAACAGGCAAAATTCAATAACACTTTTAACATTTCCAAAATGGCCTAACCCACATGCCCAAGAAATCAAACAGACTATAAAGATCTAACCATAACCTTTTGAAATAACTACTAAAAAATCCATATGGCATTGAATAACACTACGTAATACTACTTTCTAAAATAATGCAATATGGAATTTTTTAGAATTTATTTCAAAAGGTTTCAGTTAAATCTTTACAGTCAGTTTGATTTTTTGGCATATACATATATTCCCTACCGAAGAGGCAGACAATCTACCATATGACATTTTTAAAAATCTGCTGGAAAGGTGATACATGAACAACAACGCGTGCTACATGACCAGCTTTAAATGATACCTACAGCATCAGGACAGACAGCAAACATGTTTGTATTATTTTAGAACAAAACATCCAGTAGACTCGTTCCAAATGGTCCTCATGGCCACCGTAACAGCCAAAATCAAATTGGGATCAGGACGATTATTCATTTTGGACAGTTATTTTCCTACATCAACATGCTTACAAAGACTAGATTTTTCTAATCTAAGACACACTCGATATGATTTAAGCTATTTTAAGCATGGATAGCAGCAAACAAAGAAAATCTAAAGATGTAAATGTCAAACAATAATGAAATCATCTTACAAGTTGTAAATATTTATGCTACATATGCTAATTTGAAGCCTAGATTACATTGCATAATGGGTCGAACACTAACAGCGGTAATGTCCAAATTAAAAATTTTGAACTAGTCAATGACTTCATATACAGTGCCCGAAATTAAGATAGGTTGTGTAGCCGGTATTAGATCTGATGAACGTCTCAAAGCCGAATGATACTTGTTTACTAGTTTGAAAAATAATTGATTCACTTTTGTTTTTAATTAAACAGAGTTTAATAACTTACGGTATTTAGTGCAATTTATACGCTACTTGTATGGACAGTATCAGAGTTGTAGATTTTTTCTAAATGTTATGTATGGTTGTATCGCGGTAAAGTGTCCGAAATTAAGATAGGTTCACATAGAAATTTCTAATTTTTTCATAATTCAGATGACTTTTATTGGAGTTTAGGTTTTGCTACAAAATAAAAAATAGTAAAATCAATTTTGGGCGATTTACACATTTCAAATAGCACGAAAAAATAAATAAATCCAGATTGCTAAAAATTTTATAAATTGGGTGCATTAAAAAGCGTCGGGAGTTTAAGACACTGCTTTGACGAGAATCCGGTATCGTAACGGTGATGTAAACCAACGTTAATAAGCTCGAATTGACAAAGGAAGAATAACAATTTTTCCCCAACCGAAATCCTTTTGCATTGTTTTTTTTTTTTTAAGTAAAAAAACAAAGACATTTTTGGAACTTTAGAGCATTTGCCTAGAAGTTTGTGGACGATCCGAATAAATGAGACTTGTTGAACTTTTTTTGCAGAGGAGGTACTCGACGGAATGGACCGACAAAGTTCATCTTGGAACTAGATTTAATTTAATTACCGTAGGATTTCAGAGCTTTTAGGTCATTAAGCCCGGAAGCATGAACAAGCCGATCTTAAAATTTGAAAATTTAAATAAGAAAAATGTATTAGTCGGCTTTGCCGACAGAGGTACACATACCCTTAGCCTGTGTAAATTGAAAAAACATCAGCTGCAGACAGATCTAATACCGGCTAAACAACCACGAAGCTGCCGATAAAAATATGGATTTGGATAAAAGCTCAAAAGTGAAGTAGGTATCAGCAGACGTGGATCGACATAGTAGATTTGGGAAGCGATTTTTTAGTATTTATTGATAGATATTTTGCGGACCAGTAATTTCAGTTAGCCACAGTTTAGTTTAAAGCGTTTGTAAGGAAGTGCTGTCTTGTAGCTTCCGAAAAAATTTCAAAGAGATCCTCGAACTGACCGTCAACTGCTCATAAACAAAAATACTCCTTCGACATTTTGTGACATTTGACATTTTGTGAGGGAGGTACCTTAAGGAGTGAACGGCTCCGGCCCATTTTTGAACTTAAACTAAGTTTGGATAATGTACATACGTTCAAGAAATATCGCGCGTACTATTTTAGCGAACATTTTTAAACTTTTTGGGTTAAGTACCGGAAGGAATGCACCGATAGAAATATTATGAAAAACAACGTTTGGACCAACGCAATATCCTGTTCTTAAGTTGTCATACGTACCAGCCGCCATACATGGCGGCCGTAGGGTTTTTTTACAGGTCTCAGGCTTTTTTCTTAAGAACTATGGACTGGAACCTTAAAACATTTGTACCGTAGTTATAGGGGTCCCATGAACAACCTATTGCAAAATAATCAAAATGATTCGAGCGCAGGTGTTAAGCGGCACTTTTCCGATATTGTGTGTGGGTATTACACGAAGGAGTGGACAAATACAGCCAATATGCGAACATGATCTATTCGTCGTGCTCACCGTTTTTGCGAAAATTTTCGAACTATTGTGGGGGAGGTACCCTAAGGAGTGGATCGGTTTGAACCATCTTCTATTACGAGGTAAAAAGTTTAGACTATATCGATTGATTTATTGTAGAATAAACGTGAGCACCAGCCGGTCAAACACACAGACAAACGAATTTCGTCCAAACATATTAGGGACCAAAACTATTATTTCTTTAGCCTAAAGCTGAGGGTATTAAAAAATCCTCGAATAGCCCTAAAATTGCACTTAAGCGAAAATGTTGAACTTTTGTGAGGAAGGTACCGGAAATAGTCTTAGGTTTGAGAGAAATATTGCTATATGTATAGATTGCACCATTGACAATCACTCTTTTCGCTAAACAATGTACCCACTAGCAATTATAAAGAACCAGATTATAAAAGCAGAAGTTTGTTAGTAGTTCCAACGAATTTGGTCTGGAATCGCTTTAGAGAAACATGCTACAAGTCTTCCAAATAAATACATTTGAACATATGTTTCCACAACATCCCCAAAATGACAAGGGAGACTTCTCTCTTTATCAATAAGCGTACGCCGCGGTGCAGTGGTAAACACGTCTGCCTGCATTCAGAAGGTCTGCGGTTCAATCCCCAACCAGAATCAAAATTTTCGGCGATGGCAACTCAACTCAGCGTAATGTTGGCTTACATTTTCTGAGTATTTCAGTCATGAAAAACTTATCAACAAGTTGTGGGGTAAGACACACCTTTCGGACTCGGCGATAAAATGTAGGACCCATATCATGGCTACAAAGTAAACAACTTTATTGTTTCCTTTATGTTACACGGTGCTCTAGAACCAAATTTATATGGAAGGTGCTTACATCTGGGAAGTTTTTGCGGATTCTGAAACTACAATGTTCATAGATGAGAAAAATCAAAAAACAAAAAAAATCAAATTGACATTTTTAGGGTTTTTTTGGGTTTTTAGGAAACCTTAAAAACTCTTAAAAATGTCAGCTTGAGTCGCGATTTATTTAAAAAGCGTTCCGGCGATTTTTTTTGTTTTTGGTTTTTCCCATCTATGAACATTGTAGTTTCAGAAACCGCAAAAACTTCCCAGGTTTAAGCACCTTCCATTTATATTTTAGTTCAAGAGCACCGTGGTTAATGAAGATATTTAGATGTTTTCCAAATTTACCATTTTGGGTTCACAATCTCTTTACTTTAAATTTTGATCTGCCCAATAAAATCGTCGTCATTTTCAGATTTTAGAGAGCCAAATCTCCTCAAGGTCAGACCCTCTTCTTTAATAACGCCAATTAGTTGGCGTACGACTCATTGACATGTTGATTTTTTTAAATCAAAATGTTTATCATTTTATCCCCCAAATATTGTCCGATCATCACCAATAGGATTTTTCCTTACTTGGTTTCTATGGAAAAAAGGATTCTTTAATTTTATCGTGCAGTACGATCGGTCATTGAGCTACAACTATGCTCAATGACCTTTCTCTATTAATAGATAGTAACGATATGTTTCTTTAGAATCCCCTGATAATCCAATCAACCTATTTCCTCTAAAATAAAAAAACGAAAGATTCTGAGAATAGTGATTAAATTCTAACTCTTTTGGTTGAGCCAATATTTAGACACTTAAAATAAATACGAAACAAAAACCAATTTAAATTACAAATATTTGTTCCCACAATCTAATATATGTATATGTGTGTTACTAATTGAATTAATTATGGAACTAGAGCGAAATATTACATTTATCACCACTAGTCGATGATGTTTCTTTTAATTTCGTTAGAAAAAAAGACCATTCAAATTATTTTTTGGCATGTGTGTTTTTTCAACAAAAATTAATTAAAACCATTTCTTTCTTTCACAAAAACAAATTTCACATTTCACAAAAATAGATATAGGCTCATCAGCAACAACGTAACGAATATAAATATTTGTCATGTGGTGGAAATATAAAAAATACATCATTTCACACTTCATCCATCCATGGTTATTACATTCGTCCATTTTTGGATATTGCATTTATGTTTGTTAACAAAATGCATGCACCTACCTACATGCATACAACTGCAGCATCTTCCCTGAAATACGAATGGCACTTTACATCGTGTGCATATGTTGTATTTTGTTTTATAGCTTTTCTTTTTTTTGGGATAGATGATTTAATAAAGTTAAGAATATCAACATGAATAGATTTATAAAATACTTGGGCATTGCGAACAATAACAACAACAACATCAACAGAAACAACATCATAATCACCATCTCGATTGTCGTCATCAACGTCGTGTTGTCGTCATTTGTAGAAACATCTCCAACACACGTTGATGGTGGCGCACTACCACTACACTTCTTATGAGTTGGAAATTTTTAAAATAGTTTTTCCTTCTATTTCCTCCCGGCAGCAACAACAAAAACTACCAAAAAAATACATGATGGATATTTAGGTCATAATCTGAACAACAAATTCTATTTTTTCTTAGTCTTCTTCTTCCCCTCTTCTTCATGATATTTTTCTTGTCGGTGTTTGCTTTTATTTTTGTAAGCGCCTGCCTCGTCACTAGAAAATTTCACAGGAAACACGAAACTTATTTTTTCACTTCTTATTATTTACTATGCTTCTTCTATTTCTTGTTTGCTTACATTGTAAATGTTACCGATGAAACTTACCAACAACAATTTCTTTATTAAAAACTTTGTCGCAACTGGAAAATAGTGGCGAAAAAGCAACTACAAATGGCAGACATCAAATGCAACTGGTTGGCAAAGTTTAGTTTACTTAAATAGTTTTTCTTCTTCTTTTTTCTGCTTCGTGTTTTTGGAAATTATATCTGTTTTTAAACTGGATTTAATTCTTTTTTTTTCGGGGCACACTTTTAGCACAGGACTTGTTTCTCCTTCCTTTTTTTGCTTATTTGAACTTTTTATACTTTAAGAATAAAAATCTGAGTACTTTTGAACGGAAACTACTTCAGAATATTTTATTTCCAATGGTTATTTTTTGTTTCTTAACATAATTTTAAGTTGCTTAAATTTAATTTTAAAAATCACATAATTAAATTTGTTTTTTCTTTTTTTTATATAAAACACATTTTCAAAATTAATTTTTCTGTAGTGTTTCTTTTTCTTCTGGGATGGGGAATAAATAAATCGTATATTATGCCACGAATTCGTATGATTTTTGTTCAATATGAAGAAACCGACTGATTTGAATCAAGAAATTATTTTTGTAGAAAATTTATTTTTTTCTACACAACACTAGTGGCGCGTGTGAACAAAAGCCGTCAGATGTTAAAGAAAACCTAAAGGAAAAACGGAACAATTTTTCAAATTACACCAAAAACAAGCATCGTCTTTTGCACGTAACATGTCGGATGTCGGGAATCGTTCACGACGAGCACATCAGAGATGTTTTGTGGATCTTTCTCTGCTCGATAATGATTTGCTGGCAAGTGAAACATTTTGAAAATAACTCAGAGAAACAAGTTCGTTAGAGAGAAGAAGGAGAGAAAAAGAGTACAATGATCACAAGAAACTATGTAGTGTGTCAGAGATGGGAAATTTAATTGCCGAAAATGGATGTTACAAGGAATTGAAAACAAGTGAAATTTATTAAAGTAATTATTTATATTTTTTACTAATATTACAAAAATTTATGTAAATATGAGAAATTGTAGTTCTCCGTTTTTGTCTATGATGCCAATAATTTACAATTGTGGGTCCTACTGGGCCAAAAGCAACTGCATCCTGCAGTATTCTAGTTATTTATGGGTATTGCTTTTAATTCTGCCATTATAAAAAACAGAATTGGTAATTAAATTCAGATTCTGAATGAGTTATAATCGACGAATATCGTATCATAAAAATGGTACCGTAATTTGGACAATGAATGTCGTATTTTCATTTAAAAAGTACGTCATTGTCCGGCTGAGGATATATCAGAATAATAATCGTAAAAGAAACACACACATACATTAACGCATATATCATGATGCTTACAACCAGAAAACTATATAGAAGATTCTTTGTTGCATTTTGTATATTTTCATACTACAGTAAAATATACATATAAAAATATTGTATTTTTGTAGACTATTCCTCTTTTTATTTTGCTTTGTCACCCACGGCATTATTTAATGTTGTTGAATGAAATTGGTAATTTCATGTAAAAACAAATATCGCCCAACAATTTGTCGTGAAATGCATGGCAAGCAAAAAAGTATTTGCAGTGTATATATGGAATATTTTCGAAATAATAAACATTTCATTTTTTAATTGTATCCGATCAATAAAATGTATATAAATGTATAGTAAATATTATTACTGTTTTGTGCGTTAAACTTTGTGCGTTAAACTTGAATGAAAATAAAATCGGTCAGCACCTTGATGGTCGTATTAAATATGTATGTTTAATATATCGCACCTGTTTAACAAACGGGTAGTAACTCAAAATTTTGAAATTTTCACTTTTTATTGAAAAATTATACCTAATGCTTAACTCCGCCCACTGTAAAAGTCTCCCATTATTATGTCTACTCTTTAATCAAAAATTACTGTCATGCCACTCTTCACGACTTCAAAGTTACTATTACCCAGCAAAAATTTGGATCCGTTAGTCATTATGTAACCCATTACAAAGTAATATGTACAAAAATAACTACTTATTACTCATTACTAAGTAATGAGTACTGTGGCAAAGAGCTTGTGTGTTCAACGCTCACCGCCGGCCGGATACTTAAAAAAAAAACAAAGAACAGTTGCTGGTGCACATGTACCCGCTTAAACAACCCTTAATGTTCGTACGCGAGTTACATATGCAAACACCTTCCACAAACATGATAAATTCCAGGAATTTTTAAACGAAATAAATAACCAAAATAGGTAACCCAAATACCATTTCCGGTATAAAACCTTTTTTTAAATGGTTTTATTTAGCTCACCCCGTTTGTTTTATTATTTATTCTTGGGTCAAATTTAGTAATTCAAATTTCACCCTCTTCCTGTCAACCGATTAATCTGAAATTTTGTATACACTTTGGAATTTGGTGACAATACAATTATGTTTATTCATTATAATTATAAATTCAAGATGGCCGCCGCTACAAAATGGCGGATAACGTAGGTTTTATCAATCCCATCAATATGGGTATCAAATGAAAGGGCTCAACAAGCAGAATACAATATACTATAAAAATTGAAATCCAAGATGGCGGCCGCTACAAAATGGCGGATAACGTAGGTTTTATCATTCCCATCAATATAGGTATCAAATGAAAGGACTCAACAAGCAGAATACAATATACTATAAAAAATTTAAATCCAAAATGGCGGATAACGTAGGTTTTATCAATCCCATCAATATGGGTATCAAATGAAAGTGCTCAACCAGTAGAATACAATGTACTATATAAAATTAAAATCCAAGATGGCGGCCTCTACAAAATGGCGGATAACTTAGGTTTTATCAATCCCATCAACATGGATATCAAATGAAAGGTCTCTACAAGTAGAATACAATTTACTATGCAAAATTTAAATCTATGATGGCCGCCGCTACCAAATGGCTGATAACAATTTTTTATCAATCCCACCAATATGGGTATCAAATAAAAGGGCTTGACAAGAAGAATACAGTGCACTATACAACCTCAATATTTAAGATGGGCGCAGCCACTAAATGGCGTATAATTAAGATTTAAATTTAGAAATTGAATCTGTAATTTAGGTATCGGATTAATCCAGCCTGAATCCACCACCCAAGTCAAGATTTTTTATCGTGTTGAGGACTGTGTGGCGTTAGGGTGGCTAAAAATGATACGTCGTTAGCGGTACGTTTTTAGCGGTACAGTTGGACTGCAATAAACTAACGGGCAAGAAACCTTGCAATAATGAAGCACTAAATTAATTAAACAGAATGCGAAATAAAAACTAAAAACTAGAAAATAAAAATAGGTAAAAAACTTTTTAAGTTAAACGGTTTTATGTTAAACATACATTGCAATGTTTAAGATAAATGTACTAAAAACCAAAAAATAATAAAATAGATACAGTCGTGGGAATTATAAACATATGCATAGACTAGACTAAAATAAAACCGTGGGGCACGTCAATTGTTTACAATCGTTGATTAAAATGTTTGTTTTGTAATGTTACTCTATAATTAGGCAGTTGTTCAACCGACAACGATGGACGTGTGATAAGTAGGGCTAGAATGAGGAAACAAGCTAGCAAGCTCCATTATAAGCGAGTTTTAGGGTTTCATAGTGGTGAGCGAGTAGTACTTTGTCGATTAAAGACAAACTACGAGCAGTGAAACGATTCCTCGCTAGCCAGCAGTGTGAATGTCCAACGATAAACTAGTTGAAACATCTCTTTTATTTACATGGAGTGTATAACTATTGGAATTTCCATGAGCAAGAAAATAGTAAGTAATTTCCTCACCGTCTGCGGGCCAACTGCCTAACGACGAATTAAACGATTCTTCTATCGCACATTAAGTCGATAATTTGTAGACAATTGACGTGCCCCACGGTTTTATTTTAGTCTAGTCTATGCATATGTTTATAATTCCCACGACTGTATCTATTTTATTATTTTTTGGTTTTTAGTACATTTATCTTAAACATTGCAATGTATGTTTAACATAAAACCGTTTAACTTAAAAAGTTTTTTACCTATTTTTATTCAAATTATATTCATTCAGCATAAATAAATTCCAAATTATTAAAATGGACGATAAACAATTCTACGAATTAAAATCAGCTCATAATATTTCGTTCACTTTAATTATAATCTAGCTAAGTAAGCATAAAATCAAAAACACTGTAAAGGTATATTATTGAAGTTAATAAAGTACAACGACAGTCTTAATTTAGCACTGATTTCGTTGAAATCAAATTGTCTTATTTTTTAAAAACGTCTCGGCGATCGGTTCCTACGTTTTTCGCGTGGCCGAGTGTGTTAGGCTACAAAGCAGAAGTTCGTGTGTTCAAATCCGGAAGATTGCGAAATAAAAAAATTTTTTCCACTTCCAGTGGCCATGAAATAACTAGTTATTCTAGTGGTTATATTGGTCATAGAATAACTAGTCACTCAGTGCGACATGCCCTTGTTAAAATAATGGGTTAGAAGGGGGTTTTGTAAGTAGTTACGACTACCAAAAGTACTATAAAAACCCATTATTTTGGGAGGTTTTTTGCTGGGTTAATGTATCCAGTTTTTTTGTATCTACTGAAAAATAAGAAATTTTGGGTTACTACCCCTTTGTTGAAAAGGTACGATATGTAAGGAATTTTGAAATTGTCGATTAATTTCATCGTTTAGTTACCTTTACTTTTAAAAGGACCATTTCTTACCTGAAAAAAAAAATAAAATAAAAAGAGGTTGATTACTAAAAAACGTTTACATAAGATATATAGAATATAATGTTGTAGTCATGATCGTAACGACTAGAAGCTATTTTTGGTCCGATTCATGTCAAATTTTAGGACTGGGCATATTTTTGTCTTCTGACTAAATTGCAATCGAAACATATGACATATGGAAAATTATGCAAAATGCATAAATTTTTGCATATGCAAAATTTATGCATTTTACATATTTTCTTACGCAACAAATTTTTCAATGACAGGTACAACAAGTACGAATACCCTCCACCTCGAATTGTAATTAAGTTAAATTGAACAATTAGTTTCCTATTTTTTATGAAGAAGACTAAATATCAAATTTCAGCAATTTCGGTAAAACAATGTGGCTAACTTTCAAAATACTGAAATTCGGGAGGTATATCAAAACGTCCACCTATACTGAAATATTTCTTACTGAAAATTTTAAACTCAAACAAGGCTAAATAACAAATTTCTGATATTTCGGTAAGATAAAGTGGCTAAAACCTTCAAACTACCGAAAATCTAGAGGTACGCTTCTATGGCGGATATAGGAAGACCTAGACCTATACAGATAGTTAACTTCTGGAATATGTTATAACCCCATGGAAGACTAAAGGTTTTTACCTCCCTCGTAGAGTAAATACCTAATTTCTGCCATTTGTGGCCACAACCTTCAAAATACCGAAAATCGGGATGTACCGTTCTATGGGGGCTATAATAAGGCGTGAACCGGTACCGAAAAATTTTTGGAGGAAAGTTTTCTACCCCCAATGAAGACTAAATACCAATTTTCAAGAAATTCGAAGTAATATTGATGCCACAAACTTCAAAACACCGGAAATCCGGAGGTGCGCTTCTATGGGGGCTATATGAAGGCGTCGACCTATACCGACACATTTCATATGGAAAATTTTATACCCCCAACGAAGACTGTGCCCACAACCATCAAAATACCGAAAATCGGGAGGTATTGTTGAAAGTTTTGTACCCCAAATGAATACTAAATACCAAATTTCAGCCATTTCGGAATAATATTGAGGCCACAACCTTCAATCTACCGAAAATCGGGAGGTACCGTTCTATGGGGCCTATACGAAGGTGTTGACCTATACCGAAAAGTTTCTTAGAGAAAGTTGTATACCCCCAACGCAGACTAAATACCAAATTTCAGTCATTTCGGAGGAATATTGAGGCCACAACCTTCAATCTACCGATAATCGGGAGATACCGTTCTATGGGGACTATATGAAGGCGTGGACCTTTGTCCACAAAATTCTGGGGGAAAGTTTTATACCCCCAACGAAGGCTAAGTACCAAATTTCAACCACTTTTGTGTGATAATGAAGTTAAAACCTTCAAAATACCGAAAATCGGGTGGTACCGTTCTATGGGGGCTATATCGGAACGTGGACCGATATAACCCATTTGCAATACTAAACATCCTAGGAGTAATAGAAACTTCTGTATCAAATTACAAAGCTCTATCTTAAAAATTGCGAGCTGCATCTTAATTTCAACAGACGGACGGACGGACAGACGGACATTGTTACATCGACTTAGAATTTTACCCTGATCAAGAATATATATACTTTATAGGGTCTCCGATGAATATTTCGATGTGTTGCAAACGGAATGACAAATTTATTTATAGAACCCATATGAAAGTACCACGCGATTTAAGGTTTTTTTTAAAAAATTTTAGTCACACTTTTTACCGAATTGGTTGTTAATTGGAAGTTTGTGTTCCCAGAATATGGAAAACATACTCGCAAAAAACTATGCATATATATCCAGGTTAGGAAAGTTTCAAATATTGGTTTTGGAAATAAAAACGATGTGAGGATGAAACTTGGCTTTTTGGAATCTCAATGGGTAGAAAACCTCCACACGTCGAGGCAGGCCCTCAGCGTAATGAAGGCAACCTTTTTTAAACATTGTTATCTGTAGAAATTTAGTGCCACCGTGGTGCAATGGTATGCACACCCGTCTTGCACACATTAGCTCGTGGGTTCGATTCCCCGGGCAGGCAACATCAAAGCACTTTTCAACGGTGGCAAAATACCCCTCAGTAATGTTGGCGACATTTCCTTAGTATTTCAGCCATGTAAAACTTCTCTACAAACGTGGTGTCTTAGACACGCCATTCGGACTCGGCGATAAACTTTAGGTCCCATATCATTGAGCTAATATGAATCGGGGTGCACTCATTGATATGAGAGAAGTCTCCCTTGTCCCTTATGGGATGTTTGTGGAACAATTATATATATCTGTAGAAATTAGCAATTATACAGCGTGTTTTATCATCATTATTTTGATTACGAAAAACATGTTGAGGAAAATTTTTTGGTCCAATTGGTTGTCTAAATTTTTGCAAACAAACGTAGAGTTCCATGACAATTTTAACTGTACTCTTAACAACGTGAGGGTTTAATGTGGATCAATTTTTTACTATACACACTCCCACATTTATGTCAAAAAACCTTGTCATACTTTCGTAAGACGAATGTAAGACCTGGCCTTAAATTGCTATCTTCTTAAACATCACATCAATAGATTTTTAAAGTGGAAAGGTTGAACGTCATGGTGCATCGTAATACAGCCAATATTTACAACAGTTGTGACTATATACTACGCATATATACGCATTGATATGAGAAAAGTGCCCCTTCTGCTGGCTTCCAAAATCGATTTGGAGCTGGAACCCTTTAGAACTTTAGAATAGCAGCGTATTCAGAATTGTAGAGAAAAAGTAAAATATATTTTTTGATTGCTTAAGTCTGGAGTATTCCCCAATGGCTTATGTTCGTATTACTCTCTATTACAGAGAGTAATGTTTACAAAAAGAACAGACGGCATTGCAAAATTTGCTTATTGTTATCAAAATCATGATTTCATCCCCGCGTAGGGAATTTTCAAATGGCTTTTTCAGCTTTTCAGATTTGATGGTTTTTGGTGAAAACCAATCTCTTTAAGTATCGAGTCTTCCCATTAAAATGTGAATGATCCTCACTTTTCGAATTTCCCACAAAACATAAGAACAAAATATTTGCCAGCACAGGTTCAAATATCGAAACCCATTCTTGCACACCGCGCATAGCTACGATCAATAAAAATCTAAATAGTTTTTAAACATTGTCCATTGAATGTACTACCCCCAAATATTTTCGATATAAATGCTACTTATAATATTAACAAGAAGTGATGATAAACACAACATATAGCTTGGTTACAAATACAAGACAACAATGTTTATAAACTGTTACACGCATTGAATCGCAAACATTACAAAGAAGAAAAGGTACATAACAGAAAAATATCATAAAATCGAAACTCCGCCAAAAATGCTTTTTCGGCACTATCGTAAAAACTATCATCTTTCATTCGCTAATAATATTATTAACGACATTCGAATTCGAAGGTTTTCCTACCACAAACTGAGCGACGAATGAATCGTTTTTAATTCGTTCTCGTGTGTCGTTTTCGAACAAAATATCCGCAAAACTATCGAAAAACATTCGAAAACTAATCGTTTGCGATAGCAATGGTATGGGGGGACGTTCCAATTCTCAAACAACAAGAAAATTAATTGTTCATGTCGTCTTCCCCCATTCATTGACCTTGAATTATTGAGGACAAGAAAGAAAACTTTCATTGAAAAGGTCATCCGTTTACATCTTACCTTGAAGTGAAGTGTATAGAGTATTTTTTTTTTTTTTTGTTTATTTCTTTACAAACTTTAAGACAGAAGAAAAACAACAAAAATCTACCATAACAATATATCAAACAAATGAGTTTTTGCTTACTTTTTCCAACTTACTCGAGAACTGATCAATTGACGTCATTAATGGTTTCATTTTCTTGTTTATATCGGTCAGCATGTCCATAACACATGTGTGTATATTATTAATGTGTGTGTATTACTTTGTATATTTGAGTGTGTGCATATACAAATAAACAATGTTTTTTTGGCATTAAACTATAAACAATAATATAATTGTTTTATAACGAAAAAGCGTACATATCTCTATGTTGTTTTAAACAAAAAAAGAAGAAAGGAGGAAATGTATAATTTTTCCTCGTATTTGCAGAGGAAATATCCGATGAATATTCGTTATCTGATTTTTATAAATACATACATATGTAGTTTTTTTCCAATTTCCATGCTTGACTACATCCCAGCAAACCAAAATCGGAAAAAAACATCCGAGTTCGGCCTGAATTCGATCCGAAAGTCGGAAGAAACATCCGACTTTCTGCTTATATATAATAAATATTGCCAAAGCAGCACAAGAGAAAATAGAAAAAATCCCTTCGGAGAGAGAGGGAGAGAGGAAAAAAAGTTCGTCAGACTAACCGGACAGAGTTCGGACTGAAGTCGGTCAGACGCGTCGGAAAAAACTTCCGACTTTGAGCAGACGCGTCGGACGTCCGACATTGTGTTTGCTGGGATGTTACTTGAATCCATATTTTAGTATATGTATGATTTTGTTCTAACAATTATTTCTTGTTCATAATATTGAAGTTTTCATTACTGAAATAATTTAATATTAAATTTTTTTCTGAAAATGATACATACATACATATTTTATTGTTGTACATACTTAAAAAAAAACACTACAAATATAAGTTCAGCCGGGCCGATCTTTTTATACCCTCCACCAAGAACTGTATTGAAGTAAATAGGAACAATAACTTTCCTTTTGTTTATGAAAGTACAAAACTCTTCCCCCACGTTAGGGCTTATTCCTTGGAGGAGCAGAATATTTCAAATGATGACAATCACTTTATATTGTTCATTTTCCGTATGAAGGTTTTCTACCCATTGAGATTCCAAAATACGGATTTACATCCACTTCCGAAGCGAAATATCCACAACATTGTTCTTTCCAAAACACACAAATACATACTACATCAATGTCGGTCCGAAAATTTGAAAAAAAAACTAGAAATATATAAAATTGGACAAAACGGCATGAATATTTTTTCCGAGTAAATTTTCTATATTCTAGGAAAATGAAATTCAAAGGATATTTAAGATACAACCTTCAAAATACGGAAAATCGGGAGGTACTGTAAAATGGGGGCTATATGAAAACGTGGACCTATACCGACAAATTTCTGGTGGAAAGTTTTATACGAAGACTAAATGCCAAATTTTAGCCATTTCGGTGGTATGTAGAGGCCACAAACTTCAAAATAGCGAAAATCGGAAGGTACTGTTCTGAGGGGAATTCTGGGGGAAAGTTTTATATCCCCAACGAAGACTAAATACCAAATTCCAGCTATTTCAGAGGTTTATTGAGCCACAACCTGCAAAATACGGAAAATCGGTAGTTACCATTTTATGGGGCTTATATGAAGTCGTGGATCTATGCCGACAAATTTCAGGTGGAAATTTGTATACCCCCGAGAAAGACAGAATACCAAATTTCAGGCATTACAGTGAGATATTCAGGCTAAATTCTTCAAAATATCAAAATCGGGAGGAACTGTTCCATACCAAACATCCTAGGAGTAAAAGAAACTTATATACCAAATTATTAAGCTCTATCTTAAATATTGCGAGCTGTATATAGATTCCAACAGACAGACGGACGGACTGGCATTGTTATGTCGACTAAAAATTTTATGCTGATCAAGAATATATACATACTAGCTGAATCCCGTGCGCTTCGCAACCCCGACTAAGGTAAAATATAATGGAATGCTATAATTATATGTATTAACTTTATTCTTTATAATATTTCTCTCCCATTCAATGCCTTGTATAAAGCTATGCTATGGCATTTTTTATGTTCTAGGAAGTAACATTCCTGGGTGGGTGATATTTGCAAAGTTCATTATATACTTTCATACTCTTAATTTTGACAAATTCAGCCTACCTGAGCCTACTCTCCCTTTTAAAGAAAAGAATTAAATAAGGAATAGCACTACGATTGAGTACCTTAAGTTTGAAGATAGTTGTAATTTATTGTTCTGCCTCAGAACCTGCAAGAAGCTACTATTTTTTACTACGATAACAATTATTCTCTTATATTATCGAACAAAATAGTAAAAATTAGTAGATTCTTGCAGGTTCTGAGGCAGAACAATAAACAGACTATACAGACTATATGCTATTCATAGTAGTAATTTTTCCAAGTGAATATATGAACCTATTGTGCCATCATAAATTACTCTTAGGGTAACACCCACTTGCTTTGACAATGTTAACTCGAATAATGATAGGCATATGTCTTAAGTAAATATAGGTAACTGTTTCCCCCTCGCCCATCCCAGTTAATAAGTATCTCAGATATATGATACTTAATAAATTGGTTAACTCGTCTCTGGGTACCATAATGGTGACTTCTACTGACTTCAAAGTCGCTCCCTTAAATAACGAATCAGAACTTCAATATTTTGTTATTATCCCTTATATCTATCCGCGTGATATTTTGTAACAAAAGGATAACCTGAAATCTGAACCGTTTTAAAAATGTGTTGTCGAACACTTTTCTAGTCCAAATTCTGCACACATCTTACAAATGTCGACCAATTTCAATTTTAAATTTTATTGAAATCGGGCATATATAGCGTATTTGGTGCATCAAATACATGAAATCGAAAGAAAATATATATGGGACCTATATCCATATCTGAACCGATATTCAAATTCAATCACAAATAGCTTTTTTAAGAACCCTAGTATACATATTCTTAATCTGCATAAAATGCCAATTCGATGTCCATCAGATAGCGCTTATAATAAAAATTATATAACTCCTAAGACTTTGGTCTGCAAGAAGAACGATGTCTTTTGAAAGACGCCAGAAACAGAAGCCTTTTGACAATTGAATAAAAATGTAATTTAATTGTGTAATAGTTTTATCAATTAGTTAAGTTAATTATAGTTAAACTAATTTGTAATTGTATAATCGGGAATATCAATACGGATTGGCAGATAAAGAAGAAGAAGTACTTTTTTGGTGAAGACAGATTTTATCGGTCCATGTTTTAAAATAGACTCCATAGAACAAATACCATATTTTCGGTATTTTTAAAGTTCAGAAATTAGATGTATACCACTATGTTGTAGTAAATTTTCGGTATAGGTCCATAGTGCCCGTTGAACAACACCGCCATATTTTCGACATTTTGTTGGTTTTAGGCTCATTGTACAATAGAAACTAAAATGAAAACGTTGGAAATATATGCTTCAAATTTGATCGGTTTGATAGCTGTATAACAAAACTTAAGATAAAATTTTAAAAGAAATTTGACCATGGCGATTTTGACCTTGCAGATGAAGCTTGATGGATTATATGAGTTAACAATTTTTGTTCTCTAAGACAAGAGCTACAACTTTGCCTCCGAGATAAATTCAAATTTCCTAACGGTTTGGAAGATATAGTCCTGACTAAATGACCCTTTCTACACCAAAGCCTCAAACTTTTGGAGGCCTATAACCGCGAAAGTTGATGAGATAGGGAAAACCCGCGAGATACGTGTCTTCTCATTTTTGGTGTTCTATCACACTGTGGAGTCAGAATATGGTTAATAAGACATGACTCAAAAAATTACACACAGTGTTATCCGAACTAGTTAAAACAGTACGATAACACTATGCAACACTGAAAATGCAAACCACTTCTAGTATACATTTTTTGAAAGTACATATTTAGACTACAAAAACCCTAGTAGGGTTTTGTCCTGTCAGATCCAGATCGGATTTTATGGCCTCATCTAAATAGGGCTTAATCTACACTTTTTTGCATTTATCAGGCCTTTATCTCAGAAACATATAGGAATTTGGCCTTGCTGTCTTAGGCAATATTTTAGCCCTAAACTAGTAGAACTTATCTTTGGAAAAAAAACACATAAGAAAAACTCCATCTAGGGCATCAAAACCTATAAAATATAGAGAATTTTACATAACTGCTCAAATTCTGGTTAGTATCAGCTAAACTATTGGGAGTTGAGCCAAGTAGCCTTTTGCAAAAATCTTCCAAATAAAGTTCTCAACAATTCTTTAGAACATTTTGAAGCTCTAAAATGCTTACTTCATGTTATATATCTTTTACAACACGTATTTCAAACACAGTTCACACCAACAGTTTATTCTCGCATTTCGGATTTCACTACATTATTGACATTTTTATTAAATCGTCGTTGAAAAATGTACTGAAAACAACGGCATAGAGGCATTTCACAACAATGACATGTTCTGAAGAGTTGTGTATTACATTCCAGGGAATATTTTTCCAAATGAAAATATTCAGAAAAAATTAACGGTTTTGGAGAAACGTTGCGAAATGTATAGAAATTGTGGAATTTTTGCATATATTTTGAAATTTGAGGCAATAAATGTATTTTGTCGAGTTCATTATTTCTCCAAATATTTTAACCTTGTCCTTATCTACAAATTTGCTTCAGAGGTCACAATAAGATTCGCATTGGTTTCAGAGATATAGCCCCGAATTTCTTTAAAAACTCAATATTTAACCATGTTTAGATGGGGCCATAAAATCCGAGGTGGATCTGACACAACAAAACCAAACTAGGGTTTCTTGTCGTTTGGGTGTGTACTTTCAAAAAATCCTCAGTTCGAATTGTTTGCACAAGATCACCTTGAAAATGTTGCACAGTGTAATATAACAATGTTGCTGTTATCCCATTTCGCGAGAATTTTTTTTGCGAGAAATCTTAAAACTTTATATAAAAACGATGTTTTAGAGACTTTTTAAGCTTTTAACAAAAAACAATATTTTTTTTTCTAAAACGTATAGTTTTCCTGCAATCGGGTCTCTGTATATATTTTTTCAATTCCTTGGTTTTTGGTTCAGAAAATACTCTTACTACATGCAATAACAAGGTGGCCCTATAAGCCCAGCTGATATCTTCTTTTGCTGCCAAATTACATTTTAGTTTTAAAAAATAATATAAAATATTCCAGTTCAACTAAAAGTATACTTATACAACTTCTTCATTTGAGTTGTGGCAAATTAATAACGACATATCAGACGATATACACTTTAAGACCTTACTATCCTGGAACCCTGGAACGCATCCCTCAATTACTTAAAGAGTTTCCTAACCTAAAAAATATATAATTTGCAGATGTTATTTTTCATTCCGTCCTAGAAAATTTGTAGAGCAACAATAACTTTCCATAATTTCCTTAATTTTATACGCAAAACTATGTGAATGCCAGTAATGCTTCATAGAGTCTAAATATGATATAATTGAATATAGGAACTATTCCAGTAAATTACATAACGTATATCGCTGAGTTACTATCAACATTAAACACAAAACAATAAATAAAAAACGCACATTGATGGATGTTATTCGTATTTTAACTTCTGCGACTTTTAGCATCAAGGCTACTGTACTTTTACCTTTTCAAATCATACAGAACGATTTAAAAATGTACAAGAAATTTAAAATATATTAAATAATATAAATTTCTAAATACATTTTTTGATTTAGGACACTCCAGGTACATAAAAATGCATATTAATATATGACTGACTACAATTCTACATACACATGTGATATATATTTTTTGCAAATATAAGGTATCGACTGTAAATAAGTATTGTACATTTCTCTTCATTTTCCCACGAAGTGAATATTTATTTCGTCCATTGTCATTGTTCCAATTGTTTTGTGTTAAAACACACACACACCGAAAACTTATGGTCGGGAAATATAATAACTAATTGAAACTCATCACAGACAGAAGCAACAAAACGAGTCAATGTTTTATGTGTGTGTGGGTAAAAAAGTGGAATATACATATGTAGGTCAATGGGCCATAATTGTTGACAACGTTCAACATTTGTTTGTCTTCAGTTCCATTGAATGGACCGAAATATACACAAATGTACCTACAGCCATATGTATGTATATATGTATGTGCAAATGAAGTCCGATCTATTTTTGGCATTTTAAGTATTTTGTTATTTAATCTACTTTTGGCATTTTGGTCAACATCTCTAATCAATATCAATTCTCAAGTGTCAATAACATTTGATTTTTATTTCTACAAATGTTTGTTGTTTGTATTATTGATTAACACACATTGATACATATGTACAAACACAGGTATTTAATTCTAAGAGTGTCAATATCATTTTAATTAAGTGGCTATCAATCGATATGTGTAATTAATTGTGATGTCAATAAGTAAATTCAAGAAGACACTTTTCTTTATGCATTATACCACTGTACAACCTAGATTAGTTAAACTTCGTTCTCCGTAAGGATCATAAACATATCTTCTATATTATGATTGATAGTTTACTTCTTCGAAATAAGAAGACAAAAAATTAAAAGCAATTCTAAGTTCGGTTAGGCCATAACAAAAACAACTTATTTTCATGAAAACATTTTTTGCACAGAAACTACCAGTATTTGTAAGTAGCTCTTTCTATTATCTGAAAGGGCACATCTTATACTATTTTTACAATTTTTGTTGTTGAAAAAGGTTGCATAGTTTTGTGGTAAATGGCTACCCTTTTTTGTAAAAGCGTTTTGCGGTGCCAACGATAGCTTTAAAACGATAGGCCGATCTTCGTATATTTCTGTGGGCGACCTAATTAATAATCTGTCTTTAAGCGGAAAATAATTTAAAAAAAATGTGAACTGTCAAAGTCAAAATTTCGACTTTATCGAAAAAAATTTACCGTTTTTGTCCAAAAATAGGCCAAATCACCGCCGACTTCAAAAATGCCATTTTCAGAAAAAACGCATTTTAAGTTGCGGATCTACACACAAAACACAGCGGGTTCTTCACTTTGAACAGTCATATCTCAGTCAATTTTGCTCCGATCGACTTGAATTTTTTGCGGCATATTCTATACTACCTGTACTTCAAAATATGCTAATAATTTTTTTCGAATTTTTGAAAGTGGTATGTAGAAGTACGACGCCGTTAAAAGACCTCAAAATATGAGGACATATATTGACACTTTTCACAGCTAAATAACAGAAAATTCAGTTGGCAAATGAGGGTTTGGCTTTCCTTTGTGGAAAATATATACATTCGTACTCAAACAATTATTCTCTTAGCTTCAAAATGGAATCTTTCAAATAAAACGCGTGCCGTTTATTGTCATTAAATTTTGTCACCATTTTTAATTTTAATGCAAGCGTTTTATTTCAGAGATCCCATCGTGAAGAATAATATACTTATAGAGGCTAAAAGAAAAACCTCCTCCGAACCTCCAAAATTCCGAACAACCTGAACCAAACCTTCGAACACCCTCCACCGAACCTCCGAACAACCTCCTCTAAATTTCCCCCTCTCAATATGCCCTTTCCACCTTCAACGGAACCCATAACTAAATTACAGCAAATTTAGGCCAAAAATGTAGATAAAAACTTCAAAATCCCTGAAATCGGGTAGTACCGCTATATGGTGCCATAGCAAAACCTGGACCTATGTCCACAATTTTTGGTGGGGAAGTTTCTGTACCATTGGGAACTCCACATGCCAAGTTACAGCCATTTCGGGATAAAAATGAAAATAAAATCATCAAAATTCGTGAAATCGGGTGGTACCAATATATGGGGCTGTTGAAAACTACCATCCTTTCGTCGATGGTAGTTGCTGTTGTAACAGTATTTAACATGTTGTTATCTCTAGTTCTAAGAATGCGGCTGCTTCGATGGGATGTTACCTCAAATCTACCGGAGTTAGTTGAGTAGATTTGGCAGGGCAGTTGAAAAGTGCAGTGTGTTGTGCGGGCCTGTGCTGTATGTTGGGTAAATGTTTTGCACGGTGTCATCAATCCTTGCCCTACAGGAATTCAGACAGCTGCATCATCCCGAACGTAGTTGAGTCAAAACTACACTGGCTTATCGTGGCAGAGCTGAGGAGAGTTAGCCTCAGCTGCGTTAGATGGAAGATATCCTCCGAGGACCACATTCACATGATAGTTGTCTATGGCATCTGCGACTGCATGCGTGTAAATGCTATTTAAACCTGATTGCTTGTTGATCCAGGGGTTCTCTCTTATAACGTTGGACTTCTCCATCTACATCATGAAGATCCCTCCTGACATGCCTGGGTGGGGGTCCTATGGGTTCTATCCAACATATGGTAATTAGGATGGATCCCACGGTACCACCCGAGCAAGTACTGCAACGAAAGCATGCGATTGTGTTGCTGTACTGGAAGAATATTTGTTTCCTCATGTAGATAGTCCACAAAAGACATGAGGAGGCACCCTGTTAGAGCGCTCAGGGCGGCATGCTGACAGGTTTGAATATTTTTCCATCACATTGCACATATATTTGCGGACCATACTGGCGCCGCATAGCTTACCACAGACCGACTTATCACGTTATACATATGTGGTCAACAAGATTTCTTTATCTGCACCCCAATTGCTGCCGGATAGAAACATGGAGATCCTGTTGCTACATCTCAGCTTGTCACAGATAGTTGTGGCATTCGCGGACGACCCGAACATGCTTTCAAATGTGACCCCTAGAATTATGGGGTAGTTCGTGGTCGGAATTCTGCAACCATCAACAATGAAATTCAACTCAGTTCTCACCTCACCTGACGCCAAGATCGTACAATCATCCGCATAAATTAGATCTCAATACCGTCCTGTATTTCACCAGTGGTTGGGGTTAAAGAGTTCCGAAGATATCACCCCACCCTAGAGAACTCTCTGTTTCACGCTACAGGGTTTCGACTTCTTCTTCCTGAGTTCCACGTACGAGTAGCGTCCACACATATGTATAATTGATTATGCAATGTTTCAAACTCGGCCGGAGGGTTGTCGGCTTAATGTCATCAAACAGCGTGGAATGTTTGACAGTATCAAAAGGTTTTGATAAGTCTAGTGCCAACAAGACTGTTCTATCGCTCAGTTTGCTCTGGTTGAGTCCTTGACTAATATGTGAGGAGATGGCTTGCAGTGCTATTGTTGTCCTGTGCTGCTTGCGTAGCACGTGCTCATGATCGGCAACTGGATTGCTATTTCTGACGTTGCAGAGGATTAAAGCCTCAAAACCGAAAAAGCGAAATCGGTCTGGACGATTCAAATTTGTTGGCTTCCTTGCCAGGCTTCAGTAGCGGGACAACCATGTCCATTTTGCAGACTTCGTGAACGATGTCAGTGTTGGATGATTTAACGTTCCTGATGATATTCGCAACACCATTCATTGTGAATTGTGATGGTGTAACGTAGTACTCCTCTTCGCTCTGTCACCTTCGGGGTGCTCGACAAACTGACGATTAAAATAATATGAGCCCCTCTACGAATTAGTCAGGGTAACGTCGCCGAACGTGACTTAGATCCTATATTCCTTCTTTCCAGGATTTACTTATTCCGTTACCCACAATTCACTTATTCCGGCTCCAATGTTGCAACTCTTCAGATAATTTAGCCACTTATTGCGCTTATGTTTACCGACCAACCTGTTAACTTCCAGTGTCAGCTCCCTGACTCTGGGGTCACTGGGGTTGGCTAGACGAAGCTCATCACGCTCATTTGCTAATCCCGTCGCCTCTGCTGGGTAATTTGGTCTCACTCCAGGTATTCGACCAGAGGGCTACAAAACGTAGAGCTCCCAAATCTGCTCAACTAGCAGTATACCCCTCTGGTCACTTCCGAGGACCAAATGACACAACTCATGACAGCACACAAAGTCCCCCATAACCTGTCGGTTATTCCCTTCCAAAAGCGGGCTTACTTGGGAGCACAGATATTTATCGGCGACGACTCACTGGGGGCTGTGTTCACGATTCCAGAGCAACCCCTGAGATGCACCCACTCCCATAATGTATTGCATCTCACCGATGTTTGGATACGTTGGATGCGGATGTGACAAACCAAGCACATCCATATGCTGCTTCCAACACAAAAAGCTACAAATACAAACATATGTACACTGAGGTGGCAGCCTCTGTCGGAACATGGGTGTTGTGTGGCTCAGGGTCAATCCGGTATCGAAGAACCTGCCGCCGTGGAATTGAGAGCTCCTTGTTAAGCAATAAGAGTTTTCGAAATAGAGTAATTCGGAACTCTGCTTAAACGACATTTACTCAAAAATTTTGAACTTTTGTAAGGGAGGTACTTGAATGTGTTGTGTGCTAGAGAACTTCTGGAACTTAATGTACGTTTGACAGATATTTTACTTGTTACTGGCAGATTTTTTAGAGTTTCGGGTCATTATCATAGGAAGTATGGGTTTGGCTTCGGAAAAAGATTGTATCGTTGTATAGGGGCTGCGAAGATGACCTGCTTCAAAAACTTTCAAAATTATCCGAGACATGTCTTTAAACTGCACTTTTGGGAAAAATTTTTAAAAATTTTTGTGTGTGGTATCCGAAGTTTTACAGATATACTCCATAATCTAACCTAGTCAGGAAGTAGACTGTATCTTAGGGAAAAATTTCGAACTTTTGTGTGAGAGACACCCGAAGTTGTGGACCAACATGGCCCATCTTCAAACTTTATCCAATTTGGACAAAATGCTATCATGTTCAAAATTTAGGCCAACTTGTTTAATCCTTTCGACAGTTGTGATGCTCACCAGCCAGACTGATGGACATATTCGTAGCTAAATCTACTCAAAATTATCTGAAATGGATTTCGTTCAAACCTACTTGAGGTCCAAAGCTATTTTTTCGAAGAGGCACAAAGTGTACCCTGCTGAAAGTGAAAAAATTTGACTGAATTTTTGTTTAAACAAAACAATTTGGTGTAAACGTAGTTTAAATATACAAACAAATAAATAAAAATAAAACATCAAAAGAAATTGAAAACTTCAATAGCAACATCCGAAAAATGGCATTCTTTCGCAGTGAATCAATGACATTGTGTCAAATTGTTTTGCACAGTGAATCGGCATTCAATTGCCTCATTGAACTGGGCTACTTGGGTTACGTGCAGTTTCGTAATATCAGCAATGAACCAGGTGGTGGTGGTGGCACGGCCAATAATCAATATATCACGGAAATTCGAAGATGCCATGAACTACAACGAATGATAAGGCATTTGGAAAATGAAATTCAAGATCTTAATATAACACTGGTGTTCTATCCTGATGTCGATGAAGAAGAAATTCCACAGGCAACTGATCTTAAAAATCTGGAGGCAATAGTGCAACAATCCTACGAAGGTTTGACTAATATAGAACGCAATATTGAGAATTTAAGAAAGCAAAGAAACCTCTTGCATGAACGGTTAGAGGTATTGAAAATTGCAAATCAATTTTTAAATGGTGGACAAAACAATGAGGCTGTTATGGCCTGGACTGATAGCGTTATTATGCAACTGATCCATGATGAGCTACGGCCCATGCCCAGGGAGCATCTACATTTGTCTTTCTTTGCCGGCACTATACCCATGGAGAGATTTTACGCTTTTGAAGTAATGCTGTGGAGAATAACATTGGGGAACTTTTTCTTAAAATATTCCCAGGTGGAATTTCCACAAAATGATGCGGCCAGATTGTCGGCAAGCAGAGTTAAGAAATTTGTTTTTATGCTATTTTTTGTGGGTCATGGTTTAAGGCCACAAGTGGCAAAGGTTTGCCAAGGTTTTGGCATACAACTGTTTCAATGTCCAGAGGCAACAAAGGAACGCCAAGAAGAAATTCTTCAAATATCTGAAGATTTGTGTGATTTGGATAAAATTTTGGAGCAATCACAAAGTGAACAGTATAGAATTTTGCTTATAGCAGCCGCTGACCTGTACATATGGAAGGTGAAGCTGAAAAAAATGTTAATGGTTTATCACATTCTGAATCACATGAGTCGTGTACGTCATTTGCATTTGAGCAAATATTTACAAGCAGAATGTTGGATACCAACAAAGTACATGGAGGCTGTAAGGAATGCTTTGACCAAAGGTGTGAGTCGTTCATCGAAAGATAACACCAGCTCCATGTTCATGCCGCTTTTGAATGTAATACACAAACGGTATATGGCACCCAAAGATAAACCTACCTACTTTTCGTTGAATCGTTTTACAAAGGGCTTTCAAAATCTCATTGATGCCTATGGTGTAGCCCAATACCAAGAATTGAATCCAGCCCCCTATACCATTGTCACATTTCCCTTTTTGTTTGCCGTAATGTTCGGTGACATTGGTCATGGTTTGATAATGTTTATTTTTGGCCTCTGGATGTTGCTGTATGAAAAATCGTTGGAAGAAAAACAACGCCTTGCCAAGAGTTCCAATGAAATTTGGGACATTCTTTTTGCTGGCCGTTATATAATAACCTTAATGGGGGCATTTTCCGTTTACACTGGTATCATCTATAATGACTGCTTTTCAAAATCGTTTAACATTTTCGGTTCATCCTGGGTGATTAACCACAATAAGTCAACAGTCATGGGATCGCATGAACTGCAATTGGATCCTGCAAGACAAGATAACTATAGAGGAACACCCTATATCTTGGGATTTGATGCGGTATGGAAAGCATCTGGTGAAAATGCCATAACAACTTCAAATTCCTTCAAAATGAAACTAGCCGTTATTTTGGGGGTATTTCAAATGGTTTTTGGTTTAATTTTATCGGCATTCAACCACATCTACAGACGTGATTTTGTGGATCTGTTCCTGGTTTTTGTGCCACAATTTTTGTTTCTGCTTTGCCTTTTTGCCTATTTGGTATTTTTGATTTTCTTTAAATGGTCCAACTATGGTGGCCATTTTGAGCAGCCATACAACTCCGCATGTGCTCCCTCAATACTTATAATATTTATAAACATGCTTTTGATGAAGGGGTCTGAGATACCACCCGAAGGTTGTGAAATTTGGATGTTCGAATATCAGGATACTGTACAAATGGCATTGCTTGGCATAGCTCTGCTCTGTATACCAATATTGTTGGCCGGCAAACCCATTTGGTTGATGTTACAACGCCGTAAAATACGAAAAATCAAAAATGAGACAATTCGCAGGACCCGTTTTCGTGATAATATTTCAAGTATTCGCAAATCGTTAATCTATAATGTGGATGATTCGGGGTTTGCGCTGTCAGCATCACGGCCCCGAAAAAGTGTGGAAATCGAAAACCAGGAAGTCAGTGAATTGTGGATCCATTCGGGTAAGATCTGATGAACAAACAAATGTTTAAATGTATGCCATATGTAACTAACCTCATCTCTCGCCCTCTTTAGGTATTCACTGTATTGAAAGTGTTTTGGGTGCTGTTTCTCATACCGCCTCCTATTTACGTCTTTGGGCCCTATCTCTGGCCCACGATCAATTATCAAGTGTCTTATGGAATATGGTATTGCAAATAGGCCTAACGGGCAACCGTGGCTATCTCAACAGTTTAATATTGCCGCTGGTGTTTGCTTTTTGGTCAATATTAACCGTGGCCATTCTAGTTGTTATGGAAGGATTGTCTGCATTTTTGCATACCTTGCGTTTACATTGGGTTGAATTTCAATCGAAATTTTATGCAGGATCTGGAGAACCTTTTACACCATTTCATTTTAAAAGAAGTACAAGAACAGGGTAGAGGTAAAAATCAATTCTATATATATTAACTTTTTAACAAATAAAAACTTTATTTTCTCTGTGAAATTGCTTGTTTATTGAATACAAATCTGTTCCAACGTGTCTGAATTTTTAATCAGCACTGATCTAAAAGGTTTAATTATTCCAAAAAAAAACAAAAAATAAAAAAGATTTCGCCGCATTCATCCAAAGGCTTCATATATAAATTTTCCATATTTATACCTTCAACCATAATATGGCGGTATAAATATATAACGTCACCTGAAATTTCAGTTGACGATAATTATAGCATTGTCATTCATTCCGTTTATAACACATCGAAATATTCGTCGAAGACCCTACAATATATATATATATATATATATATATATATATATATATATATATATATATATATGGAGAGTTCTGAATGAAATCGGCACTTTTGTAGAAAGTGGTTTTTGATTTCATTTATTGCTTTGTTGATGCTGCTCCTAAGCAAAACATTTCAGTATATATTCAAATTTTTTGGACTAAAGGTTCCATAGATATATCGCTTTAACAAAGTCGAATTCTGGAAAAACTATGTGCAAAGAAATATTCATAACTTCTATTAAACGATTCTGTATTAAAAGATTAATTACAAAAAGTTAAGTCCTGTTTGGTAGAGGGATTCGAAAAACTACTATTTTTTTAAATTTTTTAAAATTTTTCAATACATTTTTTCCTTTATACCAGTGTGAACATGTGTTATTTTACCAACAAAAATTTAAAAAAAAAAAAAAAAAAAAAAAAAACTTTTTAATATTTGGTTTGTAGTTTTATTGGGAACTAGCAGACCCCGGTCCGCATTGCTGGCCTGTCGTAATGAGTTTTAATGACAACTATTTATCGACTTTATGCTTGACAATTCAAAAATAGGTATTTTCTACCACACTTCTTCGGTCCATAGTCAAACCGAGAAGGATTTTAAATTTATCAACCTTTCTTTTCTCTTACGGACTTTGTCGGATTTTTCGCCAATTTGTGCCTGTTAGGATTTATTATCGTCCATGTCCCTGTCTTTATCCTAAAGCGATCTAATTATAAAAGTTTAAAAAATGGTTAAATCGAATTCTCCCGCTTATTGAGACTTACATATTTTAGCGTTTCATGGCTGATGGACCGTTGAACCTCACCATTTAAGTACATTTGTAAATATATAGTTTTTCTTGATCGGGGGGCGCAACCACCGTTGTCTCGAAAACTAATTTGCAACCTGATCCACTCATAAATTTAGCAAATATAGCGATTATAAAATAATAGGCACCGAAATTAGTCTACAAATATATAGCATTTTGGACCACGGGACATTCCTAAACATTTTCTGAAAATTAGGTTCAGTAGTTTTGGAAAAATAATGTTTTGAAAAGAGTGGGCGTGGTCATCAGTTTTCAAGATATAACATATTAAAAAAAGTGGCCCTGGTATGGTAGTTTGGCTCAAAATATGTACCTAGGGTGCACACAACTTCATTGCCTACCAAAATGTATGCTGAAACCGATATAATCATAAGTTTGGCTTATAATTATAGCGTTTAACAGAAACGCATGTGGAAGGTACCCCACCACTTCCGAAATGCATAAAATATACATAACAACGGCAAATTTTATGGAAATCCCTTCAGTAGTATTGGAGTTATGACATATTAAAAAAAACAGGCGTGGTCGGGCCTATAGGCCCCAAAGAAGTACCTAGATTGTAGAATAATCCGTAAATTTTTATTCCGATACATACATAACTTTTGCAAATATAACATTTTTATAAAAATATCGCATAGGGGAGGTACCCGCCCCCTCTCGAATTCAATAAAATATGTAACCTGTTTTCGGGGGCGTTGTAAACTTTTCTTTCCAAAAAACCTAAGTTGGGTTATCACAGCATTTGATTTTTATTCATAAAGGTAAGGTGTTTTTTTTTAAATATGCCCTCTTTAAATTCAAGAAAATATGCCTGTACATTCCCTGACAATTTCAGGAAAATCGGTTCAGTAGTTTTGTAGATGTAACATATTTTTAAAAGTGGATATGGTCAAGTCTTTGGTTCCTAAAAAAGGAGGTAAGGTCGGAGACACAAACACAATTGTCTCGCAAATTAACTTCCAAAGAGATACATTCGTAATTATTGTAAATATAACATTTTTAAAAAAGTAGGGTGTAGGGGAAGTACCCCGCCCTTTCTGAAAATCAACTGAATTTGTAGCCTATTTTAAGAGGGGGCCATCTCTATACATTCTCTGGCAATTTCAGGAAAATCGGTTCCTGATAAGTACGTAAGGTTGGAGACACAATCGCCATTGACTCGTAAATAAATTCCCAAACCTACATACATTCGTATTTGTTGCAAATATTGCATTTTTTTCAAAAATAGGGCATAGGGGAGGTACCAGCCCGATCCGAAAGTTAAAAAATATGTTGCCTATTTTTATCGGGGACCAACCCTGTACATTCGCTGAAAGTTTTAGGAAAATCTATTCAGTAGTTTCGTAGATATAACATATTTAAAAAAGTGGGCGTTGTCCAGTCTTAATGCCCCAAATAAGCACGTAAGGTCGGAGACACAATCGCCATTGACTCGGAAATTAATTTTCAAAGCGATACCTTTGTAATTGTTGCAAATATTGCATTTTTACAAAAATAGGGCATAGGGGAGGTACCCCGCCCGATCCGAAATTCAACCAAATATTTAGCCTATTTCAACCGGGGGCCATCACTCTACGTTCCCTGAAAATTTCAGAAAAATCTATTGAGTAGTTTCGTAGATATAACATATTTATAAAAGTGGGCGGAAAAGTGGGCGCGGCCAATTTTTCTTTGCATAAAAACCTAAACTGGACTATGACTAACATATCCACAAAAAATTATCCAAATCGCTCCAGCCGTTTTCAACTGATTCAATTACCAACAAACGACAATTGAGTTTTATATATAAAGATATGTCTTAAACATCTTAAAACGTCGTAATTTTTCGACTTTGAAAATGGTTTAGATATTATTGTACCAGCCGGTCAATAAAAAACGACAGCTTGGGAATTACATGAATGGGCATCCAAGCCGAATAATCAACCAAATATTAAAGTGATATTTTCACCAGAAGAAGATTATTTAAATACGAAGGAAGATTTGAATTTGAGATATTAACTGGCCAAACTTATCGCGGGCACAAAAAAAAAAACTTCAACTACCCACTAATGCTAATACAATAATTGCAAAAGCATTTTCAAAATCGGAAAATGAAGTTTTTAAGATTTTAATGATAAATTCCTAAAACAACAAAGAATAGAAACCGAATTTTAACCATTTCGGTAGGATATTGGAACCAAAATCTTCAAAATACCGAACATTTGAAGAGGCAGTTCCACGGGGGCTATATAAGGATGTGAAGCAATACCGACAATTTTAATTTGAAAACTTGTATATCCCCAACGAAGACTAAATACCAAATTTCAACCGTTTCGGTGGGATATTGAGGCCAGAATTTTCAAAATACATACCGAAAATCGGGGGCTACATGAATTTAACTTCATGTGGAAAGTTTCGTAGCCTCAACGAAAACTAAAAATACCAACTTTCAGCCATTTCGGTGGGATATTGAGGCCACAGCCTTCCAAATAAAGAAAATAAAGGGGCACTGTTCTATGGTGGCTACATGAAGGCGTTTACCTATATCGACAATTGTTGAAAGTTTTGTACCCCCAACGAAGACTAAATACCAAATTTCAGCCATTTCGAGGGGATAATGAGGACACAACCTTCAAAATACCGAAAATCTTCTTTGAAGCTACAAAACTTTCCTCCAGAAATTTGTCCGGATAGGTCCACGTGTTGAAATAGCCCCCGTATAACGATACCGCCGGATTTTCGGTATTTTCGAGGTCTTATCCGCATTATCCTACAGGAATATGTAAAAATCAGTATATTGTCTTCTTATATATACAGCATTCCTGAAAAGAATTGTCGGTATGGAACCACGTTTCAATATAGTCCTCATAGAAGGGTTACCGCCGGATTTTCGGTGTTTCAAGGTTTTAGCCGCATTATCCTACAAGAATATGTAAAAATCAGTACAAATACTTCGTTGGGGATATACAGTAAAGAATAGTCTGTATAAGTCCATGTTATGATATAGCTCTAAAGAAAGGTACCTCCCGATTTTCGGTATTTTGATTTAGCCACATTATCCCAAAGAAATTACTGAAATTTGGTTTTTAGTATTCGGTATGGGTATAAACTTGCCTACGGAGAATTGTGGATATGGTTGCAGGTTTCAATATAGCCCTAATAGAAGGGGCAATACCACTTCGCTCGGATTGGAAGGTACTACAGTACCGCTTGATTTGAAGTCTTTTATAGAATTAGTGTACTGTAGTGACTGTAACTCCGTATTTAGGATTCTCAATGGGTAGGTAGAAAAGCTCCACGAAAAAAATGATCAATACACTATCATATTTTGGTATTTCCCCAATATTAAGGTACTTCCAGATTTCACGTATTTTGAAGGTACTACATCTATGTCTTATTGGTATTAAACCTAGTTTAAAAGAATATGTTATTCTTCAGTTAGCGTGGCGGAAGAGCTTAGTACTTTTATGACCGAAAGGAAACTAATTGTTCCATTTTACTTCAACACAACGCGTGGTGGAGAGTACAAAACGTTCGGAACTTAACGCCATTCTTACTTGTTCCATGAGTCTATTTCCCCGAGGTATCAATAATTGATAACCACAAATAAGATGAAACTAAATCATTAATACTAACACCATTTTTCCAAAGACAGCAATTATTTATTCCTCTCCCTCCTTTTCTATCAGTAACATTTTGCAAAAAAAAGAAACCGAGAATAATTATTCATTAATGTTTGACAAGGTGTTAATTATCTCATATAGCTAAAACATGTTCATTTAAAACAAAAAAAAAAACATAAATATATACATACGTAAGTATACATATATTTAATTACATATTTCTTATTGCTCATAAAGTACCAAAAAAGACCTCACAAAATATGAATTATGTAAATTTGATATTAATCATTTCATACATTTAACACACCCTTTCATCATATTAAATTTGCCTAATTTATTAAAGCAAATTAAATTTGTTGGCCTCTGCTTTCATTTATTTTCAATTTAAGCCAAATAAATCATTCGCTTTTTTAAAGTACAAAATTTTCAAGGTCAATTTCGAAAATAATTCGTTTCGTTTTTGTTGTGTTTTCTATGAAATACCAAGTTTTCGCATTTGAAAACTGAACGAAGAGACACACAATCACACACACATGCAAAGAGTCAGTCACAAATATACAACGAAACGGATATAGACACAGATAAAAATATAAAATTTGCTACGGATACAGTCATTACGCGCTATTTTCTGTTTTTCTGCCATTTTCTCAAATAGAACAAAACAAAAAACACTAAAATGATTTAGGAATGAGAATAAAGAAAACACCAAACCCAAAACAAACTCTTTAAGACCCAACGAAAACTAAGAGAAATAGTTCTTGTTTGTAATTTAAAACGATGAAAATAGCAAGAAAAATATTTCCAACTATTTGAGGATAGTCAAATGGCAGAGCTGTGTTCTTTTATTTTAAGGTTTTTTTTTCAAATACATTGAAAGAAACAGTGGTTGATTTGAGTGACTTAAAGAAGGTGTGATGAAAGTAGGATTGAATGGAATTGTCCTTTTCTCAATAAAAGTTGTCACTACCGTAGATAGGTTTTCTTTAAATATGCTCAAATCAGTAATTAAATTTGACAAATTTTTATAACAAGAAGGTAGAGCGATTTGAAATTAAGCAGTATTTATACCTTCCCATTATTTGGCTTAAAAGCTAAACATTTTATACAGTTCTTCAACATAACATACAATGACCAGGGGTAAGGCGATGACCGAGCAAACTGATAGCTCCACATGATTTGTCCTGGCAACTCGTCATTTTTGTTGTCTCAGACCACCTTTTTATGACCGTTCCGCTAACATGTCACCCGACTTCATAACCTGTGACCGCCGCACAGTTGTTCGGAATCTTTTTCACGGTCAAAATTCTGTAACTTTAGAATGGGTAGAGATATTTTCATATATTTTTGTAGATAGCACAATCAGCTTTCCAGTCAAACGATCAAATTCGGTGTAGTAGTTGCAGAAGACTTAGACGTCAAAGTAATTGTTATAGTTTTTTTTTTTTAATATTTTGCATCGAAATATTATTAAAAATGGCTAAACATCATTTAATAAACAATACTATGAAATATATAAACCAACAAATTTAAAAAAAATTGGAAGTTAAAATTTGTTTAAACATTAAAAAAATACTCCTAGGTTTTTCATATAACTCATTTATTAAAATAAATGTAATTTTAGACGACAAAAAAGGGTTTTGGATAGAGCTGATAGTATAGATTATTTTTTCAAAAATTTTAATATCGGCAGACAGTTTTGTCTACCGATATTATTGGATTAAAAACCATAACCTAAAATAAATATAAATTACGTGGTTTTACTGTTTTGTGGACGTAAGAAAGTAAGCCCGCAGTCACACGCAAAAATTTTTGGGAAAAGTAATTTGTATTTTTGTGTCTTTTTTTATTAAATAAATGCAATTGTTTTTTCTCCTTTATGTGTGTAGTATTTGTGCAAAATGTCAACAAAAACATAGAAATTTCCGCCATTTTTATTTCCAAATTAGTGGTGACGACAAATTAACGATAATATCGATAGCTATCGACTTTTTGAAATGAAATATGGAAAACATACAATGCTGGGAATATCGATAGTTTGTCAGCTCTGTTTTTGTCCAGTAAAAGCGATTTAATCGATGAACCATTGGGCGCCATAATTTTCTGGACCATGGGAAAGCATGATTCGGGAAAGTTCAGAGAATTTACCTGTCAGTGCTCCAGAGAACTGCCCAGTCCCTCAGATCCTCGGTTATAATATATAATTGTTCCACAAACATCCCAGACCGGACAGGGGAGACTTCTCTCATATCAATGAGTGCACCCCGATTCATATTAGCTCAATGATATGGAACCTACTGTTTATTGCCGAGTCCGAACGGCGGTCCTAAGGACACCACTTGAAGAGAAGTTTTACATGGCTGAAATACCCAAGAAATGTCGCCAACATCACTGAGGGGTATTTTGCCACCGTTGAAAATTTGATGTTGCCTGGCCTGGGAATCGAACCCACGACCTTTAGCATGCAAGGCGGATGTGCGTATCATTGCACCACGGTGACAGTCTCGGTTAGCTGAGATAATTTTCAGGGAAATCGTCACACTTACAGCCGCTACCGGTTGGTCGAATACCCGAAATTGCACCAAATTTCCTAGCAGAAGCGACCTGTCATATGAGCGTGCTGAGCTCCGTCAAGAGCACTGAACAAAAAATGACAGAACTATCAACGGCGTGACAGTGATAGATCCAAAGAGTTGTGCATGTTAATTAAACCAGTAGTTTATAGTGTATCCCGAAAGTGATAGGGCGAAAAGTGTTGTACACTACTTTTCGAACTATTACTCCAGTAGAAGATCAGTTTCAATCGAGGAGTGCGTCCACACGGAAACTTAAGCGATTGGATATTTCCGGAGATGAGTATTTGACAAATGTCCTCAATTTATCGTTACCCACCCATATAGTACCAGAAGCCCGGAAAGTTGCCAAGATGGTATCGCAACTAAAGGCAGGCAAGGATACCAGCAAAGGCGAATTACACAGGCCAAATTCCCTTCCGTCGCCAGTAACGGCAGATTCTGGAAGCAATACTCCATTTCATGATCTGTGTTGCCCAACATCAGCATGGATTCCGCAAAATACCCATTGTCAAACCAAGGAGGATTTTAAATGTACCAAAAGATTTTGTCTGTAACCTTCCTTTTCTCTTACGGACTGTCGGATTTTTTCGCCCATTGATGCGGTTTAGGATTTATTATCGTCCAGGGCATATGTTCTTTATCCTAAAGCGATCTTATTATAAAAGTTAAAAATATGGTTAAGTCGAATTCTCCCGCTTATTGAGACTTATATGTTTTAGTTTCTCATGGCTGATCGACCGTTGAACGGCACCATTTAAGGAAATTTGTAAATATATCCTTTTTTCTTGATCGGGGGCGCAACCACAGTTGCCTCTAAAATTTATTTGCAAGTCGATGCACTCATAAGTTATGCAAATACAGCGATTATAAAACAATAGGCTCCCGAAATTCGTCTACAAATATAAAGCATTTTGGACCACGGGATATTCCTGAAAATGTTATGAAATTAGGTTCAGTAGTTTTGGAAAAATATTGTATTGAAAAGAGTGAGCGTTGTCATCAGTTTTCAAGATATAACATATTTAAAAAAGTGGGCGTGGTCCGGTATTTCGGCTCCAAATATGTACCTAGGGTACAGACATCCCCATTGCCTCCCAAAATGTATACTGATAATCAAAAGTTTGGCTTATACACATAACGTTTAGAAGAAAGGCGTGGGGAAGGTACCCCACCTCCTCCGAAATTAATAAAATATACATAACAACGGCAAACATTGAGCTTTTGCTGCAAAGTTGATGGAAATCGGTCCAGTAGTATTGGAGATATAACAGGCGTGGTTGGTGCTCCGTAAATTTTTAAACCGATACATGCGTAATTTTTGCAAAGATAGCGTTTTTTAATATCGCATAGGGGAGGTACTCTGCGCCCTTTGGAGTTCAATAAATAATGTAGCCTGTTTTCGGGGGCCATCCCTGTACATTCCCTGACAAGTTTAGGAAAATCGGTTCAGTAGTTTTTGCAGAAAAAATTTAAATTGAAAAAAGTGTTGCGGTAAAATTTTCTTTCCATAAAAACCTAAGTTGGGTTATGACGGCATTTGATTTTTATTCATATGGCAAAGGAAAGTACTCCGCCCCCTTCGAAATTCAAGAAAATATGAATCAAATTTCCCCCGGATGTCATCCCTGAAAATTTCAAGAAAATCGGTTCAGTAGTTTGGTAGATGTAACATATTTTAAAAAGTGGGCGTGGTCAAGTCTTTGGGTCCTAAAAAAGTAAGTAAGGTCGGAGACACAACCACAATTGTCTAGCAAATAAATTTCCCAACCGATATATTCGTAATTATTGTAAATACAGCATTTTTAAAGAAATAGGGTATAGGAGAAATACCCGTCATATGTAGCCTATTTTCACCGACAATTTCAGAAAATCAGTTCAGTAGATTTTCTGGAAAACATTAAAATTGAAAAAATGAGTTTAAAAGTGAGCATGGTCAAATTTTCTTTGCATAAAAACCTAAGATGGGTTATGACGAACATTTCAAAAATTATCCACATTATTATAAGTATTATTTTGTTAAAGTTTGGATTTATATCGTTACGGTTAACTTAAAGTCAAAAGTGTCATCAAAGTTTAAGGAGGGCCTTCTTGCCATTAATTTGAATGTGAAACTTACATTTTTAATGCCTTCACATTGGTTTATTTTTCGGTTTCAAACCATTCCAATAATAATTAAAAGAAAATATATAATAATGGCCCATAGCATTTTTAAACAAATAGGGTATAGGGCAAGTACCCCGCCACTTCCGAAATGCAACAAAATATGTCACCTATTTTCACCGGCGATTCCGTGACAATTTCAGGAATATCAGTTCAGTAGTTTTTGTAGAAAAGATTAAAATTTAAAATTGAAAAAAGTGGGCGTTGTGAAATTTTCTTTACATAAAAACCTAAGTTCAAAATAAGAACTATCCAAATCGGTCCAGCCATTCTCAGCTGAAGCCATTACCAACGAACGACATTTGATTTTTATTTATATAGATTTGGTTCGTGTGGCTCCCAATTTTTTGCTGGGTAAAAATTGTTGTTTGTTTGAAGACGAAATATTTTTCCAAAAAGAAGTTTGTTCATTATAATGAATTTGATCTTAATGCTGGAACACATAACTGGCTGGTATTCCTTCATCAAATATGTGTCAATATTTGATAAAATAATAACGAACTGTCGAACTGAAAAGTGTTCCCTCTTATGTTTTATTTGTTAACTACCAAACAATATAGTATGTATTATCTACATATGTTCACGTTATTTACATTTCAAAAAATGCTTCTACAGGTCTATGTTCACAAATGTACCAAATGAATTCAGAAATTAATAAAATTTCCTACCTATTTTACACTAAGTTGGCATATGGTAAATAATTTAATCTCTTTAATAAAATATAAATTATTGTTTCTTCAAAATCTTAAAACAACATCATTGGGATTAATTCCGACAATTTTGAAATGACAACATGATAATGGTATCTCAAATAAAAGACGACTCGTGTAGAAACCACAAAAATAACTTCTCGTTGTCTTAATAAAGTTGCTAGGAAATCATGTCCTAGCAACATAATATGGCCACAAGAAGAAGAAACATTAGTTGTCCTATCATCCATTGTACAGTTTCAAAGACACCATGGCAAATCACTGTGTGGCACACAAAGAGTATATTTTTTCTCACTGAATTCACCCTTTTTTAGTGAGAAGATATTTATATTGTTTTTTCTTATTTTTTCACTCTCAGACTCTTGAATCTTTGTCGTCGACTTCAGCATCCGCATCATCATCATCATCATCGCCTTCGTCTTCATTTTGAATACTATTTTTAGACGCTACACCATACGTTTTCGACGTATGACGCTTTTATAAAGTATCGTCGCACACAATGGTGCATAGTGCGCAACATTTTAAATTCCGTAGCCTATACAAACATGCATACACACATCCAAATGTTCGATTGACCGACCGACTTACAGAGTCGACCAAATGAATAAACACATAGTTGGTGTATCTTGCATATACACAAATACTCCTAAGCGCTTCCAAGCAGCAGTGAGCAACACAGCGGAAAACTAAACGGCGGACCTCCTGGATTGAAAAGGCGTAGAAAAAGAAATGCAAATCATTTTATGGGATAGAACCGAACCAACCGAATCGAAATTCAATTTCTTTTATGTTTGTTTATTTTGTGGCAATTCTGTTAAAAATAGAAAATTGCAAGCACAACCAATGTTGCAGCTATGGCAACCATGCTTCTCTGCATTCATGTTAAGAGGCACCCAATGCAGTTGGTGTGTGTTGTGTGCGATGAAAATTCCAAGTGCTGATGCCTCATGTTGCACAATCCAAAAATATCCACATTTTTATGGGATAAATTAGGTGGCGTGTTTCTGATAGCTATACCGTTTCATTGTCTAATTAGGAGCACCATAAAACTGGTTATTTTTAAAAGCATTTTATTTTCAGTTTATTGCACACAAAAGACCGACACACTGAGCACACACAAGGCAAAAACAAAAAGAGGACACCATTGAATATCTTAAAAGGAGATTAGAGTACTTGGCTGTGCATGCAACAGTAAACTTCATATCTTTTCTTTGGAATTGATCCAAATTTACAGATTACATTTTTTTGGGGTTACTCATTTTGGCAAAAAAGTCCATAAAAAAACATGTACGTAAGTAGATAAGAAAAGAAAATAATTTAAAACTATGTTTTGTTCGTCCGTGCCAAAATATATTATGTAGCATGATGGTATAAATGCTACATATATCCACACAACATTTGGAAAAACTGCAGTTTGAGGACTCGCCTATTTGAATTTTTTTGCAGAAGGTTGTTTGCGCTTTCCCTATTCCAACGGTACAATTTAATTCAGGAGTAAGTCCACACTTCCTTAGAAAATGGTCCAAAAGCTCCAAAAACCCCCGTCGGCACATACATTAACATTTCGAGTTCTCTATGAATCAGAAGTTTGCTTACTAAAAATTGTTTATATATGTCATTGATTTGGTATAGCCTCATTTATGGTACCTACAGATTCCACGTATATTATATACGGCATAGTTATTGTGTTTGCTTCTTTTTCTGGTCAGAGGTTGAGGGTATATCTCCTCGATCAGCCCAGCTGACTAATACATTCTTACATCCCTTTCCTCAATTTCAATATTTTGTTACATTCTCATTGTGATTATCATGTGTATTTTAGAGGGACAGCTTTTTTTATTAACTGAACTTACCTTTTTTCTTGTGGAAAAATGTAAAATGAATGTTATAGACAACCCCGAAGGGTGTCCGGTGCCTGTGGGAGACCTCTGTTAACTGGATTTTCTGAAAATAGAAAAATAAACGATTAAATTGGGATCCATCTTTAAACAAATTTAATTTCCAAAATATAAGCAAAACATCGATAGTGACAATGGGAAGCCGAATCACAACAAGTGGATGGAAACAAACTCCGGTTGATTCCATAAAAATAAAAATAAATTAATTGAAATGAAACAAGGCGCATGGAGTAGGCGGTATACCACCCAAACTACTTCAAGTGGATCCTACAACATCAGCAATAATTATGCACTCACATATAAGCGAGGCATGAACAAACGTATGGCTACCTAAAATGAATGACTTAAATTAAACGCATTTAAATTAAAAATGTGATCTAAAACAATGTGACAATTGGCTTCAGAAATAGTTATCCAATTGCCGATCATCAGCATGGTTTCCGTAAACAGCACAGTACGACAACAGCTCTGCACTCCATCTTCTTACATATAAGTCGATCAAGCAGACTACCCTCCGGCCAAGTTTGAAACGTTGGATAATCAATTATATGCATGGACGCCAGTCGTACTTGGAATTCAGGAACAAGAAGTCCAAGCCCCGCAACTTAATCTACTGCCACTCTGTTCACCACATGGACAGCAGAGGTGAGAACTGCGTTGAATGTCATGGTCGATGGTAGCCACAAACAACCCCAAAATTCTAAGGGTCACATTCGACGGGGCGCGGCGCCCTCGCGCGTTCCAAAAGCTGAGATGTAGGAGCATGGTACTCAAGTCCTGATAAAGAAACTTTGTTGACTACATATAACGCGGTCAGTGGAAAACTATCCGGCGCCAGTGTTGTCCGCGAATATGGGAAAAATATTCAAAGCTGTCAGAATGATGTCCTGAGAATTGCAACAGGGTGCCTCCTCACGTCTTCAGTGGACCATCTATATGAGGAGACAAAAATTCTTCCAGTACAGCAACACAATGACATGCTTTCGTTTCAGTACTGGATGATACCGTGAGAGCCATTCTAATCACCATATGGTGGATAAGACCTAAACCCAGGCAGTCAGGAGGCATCTTCATGATCTAGAAAGAAAGGTCCAAAACTACAAGAGAGAACCCCTAGATCAACAAGCCTATCAAGAAAGTTTGAATAGCATTCACAGAAAGGTAGCTGCAGATGCCATAAACAACTAAAGTGTAAATTCCATCCATCTCTCGCTGCTAAGGCGTGTCAGCTGCTGCGACAAACCAGAGTAATTTTGGCTCAACTACGTTCGGGATGATGCAGCCGTCTAAATTCCTATAGGGGAAGGATCGATGACACCGTTCAAAACATTTGCCCAACATGCAGCACAGTCCCGCACTGCACCTCTTCAACTGCCCTACCAAACATACTTAACTAACTCGAGTAGCTTTGTGGATACAACCCATCTAAGCAGCCACATTCCTTGTAATGGAGATAGACCCAGTGTCAGTTAAAGCAGAAAAACTAACATACAAACATATTATATGCTGTTACAAAAACAACATCACGATTACAATGATGCAAAGTAGGTTGACGTAGGTGGTCAAACAACGAAGATATCACAATAGTCGCTAATCCAACCCAATTATTGATAAGAGTAAAATTCTGACTCGATCTGGGCATGTCCCTCCGTTAGTCTATTGTAATCACTCTAGCATCCACCGAAAATGTGTATTTTGTTTGCAGGCAGGTCAAGTTCGATGATGGTTTATATCGGTCCACGTTTTGGTATAGCCCCCACATAACGGTACCGCCCGTTTTCGGTATTTTGATGTTTTTAGTCACCTTTCAGAACGAATTAGCTATAATTTTTTATAGCCCCCAAATAACGGTACCTGCCGATTTTGGGTATTTTAGCTAAAATTTTTAGCTGTCATTTGACGGAACTACCCACAGTTTAACACTAGCGGTTCCCTGGAGTTACAAAACTTTTCCACCAAAAATTGTCTACACTTAGATATCGCCCCCATATAAAGGTGCACATTTTTTAGATTAGAATATTTAGACATTTGGTGCATCCGTGGTCGAAACCTTTCTGCACCAAAAATTGTGGACAGAAAAGGAAACTAATTAATTAGTACAGAATATGTTATGGTGGAGGGTATAAAAATTTCGGCTCGGCAGGATTTGAATTGGAATGAGGAACATCCGAGCTTTGTTTGGGCGCATTTCAACAAAAGTGACCAATAACATAAGACTTTCTGAGTTTTAAATTGATCCCAATTGTTTCACCAAAAGCGGTCAGTATTAGAGATATATTTCGCATTTGTGGAAATTAATTTCCATGGCAGATATATCGGCTTCTGTTGGGGAGAACCTGATAATTAAAATAGATCGTCTGAGCTTTAAACCAATACCAAATTTGTTGATGATGATACCAAGTTTGTTGACAGTGAAATATCAGAGTTATTGCAATAGGCGTTGAACTATCCGAATTTTAAAATTTTGAAACTTTTATTTTAATGACAAATATTTCTGCTTCTATTTGATGTATTAAGGCAAAACCTAAATTATTGAGTTTTGCGTGTGCGTTCTTCAAAACAACAACAAAATACATGTATATCAAATTTGGGTTTTGCGCTTATAAACATGTAAATTATCAATCGAGAAGACCACCAAAGCCTTTAATCGGTGGCCACCCATTATCGATTTCAGATAATTATTAATACCATTGCTCTAATATTATGAGTAATTGATAAGATATCTGTAGGCATTTTCTGTAACTTTTATCAATTGACAAGTTGTTAAAATTTCTTTTGTTTTTGTAACAACTACAACACAAACAAAAGAAGTTGTTGTAAAATAAACAATGAGTAAAGTTGTTAAAAAGTTACTGAATAGGGGTGCTGGTAATGATTAATATCCTCCCCTGCGAAAAAACCCAATTTTTGTTCACTAGAGACATGATTATGCGTGTGTATATTAGGGTTATGACTTTTTACAACCTCATATCCCTGTATCATAGCGTGATGAGTTTTGCCATAAGATTACATAAAATCATAATTATAAGGTGATTCGGTGAAAAAACCTCAAGCACAAAATGATTTTTAAATTTGAATTTATCAAAATTATGGACAATTTTTTGCAGTCACTGTAAGCAGATATACAATTGAAAATAAACTTTAGAGTCACATGAGATAATTAAACTGACATAACATTTATTTCTCACTAATTTTCTTCAATTCTGAGAATCGTAAAAATGTCGTAAACGCTTTTAGTTAAAGATATAATTTTTTAACAAAAAACAAAAAATTTGAAAATTTTTCAAAGTGGTTTGTGCATGGCCTTTTTCAATATTAGAATGAAATAAACATTATTAAGGTTATTAGTAAGCTTATATTTATTCATTCGTGCAACAAAAATAATTTTTGATTTTTTTTTCATTTCATACATTTTTTCAAAAAATTATATTTTTAAAATCGATTTGTGCGTGAACTTTTTTTATATTTCAATGGAATAAACGGTAGCGTAGTGATTATTAGGCAAAAGTTCATTCATCCCTGCTACAGGAAATCATTTTTGAGAAAAAATTTCATAACCGTAGTGTATATGTCTTTCTAACATTTTTAAATAAAAATATACTACATAACCAAATCGGGATGCCCCAATGCATAAATACGCATATGCATAATTATTGTTTTCCTATAGATTACTCTAATAGACATCCTCAATGCGATTTCATCAATTAAATTTCAAGTTCATTGCTAAAGAACAAATGTCCGAAAATTAACAGACACACATGAGTATTTATTATTGTATATGTACTATACACACAGACAAACAATATGATACACACCAATTATGCTCTCAAAATATGTTTCCTCTGACCATAATATTTCTGTTCTATCTGTGTACATATGTATACAGATTATATACAAAGTAGAAACCACAATATTGGTGCAATTATTTTGTTCTTTATATTAACATAACCAATGTTTACTACAAACATGTTTGATTCGTTCTTAGAAACCATTCATCCTTTACTATCATTTAATATTTTCTTCCTTATTTCAAAAATGTTGTTTGTGAATGTAAAATTATTGTATTCAATTAGTCGAATTTAGGCTATTTTCTTATTTGTTAATGTACATTTGTAGTTGTTGTTGTAGTTGATTGTTCGATTTTTAAAACAATGCGTTGTCATTTCTGGCAATTTTTCAATTTCGTACATACAAACATATATATATTTATGTTTTCATTTGAGGGTCAAACATTTGTCAATTTCTGTATCTTTAAATTAACCGGAAATGTATTGTGATTTGTGCGAACTTAACTTGAATTTTCAATGATGATGATTTATTAATAAAATATTTCTAATGAAAATTGATTTCCGTTATTTTGGAAAACTGCAAAAGCAAATAAACGCAATTGCAATTTATTAATGTGGTAATTTAAATAGCAATTATCGTAAAAATTTATCTACAATGATTGAAATCTATTACCGACAAAAACACGTAGCAGTCATCAATCTAATTTTCATTGAACGAGAAAAATCTTCTAATTAGATTCATATAAACGCAATAAATTGAATTGTCGTCTAGTGGAAAATTACAAATACGTAGCATTTTTATCGCCTGCTATACATTTTCTCTTAACAAATGCAAGATAGAAAATTATTTTAATTAAATATTGTTGCTACACGTTTTGTTTGTTGTTCTAAAACGTATGAAATAATGGCCAATATCTAAAATTTTAACAGGCATCTCGAATAAATCGTTTATAAAACGTATCAGATAAATAAATATTAAATAAATACATATTTTGTATGCGAATTTCTTCACGTATATCCAAATTATTATTAACAGTTATACCAGTAAAATGAATAATGTTATCCATATTTTATCAACATATCATTATTTTTTTTACATTTTAACATTATTATTGTCTTAGTCCACTTTGCAAGTTGACTTTATCTTATTATAATCAAATGCGATTTTATAAATCAATCATGATGATCTGCATGTTCCTGAAATACAATAAGATTTTAAATTGTTTAAAATAATCTATTTAACGTCCACCTGATTGCACATGACAATCAAATTATATTTCCAGATTGTGAAACAGTGGTTTACAATGAGCCGTGGGTAAACCAACAAAAATATCAAACGTTACCATTGAGGTATATTAGAATGAGTCGTCTTTAATGAGATTTTTCTAATAAAAATGTTTCTAAGTGAAGCCGGGCTAAAATCTTTATACCCAAACACGAGGAAAAAACAAGTGAGAACTAGAGCTGGGAAACTATTGACAGTCGGACTATCGTTATGATTGCTGACGTAAAACCATAGTTACGTCGGCTATCAAAACTAGTTATTTGAGTTATATGTCGCGAATTAATTAAAACATAATTGCTTCTGAGTCCGACTTAAAGCTTTACGACAGTGATCAAAACAATAGGCCGCATATCGATAGTTGGCTAGCTCTAGTGATATAGGCGTAAAGTTCGGCCGGGTCGAACTTTGTATACCCTCCACCATGGGGCGTCATTATTGCTCTTTCCAACACATGGACTAATATTTACAATTTTCCAAATTGAACTTTATTATCCTCTGACAACACACATTACAAAATTACAGCAATCTCGGTTCGAAAATTTGTCAAAAAAACCCTCGAAACACATAAAATTGGGCAATGTCGGTTCATGGGGGCTAGACTAAAATCTGGATAGTTTTTTCGAGTAAGTTTTATATGCTCTGAGAAGACTCCATACTGTAGAACAATATATCTGGAGTACTGTTCTATAGAGCTGTATGAAAACGTCTCCATAGAAGAGTACCTCCCGATTTTCGGGATTTCGGTGGGAATTTGGGACCAAAACCTTCAAAATATCGAAAATCATATAACCGCGTTCTAAGAGGGCTATATGAAGACGTGTACCGACAAATTCCTAATAGGAAGTTTTGTACCCCAACGAAGACAAAATAACAAACTTCAGCCATTTTGCTTGAATATTGAGACCACAACCTAAAAAATACCGCAAATAGGGAGGTACCGTTCAGTGGGGGCTACATGAAGTCGTGGACAAATTTCAGGTGAAAAATAATAATCAATTTGGTCTATAACTGGCACATTGTACTATTTCTACCAGATATAGATCGGGTTTCAATACGGACTACATCGGTCCAGAATGCTGCGCTGAGAACAGCTACAGGGTGTCACCTCATGTCTGCAGCGGACCATTTACATGAGGAGATCAAGATCTTTCCGGGGGTATAAAACTTTCCTCCAGGATGTTTACGATGCAGTACTTGCTTGGATGCTATAGGCAAGACCACTAAATCACCATCTGGTGGATATGCCTGAACTCCCCAGGCGAGTCAGGAAGGATTATCGTGATCTGGAAAGGGAGGTCCAGAGATATCATAGAGAACCTCTAGATCAACGTTTTTATCCGGCAGGTTTGAGAGACATTCACACTGATGCAGTCGCCGAGGCTCTGGCATCCTATAGTGCGAATATCGTCTTCGAGGATCACCCATACCCGTGGCAGCCTTGACAGCAACAAGGCAAGTCGTGTTGGCACAACTAAGATCTGGTTGGTGCAGTCTCCTCAATTCTTACTTGGCCAAGATTGATGGCACACGGAATATTTGCCCAGCTTGTGGCACCGGTCCGCACACTACGCAGCACCTGTTTAACTGTCCAGCCAACCCGACTAACCTGACTCCACGGTATTTTGAAGGTTTTAGCTTCATTATCGCAATTTGGTACTTAGTCTTGGTTGGGGGTATAAAACTTTCCTCCAGAATTTAGTCGGTATAAGTTCTCGCCTTCATATAGTCATCATAGAACGGTTCCTCCCGATTTTCGGTATTTTGAAGGTTGTGGCCACAATAATCCACTGAAAAGACTGAAATTTAGTATTTAGTCTTCATTTGGGGTATACAACTTTCCATATGAAATTTGTCGTATGGCCCCATAGAACGGTAACTCCGGTTTACCGGTATTTTGAAGATTGTGGCATCAATATTCCTCCGCAATGGATGAAATTTGATACTTAGTCTTCGTTGGGGTTAAAAAACTTTTCCCCAGAATTTTGCCGCTATAGGTCCTCGCCTTTATATAGCCCACCCATAGAACGGTACCCCCAGATATCCGGTATTTTGAAGTTTGTGGCATTAATATTCCAAGGAAATTGCTGAAATTTGGTCTTTAGTCTTCATTTGGGGTATACAACTTTTCATATTAAATTTGTCGGTATAGGTCCACGCCTTCATATAGGCCCCATTGACCAATACTTCCGATTTTCGGTATTGTGGCCTCAATATTCCTCCGAAATGGCTGAAATTTGGTATTTAGTCCTGGTTGGGAGTATACAACTTTCCCCCAGAAATTTCGGTATATGCCCACGCCTTCGTAAAGCCTCATAGAACGGTACCTCCCGATTTTCGGTATTTTGAAAGTTGTGACCACAATAATCCATCGAAATGACTGAAATTTTGTATATAGTCTTCTATGGGGTTATAAAATATTCCAGAAGTGAATTATAAATATAGGTATATGTACGTTTTCCTATATTCCCATAAAAGCGTAGCTCTTTATTTTCGGTATTTAGAAGGTTTTAACCGCATTATCTTGCCGAAATATCAGAAATTTGGTATTTAGTCTTTTTTGAGTCTAAAAACTTCCCGTCAGAATTTTGTCGGTATAGATAGACGTTTTGATATAGCCCCCATAGAACGGTACCTCCCGAATTTTATACCCTCCACCATAGTATGGAGGGTATATTAAGTTTGTTTTTCCGTTTGTAACGCATTGAAATACTCATTTGCGACCCTATAAAGTATATATATTCTTGATCAGGGTAAAATTCTAAGTCGATCTGAGCACGTCCGTCCGTCCGTCCGTCCGTCCGTCCGTCCGTCTGTGGTAATCACTCTAGCATCCACAAAAATGGAGATAGGACGCTGAAATTTTGGGAAAATGCGTCTTTTGTTTGCAGGCAGGTCAAGTTCGATGATGGGCTATATCGGTCCACGTTTTGGTATAGCCCCCATATAACGGTACCCCCCGATTTACGGTATTTTGACGTTTTTAGCTACATTTTCAGACCGATTTGGCTAAAATTTGACATTTAGGGTTCTTAAGTGTCAATAAATATATATAACAAAAGTTGTGGACATAGGTCCACGTTTTGGTATAGCCCCCATATAACGGTACCCCCCGATTTACGGTATTTTGACGTTTTTAGCTACATTTTCAGACCGATTTGGCTATAATTTGACATTTAGGGTTCTTAAGTGTCAATAAACATATATAACAAAACTTGTGGACATAGGTCCACGTTTTGGTATAGCCCTCATATAACGGTACCCCCCGATGTGGTATTTTGACGTTTTTAGCTAAATTTTTAGACCGATTTAGCTATAATTTGGCATTTAGGGTTCTTAAGTATCAATAAACTTATATAACAAAAGTTGTGGACATAGGTCCACGTTTTGGTATAGCCCCCATATAACGGTACCCCCCGATATACGGTATTTTGACGTTTTTAGCTATATTATCAGACCGATGTAGCTATAATTTGACATTTAGGGTTCTTAAGTGTTAGTAAACTTATATATTAGAAGTTGTGGACATAGGTCCACGTTTTGGTATAGCCCCCATATAACGGTACCCCCCGATTTACGGTATTTTGACGTTTTTAGCTACATTTTCAGACCGATTTGGCTATAATTTGACATTTAGGGTTCTTAAGTGTCAATAAACATATATAACAAAACTTGTGGACATAGGTCCACGTTTTGGTATAGCCCTCATATAACGGTACCCCCCGATTTGCGGTATTTTGACGTTTTTAGCTACATTTTTAGACCGATTTAGCTATAATTTGACATTTAGGGTTCTTAAGTATCAATAAACTTATATAACAAAAGTTGTGGACATAGGTCCACGTTTTGGTATAGCCCCCATATAACGGTACCCCCCGATATACGGTATTATGACGTTTTTAGCTACATTATCAGACCGATGTAGCTATAATTTGACATTTAGGATTCTTAAGTGTTAGTAAACTTATATATTAGAAGTTGTGGACATAGGTCCACGTTTTGGTATAGCCCCCATATAACGGTTTTTATCTACATTTTCAGACCGTTTTAGCTATCAATTGACATTTAGGGTTCTTAAATGTGAATAAACTTATATAACTAGTGGACATAGGTCCATGTTTTGGAATAGCCCCCATATAACGTTACCGCCCGATTTCAGGTATTTTGAGAATTTTACCAACAAGTTTTAACCGAATTATCTGTAATTTGAACATTTGACATTTGAAATTCTTAGTGGTCACCACACCTCTCCACCAAAAATTGTCAAGAAAGCCCCCATATAACGGTACCTCCCGATTTTCAGTAATTTGATGATTTTAGCTACAATATTAAACCGAACTAGCAGTAATTTGACATTTGAAGTTCTTAGAGGTCACAACACCTCTCCATCAAAAATTGTAAACATAGGTCCATGTTCGGAAATAGCTCCAATGTAACGGTTCCTCCCAATTTTCAGTAATTTGGCAATTTTAGCTACAATTTTTAACAGAACTAACTGTAAGTTGACATTTGAAGGTTGTAGTGGTCACCACACATCTGCATCAACAATTTTCACATATCCCCAATATAACGATACTTCCCGATTTTCGGTACTTTGAGGATTTTACTTAAAATGTTTAACCATGTTTTTGTATAGCCCCAAAACAAACCTCCCGATTTTCCGTACCTTGGCTTTATTTTTTGGACGAACTTTCTGTAATTTGAAATTTAAAAGTCAACAAAACTTCTGCAACAAAAATTGTTCATTTAAGTTCATATTTTCGTATAACCTAGATACCTCCGAACTAGCTGTTAATGACATTTGAAGTTCCCACGTTATGTACCGATTTTCGATATTTTGAGGATTCTAGCTAAATTTTTTAACCGAATTAGGAGTTATTTGACATTAAAGGCTCCCATCAAAAACTGTCAAGATAGGCCCATGTTTTATTATAACCCCTATGTAACAGTACCTCCCAATTTCTAGCCCACCAAACATTGTCAACAGTTAGATATAGGCACCATAAAAAGGGCCTCCCGAATGAAGCATTTTATGTACATTACCTGACATTTTAACGTACTCACTTAAAGTTGGGGACAGTAATGAATATTTTATGGTGGAGGGTATGAAAAGTTCGGCCAGGCCGAACTTAATGCTTTTTTACTTGTTAGTATTTTGAAGGTTAGCCACATTGTTTTACCAAAATTGCTGAAGTGTGGTATTTAGTCTTCTTCATAAAAAAAGGAAACTAATTGTTCCATTTTACTTCATTACAATTTGTGGTGGAGGGTACTCGTATAACAAGTTCAGCCCGGCCGAACTTAACGCCGTTATTTCTTGTTTTTTTTTTATGGTGGAAACATTTTTGATCATCGATCTATGCATCTCCACCAGTCTCTGGTAATCATTCTAGCATCCAAAAAATTGAGATAGGACTCTGATATTATTATAGTGGTCAAAAAACTTGTCTATAAAATTTGTGGACATTGGTTCCCATTTTGGTATAGCTCCCTACAAGGGTACAAAAAAATTCAGATTATGTTCGAAGGCATACAAAAAATCTTTCGAACTACTGTAACCAATCAAATACTTTCGCAGTATTTAATTTACACGACCCCCACATTCCATGAAATATCCCACACACACACAATGTTATGACTTCTGCCAACAACTCAACATAATAGCCAATTATAATTACTGTAAAATTCACAATTTCATTTTGTCATTTTGTCCAGCTGTATACGGCTGAACAATGTGAATTATAAGGCCGCGGGTTAAACTCAATACCATTCAAAAGTGTATGCCCTTAAAATGCACATTTAAGCAGAGCTGTAATTAATGGTAAACAAGATATTTCGAACAGAAAGGATTAACCAAACAATGGTTGAATTGTTTTTGGCCTTTGGCAACCGCAACACTAACAACCGAACTGAACAAGCAACAGTGCCAAGTGACTTTAAAGAGCCACTAGAGAGTGGAAGAGATGGAGCGCGCTCGTTGAAAAATAATGATATTTGTTTCAAACACAATTACCTGCAATTACTTGTTTACGCCCACCCGCATCATATTTGGGGTAAGGGTTACCTCATGACAAAAGCTGCCGTTGTTGTTATTATTTATTGTTTAAAGTTTATGACATCGCCAAAAAAGAAATTTCACGGCAATGGGGAAACACACAAAAAAACAACCGCATAATGTAAGTCATAAAAAAATTGAAATTATTTTCTTTTTGTGTTGAATGCATGTGATTTTTCAGTGGCATAATCAATCATTGTCATAAAGGATGAGCAAAGGATGAAAGAGAGATTTAATTTTTGCCCATCAATCAACAGGAAGTGTATGAGAAACATATTCACGCTGTGTATTAAAATGTTATTATGTGAGCATTGTTGTTGGTTTGAAAAGTTTTCACATAAAAACCGCACTACAATGGATGAACAACAATTTCCATTAGAATTCCCTATATCAGTAGGGGGCCACCCCTAGTTGTTTTAATCAAAAATATTCAAAAATCATCTCTATTTGCAAAAGGAATGTAGCAATTTTACAGTGTCATCTGGCCTGAAATACGTATTTTTGTTATTATTTGCTTGTATTTGATGTTTTTACTCTCAACAACAGCTCAAACTGAACATAGAAAACGAAACAATTGAAACTAAGTTAAAACTTACAATTACCACAAATTAATTATGGCGGAAATGTAATTTTAATTCACTTGCTCATATTTCCTACCAATTCATTTCGTTTATTCATTTGTGTTTTTCTTCCAGCTCTTGGCATATTATCGTCCAGCTGGCTGCCGCCTTTGCAACAGGTTAAGCATATTTAACAACATTTGCTACTGAACCTTGTTCATAAATGTTGATGAGTTTTAATGAAGCAAAAGCAGTGTGAGAAGTAAAGAGCTAGTGCTGGAGATACAAAAAAAAAAAGGAAGGCAAAAAAAAATATTGAAAAAACTCTGTGTTGAAACCAATTAAAATTCTTAATTCTTTTTCAGTCATTAAAAAAGTTTTGCTGTGGAAGAAAGTTTGAATGAAATTTTAAGATAAATGGAAAATGGATAAATGTGTAAAATATAAATAGAGTAAATGAAAACAAATATTCTTTTGTTTTTTTTTTTTTTTTTTTTTTGTGAATAGCCGCAATTAATAATGCAATTGATAAAAGCACGATAAAAAGTCGCATCACACGTCGAAAAAAAAACAGGACGACGAACAGTGATTTAAGGGAAACATTTCGCATATCAATGAGTACATCCCGATTCATATCAGCTCTATGATATGGTTCCTACTTCTTATTGCAGAAGTTGAAAGGCGTTAAATACGCAGGAAATGTTGCCCACCATTGTAAACTGATGTAGTCTGACAGACTCCGCTATGCTAATGAGGGTATATGGTAATATTCAAAATAGTTTTATGAAATATTAATATATTTCTGTTAATTGATGTGTTTTAGCCACGATCTCATAATATCGACCATAAAATATAATTTACGTGGAAGCTGTGTTGATTACCACCAACACACAAAAATGGGTAAAAATATGTTGAAGTAAACAAGTTTTTTTTGTCTTATTTCTTGATTTCTGGCCAAACCACGCCACATTCAGACCTGTGCTCAAAGTAAGAATTAAAGAATACCCCATGGGCAACATGGTTCTAATGTATGATTTTTCGATGTAAACACTGCATTCTCCAAAAATCAATGCTGACATTTTGAAGTTTTGATTTCGGAGTTTTTTGAATTTTTGTTATAATTGGGGTGCAACCATATAATGATCTAAACTATCTACTATGATGTATATCTCATGAGTGTGCTCCGTATAGCTTCCTAGTAATAGGAGTCCAAAGGCGACAACTTCGTGCGTAAATTAAAAAAAATGTTTTGGCTTTAGAATTTACAACTGTCCTACAGGTATCCTTGAACCCAGCGTGATTTTAGTTTTTTTGCGCGCCGGATATAATGAGCCCTTCCGCGTTCGAATCCATCAACTAAAACGGCGGATACAGATAGATTAAAAGTAGGAAAATCTGCAAACATATATCTTGACTATTCTTTGATTATTTTTACATAAATATACGTATGTCATTAATTACAGAGATTCTGGAGTAATATCCGTATCCCAAAATAGAATGTAGTGGCACATCCGCAGTTCTTGTATGTTTTTTTTTTTTTTTTTTTTTGTAATTTCAATATAACTCTCTATTTCTTAATTATATTGCTAATACTTTCAAGACGATGAAGTATTTTCCTTGAATATGTTTTAGCAAAGTACTTCAGCTTTAGTATCAACATTTAGCGAAATAGTAGAAAAACTCCCAAGAATTGTTCTCCGATTTTTTGTATTAAACCAAAACATATATTTTTGTAATAATATTCCAACAATAATTTTTCCTCTTTTGTTGTTGCTGTAATATGTCAGTTATAAACCCAATCTCTATAATTTTGGTGTCACATTTTTCTACGCGTTATTTAGATGGTGTACGTATTTTTAATTTATTTTTAAGAGATTTATATTGACTCTGAGTTAGAATAAATAAAATTTACACCAAGATTTTTCATTACTTTTTGATTTTTGATTTTCCGTAACTTTTGGGTGCAGTATCCAATTTTGTGAACGCGAACAGATTTGAAACCACGATTTTTTTCTTAACCCATGAACCACAAATCGGAGATGTCCTCGCAAACAATTTTCATACCCTCAGCATTTATGCTAACGGGCAAAATGTGCCTCAACGAAATAAGGGTTTTAGACCCCAAGTATGTTTGGACGAAATCAGTTTAAGACAATTTGGAGTCGATTTTGGCTGGCTGGTGCGCACAATAACTCTCGAACGGATGAACTGATTTAGTCAAAAATATGGCTTTCGTAATATTTTGTCAAAACTTAGTTTAAAATCGAAGATAAGCCACAAATTGTCGCACGATAACTCTTGAAGGGAGTGACCGATTTGGTCCATACTTTACCACATGGTAATATATCTACCAGATATAGATCAGGTTCGAATATGGACAATATTTGTCCACTCTTTTGGGTACTTCCAACTCGAAATTTCGGATTAGTTCACTTTAAGACCTGCTCTCGAATCACTTTGATTTTTGTTGAAGCAACTTGCATTCGCTGCCTCAATTACCACTGTAAAAGCTTTGTCAGCTTCTTGAGAAAAAGCTCGAAAGGTTAAAAAAACCACTATGGCACCATATGTAGTGGCTGGAGAGCACGATAACTCGTGAACTGATCAACCGATTAGGTCCAAAATTTGGCTTTCTTCACATTTTGTCCAAACTTAGTTTCAGTTCGAAGATGGACAATACAGGTCCATAACTTCCGGTACTTCCCCCCAATATTTAAAAAAGACCACTAAAATGGTATGCACGATATCTCTTGAACGAGGCTACCAATTTGCTCCAAACCTTGGATCTCCTAATATTTTGTTTTTAGCGATATTACGTTTTCCGTGGACAAGTCTATGTTTCCTGGCATGCTGCTCCAAAAGTTATACGATAACCCACTGACTTGTGGGCACGATTTCTATCGAAATGATATGACTCCCAAAATAAGATCCACTTCCATAATGGACTATGTCGGTCATTCCTTTAAGTACCTCCTCCGCAGACATTTTTGAACTTTAATACTAATCTACATTTTTGTCGCATGTTCAAATGTCCAAAAAGTGCCACACAATTCTGAAAAGACCCTATATACATTCGATATGTCCGAAAGTTTCAATTCACATAGGCTGATGGTATATCCCTGTCGGCAAAGTAGACTGATACTTTTTTACTTGTTACAAAATATATTCATTAAGAACCAAGAATTTTTGGAAGAATTTGTCTTCCCCTGTGAATTCTAAATACAAAATTGCACTGAACGTAAATGTAAAAGTTTTCGAAATACCTGAAACAAAGCTGACTGTTGATCTCATTTAACATAGCTCCACGGTAGCATGCGAAGTTATAAATATTATCAAACTATAACCTTTCTCTTTAAGAAAAGATGCGTATATTTTTGTATGCAAAGAAACAAAATAATAATTTATTAATTTTGCAAATTTTTTCAAAAATATCATCATTCAATATTAAAAATTTCCAAATACCTCTTAATATGATACATATTTTCAGCCTATTAAAAACATTACCACTTAATTAGGTTATAATTTTTTTGCTGTTATTCTTTATGAGTGAAATGCGTGTAAAGTTAATTAATGTGAGAAGTATTTTTTTCCGCAATGTTTTTGAACAAAGCGACAAAAATTCTTGAAAAGTATTTCTGGTACTGCGTGGGCAGCGTAACATTTGTTCACACTTCCTTTGTTTTGGGGCTATTCTTTTACTGTGTTGCCTTTGTAGATGAATTTATTTACTTTTCTGATATTCTATTTAGGCATTTACACATGTTCAGTGTGTTGTATCTTCTGCATTTAAATGTATGTGCGTGTGTAGGACTGTGGCCGTGTATGCGTATGTGATGTAGTCATTATATTTGCTTTTGTGATTTGCGTTTTTTGTTTATAAACTTTTGTTGTCTATTGGTTTACTTGTGGTTTTATTTTTCTTCTTCTTCTTTTTGTTAAGAAAAATCACCAAAGTAAACACACAAACGGGGTTTTTCTTTCTCAAGTTTTTTATTTGTTTTGTTTTTTCCGGATATGAAATTCTCTCACATAGAATTTTTTGTTTTGTTTGCATACTTTTAGGCATCTTTTCATCTAAAGTTAGGTATAATTTTTGAAACCACAACAAAGAATATTTCCTAATACACACAGTTAATTTTCCAAATTTTCCTGTACTCATACTCTAACCGTAGACAAAGAAGAACTGCAAATGGGAACATCTTTATGTATGTTAAACAATAAGTTTGTGGCCAGTGTATGATTGGCACACAAGGTATTACTTCAAGTGTTTGAGAGAATTACCAATACCTAGCTAAAAATTTTGAATTCGAATACGCTAGGGGACTTAAGCAGAAGCTTCGATGAAAAACTTGAATGGAGCAGGTCACTTGTCAACTCGGTGTCAGTTTTGATTAGAGGGTGGTGGTACTTGGAAGTCTGCAACTGATTCGGATCTATATCTCAATCACTAAGTGCTGTGAGGATTCAAAACATAGCTATTCCTTCGTAGAATAAAAATACCAATTTATATTGCGGAGAAGAATGTCAGAAGCAAAGACCATTCGATCTGAAATTTGATATTTACACCCTCCACCATAATATGGAGGGTTTACTTAAATTTGTCATTCCGTAGTCATCGGAGACACTATAAAGTATGTATATTCTTGATCAGTGTAAAATTCTAAGTCGATATAATCATGTCCGTCTGTCCGTCCGTCTGTTGAAACCAAGATACAGCTCGCAATTTTTTAAATAGAGCTTTGTAATTTGGTATAGACGTTTCTATTACTCCTAGGATGTTTGGTATTGCAAATGGGATATATCGGTCCACGTTTTGATATAGCCCCCACATAACGGTACCACTCGATTTTCGGTATTTTGAAGGTTTTAGCTTCATTATCACACCGAATTTTAATAATAATTTGGAACTTAGTCTTCGTTGGGGGTACAAAACTTTGCCCCAGAATTTTGTCGATATAGGTCCAGGCCTTCATATTAGCCCTCATAGAACGGTACCTCCCGAGTTTTCGTATTTTGAAGTTTGTGGCATTAATATTCCACCGAAATCGTTGAAATTGGGTATTTAGTCTTCATTTGGGGTATAAAAATTTTCATATGAAATTTATAGGTATATGTCCACGCCTTCATATAGCCCCCATAGAACAATACCTCCTGATTTTTTTGAAGGTTGTGGCCTCAATATTCCTCCGAAATGGCTGAAATTTGGTGCTTAGTCTTCGTTGCGGGAACAAAACTTTCCCCCAGAATTTTGTTGGTATATGCCCACGCCTACACATAACTCCAATAGAACAATACCTCCCGATTATTTTGCAGATTGTGACTCAATATTAATCCGAGATGGATGAAATTTGGTATTTAGTATTCTTTGGGGGTATAAAATTTTCCCCCAGAATTTTTTCGGTGCCGGTTCACGCCTTAATATAGCCCCCATAGAACGGTAACTCCCGACTTCCGGTATTTTGAAGATTGGGACCACAATATTCCAACGAAATTGCAGAAATTTAATAGTTTTCGTTTTGATATAGCCCCCACAGGACTGTACCTTCCGATTTTCCTAAATCTGAAGATTGTGACGTCAATATTCCACCGAAATGACTGAAATTTGCTATTTTTCTCTTCTATGGGTTTATAAAATATTCCAGAATAGCATTATCAGTATAGGTACACGTCTTCCTATTTCCCCCATAGAAGCGTACCTCTTGATTTTCGGTATTTTGAAGGTTTTATCCACATTATTTTACCAAAATATCGGAAGTTTGGTATTTAGTCTTCTTTCAGTCTAAAAACTTTCCGCCAGAAATTTGTCGGTATATATCGAAGTTTTGATAACGGTACCTCCGAATTTCGGTATTTTGAAATTGCTGAAATTTGGTATTTAGTCTTCTTCATAAACGAAAGGAAACTAATTGTTCCATTTCACTTCAATACAACTCGTGGTGGAGGGTATAACAAGTTCGACGCGGCTGAATTTAACGCTTTTCTTACTTGTTTTTAAATCATAAAGGAACGAGTTAGTCCTAAATATATACATTTTGGTTTCTTGAGAGTATATTAGCTATCAGTAGACCAAACTATTAACAAGATGTGAAAGCCGTCAACGAGAAAAATTAACCTGAATCGGGAGTGAACATCATGTATACCAAAATACCAAGTAATACCCACTTCAGAAGGAGAACGTAGGAAAAGAATTAAAAAAAGTGAACATCAGGCGGTACCACTACACAGTGTCACTACTAAAGCACCAACCTATATTTTCAATTTTCCGAATTGCACTTTTCTACCCTCTATGACCTATAATACCAAATTACCGCAATTTCGACCCAACAATGTGGCCAAAAAAAACCTCCAAAAAAGTATATAATGGATCTATACCAACAATTCTCTGAAGGAATGGTTTATAGGCATAACGATGATCATATACCAAACGAGAGCCATTTCTGTTCGATAATTCAATAAAATCTTCAAAACATCGAATTCTCTGAATATTTGATACGCCTAGTAAATACTAAATTCCGAATCTCAGTTTCATCGGTTGGATGATGTTGCTGGAACCCAAGGAATACCAAAGATCGGGTGGCAACATTTTATGGGGCCTATATGGAAACGTGGACCTATACCGACAGTCCGCCGTAAGTAAATTTTGTATTCCTGCGAAGACTTAATACCAAATTTCAGCCATTTATGTTGAATAATGTGGATTAAAGCTTCAAAATACCGAAAATTGGGCGGTTCGGTTCTAAATGTGCAATATCAAAACGCGGACTTATGGTAATGCCTCTTTGCACTTTTTTTCTGAAAAATGATATTCTGTAGCAGGGATTAATGAACTTTTGCCTATTAATGACTAAAATGCTTTTCAAAATAGCCAGCCATAGTCGTTGTTTAAATATTTTATTAAAACAACTTTAACTTATTAGTGGGAAAAATTGGCGATGTTTACCAAGGGGTAAGGCACGGAAGATCCTCACCAGTTCCCTTGTTTCTTGTTTTTCAAAAAGAAACTTTTTATACCCAAGTGTCAATTGCTCGCTCAAATAGATACGTGTCCAAAGAAACAATCTTTTCGAGAACTATTGGTAAACATCGCCAATTTTTCTCACTAATAAATTACAGTTGTTTTAATAAAATATTAAAACAACAACTATGGGAATAAGTCTGACTATTTTGAAAAGCAAAATAGAAGTCGTCATCCCAAATAAAAAACGCCAACCCTCTTAATGACTAAAATAACTTTTTTTACAGCCTAGTATCCCTGTATCACATTTTAAATAGTTTTGACCTAAGATTAGATAAAATCTTAATTATAAGGTGATACGATAAAAAAGCTCACGCACAAACAAATTTATGAAGTCGCTATAAACAGCTAAAAAACTGAAAATAAGCCACACGACGTATTCAAAATGGCATAACCTTTTGTTTCTTACCAAATTTATCATCATATTACTACATATATATAATTTTATGTCATATATAATATTAATTCATATATCATATCAATTCAAAGTGGTTTGCAGGGGACATTTTTCAATATTTAAATGGAATTTTAATTTTTCATTCGTGCAACGGGAAATATTTTTTTGAGAAATTTGTTTTCACAAAAAAATTAAAGTGGTAACTTCTATAATACCTAAATGTAATAAACTTTGTTTTATTCTTTAATAGGCAAAAGTTCTTTCACTCTTGCTACAGAAAATCATTTTTGAGAAAAAAGGACAAAAAGTCATGACCCTAATATTCTCTGAAGAAACGTTTTATGCCCCAAGGGAAGACTAAATACCAAATTTTAGTTACTTCTGTTGGATAATATTGCTGAAACCAGACAGACGGGCGGACATGCAAACGGACATCGTTATGTTGAATCCGAAGAATATTTCGATATGTCTTCAAACAGAATGACAAAGTTAATATAGCACCCAACAATAGACTACCATTTTGATTAAATTAAAAAAAAAAAAAAAAAAACTTTTTATTGATGAAAATTATGATATTTTCTTTCGAAAATTAACTAAAAATACATAAAGATTATCTCACATCTATGAATAGATTCAATTAGAGAGACGTTCTCTTTTTCAATTTCTCTCTGATAGAGTGAAGAGTCATCCCACCATCCACCCACCGATAAATTATTTACGTCGATAACCAAACAAAACACATCAACAAAAGGTAAAATACTAAAAAAACGTCAGGTATATTGGAAGATAAAAACAAAAACATTTTTAACTTAAAAAAGTATCAGAGCAATAACGTTTTCTCACAGCGAAAAAGATATTCAACTAACAACCAAACAAATCATCAATCGAAAATTACCAAATGATCTCTACTTAGTCACTCACAGTTGGGGAACAAAACAAAAGCAATAATATTACAAAAGGAACAAGTCATAAAAAGCGAGAGAAAGACTATTTGTAAAAGAAGAGCAACGAAAATAGTGAAAAAATAAGCAAATGAAACATCAACAGAAACAAAATGTTAAACATAAAGCAACATAAAATCTCTAGCCGAAAATAAATTCTTCTAAAAATAAACATCCTCGGCAGTGCTGCTACTTGTCACCTTTTCACATGGGCGGTTGATAGTGTTGATGGTGCGCGCGTGATGCCAATAAGAGAAAGTTTAACAAACAATTTCATAGAGAAAATCACTTTTGACAAACGTTTTAAAGGAAAATGATTAAGATGAATATACAGGTGTTATTTAACAATCCCTTCATATTAATTATTTTCCCTTCAATACTTTAAATTACAAATATAATAAGTTCAACACAACTTTTTCCCCCTATACGAGTATGTATAAAGAATGACATTCTCTATTCTAATGGCAAATATTTGGGTATACCACTCTATGCGTGTATGATTTTTACATTTTGGAACATTAACTCATAAACAATAAAAACTAATATCGATGAAAAGAAACCAGTGCTTTAAAGAAATCACTGTCAACATCAAAAAGGCATGATATAAGGGCGATAAATTTACATTTTGTTTTGAAGCGGATAGGTTTTATTACATTAAATGAGCGATAATTTACTCAAAGGGTTATTTAACTCAAAAAATGCGTTAGCAATTTCTATTTTTGCTATGACTTCTACTTTATCTTGTGTTCAATTTTCATGTTGATATCTCTAAAACTCAATGTACTAACAGTTTGGCATAAGTTATTTTATTTTCTGTGTAATATTTTTTAAGTTAAGTTGGGAAGTGAGGTTTCAATCTGCATCCTAAAACGCCATAGTTATCGCATCTACCAATCATTTTAGTATTTAGTAGAGTTTTTTTTTATTGGGTCGTTATGTCAGAAAGCATGGGCTTGCCACGAAAAAAGATGTATCGTTGTAATCAGAGTCACAAGGGCTATCTTCGATAAAAATTTCGGTTCAATCCTCGAACAACCCTTATACTGCACTTAAGCGAATATTTTGAACATTTTTGAGGGATACACAAGAATGAGTTGTTCGATATAATCCATCTTCGAGGTTTCTATAGGTATCAGTTAGCCGGTTTTTCGATAATTGCCGAAACTGGGTTTCACCAAAATCGTCATTTTCGGTTAACCGAGTTTTAAAAATACTATTACATATTTATTTCTTTACGATTGTTCTCTTGAAGTAAAATAAACTTAACTAACATAGAGTATGAAAAAGTTTATTTATTTATTTATTTATTTATTTATTATAAATTTAGTTATAACCAAAAAACATTACAAACTAAACGTAAAGCAAATATGGCCATATTACATCTAAGGTCTTAGGGAAAGTATTTTGTATTTGTATAATTTTAAATGACCCTAAATTAACCCACTTAAAGCCACTGGTCATTTAAACACCAGCAAAAAATGTGCATAAAAATGCAGATAAAACAAGTAAAAAAGCGTTAAGTTCGGCCGGGCCGAACTTTTCATACCCTCCACCATAAAATATTCATTCCTGTCCCCAACTTTTAGCGGGTACGTTAAAATGTCAGATAATGTACATAAAATGCTTCATTCGGGAGGCCCTTTTTTATGAGGTGGACTAGAAATTGGGAGGTACTGTTATATAGGGGTTATAATAAAACATGGGCCTATGTTGACAGTTTTTGATGGGAGCCTTTAATGTCAAATAACTCCTAATTCGGTTAAAAAATTTAGCTAGAATCCTCAAAATATCGAAAATCGGTACATAACGTGGGAACTTCAAATGTCATTAACAGCTAGTTCGGAGGGCTATACGAAAATATGAACTTAAATGAACAATTTTTGTTGCAGAATTTTTGTTGACTTTTAAATTTCAAATTACAGAAAGTTCGTCCAAAAAATAAAGCTAAGGTACGGAAAATAGGGAGGTTTGTTTTGGGGCTATACAAAAACATGGACCTACGTTCGGTTAAACATTTTAAGTAAAATCCTCAAAGTACCGAAAATAGGGAAGTATCGTTATATTGGGGCTATGTTGAAAATTGTTGATGCAGATGTGTGGTGACCACTACAACCTTCAAACGTCAAATTACAGTTAATTCGGTTAAAAAGTGTAGCTAAAATTGCCAAATTACTGAAAATTGGGAGGTACCGTTACATGGGAGCTATATCCGAACATGGACCTATGTTGACAATTTTTGATGGAGAGGTGTTGTGACCACCAAGAACTTCAAATGTCAAATTACTGCTTGTTCGGTTTAATATTGTAGCTAAAATCATCAAATTACTGAAAATCGGGAGGTACCGTTATATGGGGGCTTTCTTGACAATTTTTGGTGGAGAGGTGTGGTGACCACTAAGAATTTCAAATGTCAAATGTTCAAATTAGAGATAATTCGGTTAAAAATTCTCAAAATACCTGAAATCGGGCGGTAACGTTATGTAGGGGCTATTCCAAAACATGGACCTATGTCCACTAGTTATATAAGTTTATTAACATTTAAGAACCCTAAATGTCAACTGATAGCTAAATCGGTCTGAAAATGTAGATAAAAACGTCAAAATGCCGTAAATCGGGGGTACCGTTATATGGGGGCTAAACCAAAACTTGGACCTAGGTCCAAAACTTTTGTTATATAAGTTTAGTTACACTTAAGAACCCTAAATGTCAAATTATAGCTATATCGGTCTGAAAATGTAACTAAAAACGTCAAAACACCGTAAATCGGGGGTACCGTTATATGGGGGCTATACCAAAACGTGGACCTATGTCCATACGTTTTGTCACATAAGTTTATTGACATTTAAGAACTTCAAATGTCAAATTATAGCTAAATCGGTCTGAAAATGTAGCTAAACCCGTCAAAATAGCGTAAATCGGGGGGTACCGTTATATGGGGGCTATACCAATACGTGGACCTATGTCCACAACTTTGGTTATATAAGTTTATTGACTTTTAAGAAAACTAAATGTCAAATTATATCTAAATCGGTCCGACAATGTAGCTAAACCCGTCAAAATACCGCAAATCGGGGGTACCGTTATATGGGGGCTATACCAAAACGTGGACCTATGTCCACAACTTCTAATTTATAAGTTTAATAACACTTAAGAACCCTAAATGTCAAATTATAGCTACATTGGTCTGATAATGTAGCTAAAAACGTCAAAATACCGTATATCGGGGGGTACCGTTATATGGGGGCTATACCAAAACGTGGATCTATGTCCACAACCTTTATTATATAAGTTTATTGATACTTAAGAACCCTAAATTTCAAATTATAGCCAAATCGGTCTAAAAATGTAGCTAAAAACGTCAAAATACTGCAAATCGGGGGGACCTATGTCCACAAGTTTTGTTATATATGTTTGTTGACACTTAAGAACCCTAAATGTCAAATTATAGCCTAATCGGTCTGAAAATGTAGCTAAAAACGTCAAAATACCGTAAATCGGGGGGTACCGTTATATGGGGGCTATACCAAAACGTGGACCGATATAGCCCATCATCGAACTTGACCTGCCTGCAAACAAAAGACGCATTTTCCCAAAATTTCAGCGTCCTATCTCTATTTTTGTGGATGCTAGAGTGATTACCACAGACGGACGGACGGACGGACGGACGTGCTCAGATCGACTTAGAATTTTACCCTGATCAAGAATATGTATACTTTATAGGGTCGCAAATGAGTATTTCAATGCGTTACAAACGGAAAAACAAACTTAATATACCCTCCATACTATGGTGGAGGGTATAAAAACAGTTAGAGGCGTATTTTATTTCGGGTTTTTTATATTTTCTAATTGTTTGATCATATGTCTGTCCTTTCCCGTTCATAAAGTGACATTTGACCAGTGTAGTTTAACGCCGTCTGATCGAAAAGAATTCAATTCGTAAAGTATTTTTTGGATTTTCTTACAATTGTAAAAAAACACTTAAGTAGGCAAGTTACACGTATACAACTCAGTAGTGCGATTCTCTAACACATTTTTGAGTTACCGACAAAAATCGGTAAAATCAGAACTCAAAATTATGAATGAAAAGTTCAAATAAATGTTGACAACACTCTTGCTATCGGTAGAGCTTTGCGACTGTTTTTATCCGTCGCTAACTTACCGAAAAACATCGGCAATTACCGAAATTATAAGCATTTAATTGTCGGTAACTCAAAAAATGAGTTAGAGAATCGTACTACTGAAATTAGTTAGAAAATATGTGAAAGTATTATTCTAAAAACATAAATTGCAAATACAAAGCAAGAATTATTCTGTATCACAATGCAAAGTTAGCTGTCCGTTTAAACGGACAGTGGCAAAGTCCACTACAGTAATATGGGAAATTGGTGTTTTTTACAATTATGGATAATGTAAATTTGCAGTTTTTTAGCGCGTACGATGGAAGATATTCTATAAAATGGAGAAGATAGAGGGTATCTTTAAAAATATAAAATATTTGCATTTGTGCGTACTACTAAAAATTAAGTTTACTTTATACATATTTATAAAAAAAAAAACAATTTCCCATACAAATTTACGGTAGTGGATTTTACCACTGTCCGTTTAAACCGACAGCAGATTCGGGAAAAAAGTTTTTTTTTAATGCTTAAAATGAAAATATAACTGAATTCAATAAAAAATCAATTTTCTAAAAAAATAAAAATCCTGGCGCTAAGTGGGTTAAACAATGTACGGCTGCTCCGGCTGAGGTTTGAATCTGGGTCCTCTCAATCAAACAGACAATGTCGGCAAGTCCTTAGCGTTCTAAGCCACTGCCAATGATTCTAGACAAAACTCTAGGTGGACTTAATAGAAAAGGCTTCAAAAATACTTCATATCTGCAAATTTGGAGTAATGTCAAACTCCGTCTTTGTCTTCTAGCCATTCACATCCGATATGCCTGATGAGAACCACCAGCATATTGGTTGGGTGTGTGGGACTTCGCTAGAATTCACTTTTTCAGTACAAACTCCTTACTTCATGTTAGCTCGATTAATTTAATTAACTAAAAGTGTTTTATAAATAATGGCTTTTGGTCTAATAAGACAACAATGAATAAAATAAATATTGTCATTATTCAAAATACCGCCGAAAGGTTTTCTGATGCTGTTTACAATGATCAGTCCCAATAGGCGAAGTCTGTACATAATTAACACGACCTTTAATCGAATGTCAAATTATTAACAAAATGTATGCTTGATTCTGGCATTTCGCTATAAATTGAACTTGGCAAAGCAAGACGACGAATTCATTCATACGAAAATGTAAACGTAATACTTTTAGTACACAGTTTTATGCTAGGTTAAAGGTTATTACAAAAACAAATTAGCTTATACTTATTTTACACGCTGCAGCGCATTTGTAATGCAATATTAAGTAATTTGTTGAGTTACCGTGCTCTTCAGCTATCACCACAAATGTATAGACTTGCCCCGAAAATGTTGCTACTGCAAAAAAATCAAAACAATCCGAGACATGTGCTTTAACTGTACTTGTGTGAGGTTTGGACAAAATCGTTTTCTCCCTTCGAGAGTTATTGTGCGCATCAACCAGCTAGACGGACAACCAGGCTAAATAGACACCGAATTGTATGAAGAGGATTCCATCCAAACATACTTGGGTTTAAAAAATCATTATTTCGATGAGGCACATTTTGAAGGAATCAAAGTTTATATAACTCCGTTGGTCCAAAGGATGAGGGCATAAACATGGTTTATGTTCGTATATCCTTGCCTATGGCTTGAATTCGTACGACACGGTGCGCCCTAAATAAATTTAAATGAAAGGTGCTTACACCTGGGAAGTTTTTGCGGATTCTGAAACTACAATGTTCATAGATGAGAAAAATCAAAAAATGAAAAAAATCGCCGGAGGGATTTTCAAATAAATCACGGCCAAAATTCAAATTTTTAGGGCTTTATTATGTTTTCACGATTTTGCTCAGAAACCGCAAGTTCTATCGAAATGGGATTAGAGCAAGTGTTGTAGCAGTGAAAATTCTCCACAAGATTGACCTTAATGTTATTTTCGTAGGTCTTACCAGATATAGAAGATATCGTCTCCTTACAGAACAATGTCATCAAGGGTGCACCTTAACTAACTTTATGTGAAAACAGCTTACATCTGGGAAGTTTTTGCGGATTCTGAGACAGCAATGTTCATAGATGAGAAAATTCCAAAAACAAGAAAAAATCGCTGGAGGGATTTCGGAATAAATCGCGGTCAAAGTTCACGGCGAACACATCTGAGACTTTTGCTTAACCCTTTGAACCCCGAATTTTTTTCCGTAGAGATAAAAATATTTTTCATATTTATTATGCTTAGTAGTCGCAAAAGTATGTCCTTTATACAAAAAATTCTTATTAGTCCCTTGCGGTTAGGGAGGTACCAAATGTTGCCTGTGGGCAACATCGGGCCATTGTGGTTATAAAAATGAACAAAGTTTGTTTTCATAAGTCTTTGTATTATCGTCATATTTTTCATTATTCATGATTTGGAAAAGCATAATCTGATGCGTTTGGTTAATTCTAGAGGGAAATTGATGAAAATGGAATGGAAAATTGGTATATATTTATCATATATAGTTCACAAATCAGACAATTTTGACGTATATGGTGGTGTTCATATAACCTGAAATGCTCATATTGACAGTTTTCGGAGGGGAAGCGTTTGAAAAATATTTTCTATTTTGTATGCAGACTCTAAACTTGACTTCATCCAATACATAAAATTATCATCATCGATATTTGAACAGATATTCGCTTGATAACATACAAATTCCTAATATGTAATATGTATATTCACGAAAAACTGTGTCAATCTCCTCTTAATTCAAATCCAATCTTCGAATAATAATATAAATACAACATTTTTCACAACCCTGAATATCCCAATTACAATTTGTATTTCATTGAATACCACTAACCAGCATTTTCGACTTCCACTAATGTAACCACTTTATTACCACAATGGCCCAAGGTTGCGCACAGGCAACTTCCAAATTTCAAAAAATTATAACTACTGATTGGAAGAGTTAATTGTATGTTTATTTTTTTATTTTATTAGATCAACATCTCATTCTTCAAAAAATGTTGGCTGCTATTATTCAATTCGTTTGACATTTAACAGCATTTTTTAAAATCACTAAACTATTTCATGTCAAAATTTTTTCTCGACTACTTACACTTAAACAAGCATAATTTCGCCAATTTAGATATTCATTTAAAGGTAAATTCCATTTTTTATTCTTCTGAAATCAACCTACCGACACCCAGTTAGTATATATGTATAAATATTTCAAATGGTGTGGGAAATACGCATACACAAACATGCAAAATTGTCCACAGGCAACATCGGGCCACAAAGGGTTAATAATTCGTGAGATTTATATTATTTCTAAGATATTTGGTATTGAAAAAGGACTATATCCGTCCACGTTTCGATATAGCCCCCATAGAACGGTATCTCCCGATTTTCGATATTTCGAAAGTTTCAGGCATATCATCTCATCAAAATGTTTGAAAATTGGTTTTAGCCTACTTTGCGATTACAAATCTTTCTCCCAGAAATTGTTTAGTAAAGGTTTACGTGTTAATATACATAGAATGGTACCTCCCGACTTTCGGTATTTTAAATGTTTTAGCCACAATATCTCACCAAAATGACTGAAATTTGGTATTTTTGGGGCTGCAAAACTTTCCCCTAGAAATTTGTTACTATAGGTCCACTAGTTTATATAGGTTTTTGGTTTAGTCCCAAATTACTGAAATTTAGTATTTAGTATTCGATATGGGTATAAAATAAGTCAACCGAGAATTGTGGGTAGAGATGCACGTTTTAATATAGGCTTTATAGAAAATGCATTTCGTGTTCTAAGATTTGAATGTACAACGATAAAGTTTTTTAAATGATTGTTTTACTGTAGTCAATGTAATTTCGTATTTTGAATTTAATGGGTAGAAAAGATCCACAAATAAAATGAACACTATAGGTTCACATGAATGAACACATAGGTATCTTTAAGATTGTACCCGCATTATCAAAATGGAATGACTGTAACATAATATTTCGAATTCTGAATGGATAGAGAAAATCGATGTCTCATTGGTGTTAAAACTTGTTTAAAAGTAATTGGTATTCTTCAGTTTGTATATTCTACTTCTCCAAGGAACAAGCCTTGACGTGGCGGAAGTGTTTAGTAATTTTATAAGCGAAAGAAAATTAATTTTTGCATTTTAGTTCAAAAGAACTCGTAGTGAAGGTGTAAAAGGTTGATCTATATATTTTGTTAGTCTTTTTTGGTTAAAAGTTTATATTACTAAAAATGACAAAGATGCGTATGGAGTTTTACAATGACAATTTCAAAATATTTAAATTGGTTATAGCAGTAGCACCTTTTGCACTAACTCTGATATTTGACCATTAATACCAATGTGGGTGGTACAGTAGGCTGTCTATTTGTATGATCAGTAGCGCTATTCTGAAACTAGTTATGGCTAAATGGTACCTTCCGACAATTAAAAATTCATAAAATGGAAAATGGGATGAGCTTAGGGCGCATACGAATAAACATTTACCAAATAAAAATAATATACCAATTGATGCGAAGATCACAAGGAATATAAAGTGATTCGTGCTAGATTCACGGAGTTGCAAATATTTTGGGATGACTAAAATGTGAGTTAGTTGCTTGTTTTACATATTTTATACTTTCAAACTTTATGCTAATTCGTATATACACTTTAATACGAATAGAGATGTATCCCATACCATCTAATATTATGATTTTGAGTCCTACATATATTACATACTAAACCGATTAAGAAAATGTGGAGTAGATTAAACCATGTTCAAATAAAAATTAATTTAGAAGATGGGCGGCTGCACTACAAAATTTAACACACAACTTTATATTTGGAGCACAATAAATATGAACGGAAGTATCAAATTGGGTCCAAACTTTTTCTTCCTATCTGAGTGTAAAAAATTCAGTTGCAAATGTTCAGAGCACATGTATTCAATTTTAAAAAAACATAATCTCTTCCAGGTTCATTTCATCCCCGAATAAAAAATGTGGATTTAATGTACAACTAGAAATAACTATGTATGTTAGACCCCGGATAAAATTTTGGAACATTTCATATTCATAACAATCCAGTCCAGAATTAAAACTCTCTTCAATTTCAAAAGAAGCTTATACTATGGTGCGTATACATATTACAACAGATACTTATAAACGTACATACATATAAAAATATAAGTAATTGAAGAAGAAGAAGCGACATTATTTAGCATTGCTGCGTAAGATTACTGATAAAAATGAGCCAAGAAATTTTTATCTGTCAATAATATTTATTGACAGAATTGTGATGGTATTAACACTTTTCATGTAGTCGTTAGCTTGTTTATATGACAGCATACAAACATACAAGTTCGTACGGATATAATTAGTGATAATATCTCCACTAAAGTGTGGTTGTCTGTCTATATGTATAATTAAAGCCTTCAACATGATTGATTTTCTCCACACATCAAAATAAACTTATGCGACATCTGGCATGGTTCGTTTAACAAATTTGGCGCATTAATTAAAACATCTGAGCATATAAAGGTTAATGCGCCATGTGGTAGCAGCTGTTGATACATACTGTCGCGAACATGCATATATTGATATTTATATACATATATGTAAATATGTGTATATTAGGGCTATAACCAAAAAAATACCACCACATAGCCGTGTAGAGCATGGAAAACTATTATGAAACACGGTGTCAATTTGTCTCTATCGCGAAAAAAGTTTCCGCACCAAATGCATTGAAGTTCTGCAATGCATTTTTTAATTTTATCTGTCATAACAACATATTTGCTTTTTATTAAAATTTTTATTTTTTTGTAATCTAATTTAAAATCATTATCAAAGCGTTCTGGACCAATCTCTTCTCAAATCGCGCCATTTCGGACCACATAAGGATTTTTTGACACTATTGCAATTTTTGGTTTTTCTTTATAAACTCGTGAATTGTATGTTTATATTTTTTTAGCCTATCGGACCAGGGAATATGGGGTCATTTGAAACGAATTCGCGAAAGTTATAGGCTGTTTTTGTTGACCTTGCCTGTGAGAATTGTATTCGTTTTCTACAAAAATACAACACCAGTACCATGTGGGGAATTTTGTCCTAATAATGAAACCGCGTTTCTAAGATCGATTCGATGAAAAAAGTTTCAGCACCGACCGCAATTACTAAAACCCTTTTGGTATTTTTTCTACTTATAATTTTAAATTTGCTTTGTTTGAATAAATATTTATAGACAAAAATACATTTCTCACAGGCAAACTCATTAAAAACGGTCTGTAACTTTCGCGAATTTGTTGCAAATGACACCATATTCTCTTGTCCGACAGGTACAAAAAATATAAACATAAAATTCACGAGTTTATAAAGAAAAACCAAAAATTGCAATAGTGTCAAAAATTCCTAATATGCTCCGAAATGGCGCGATTTGAGATCAAATTGGTCCAGAACGCTTTGATAATGATTTTAAATTAGACTACAAAAAAATAAAAATTTTAATGAAAAACCAATATGTTGTTATAACAGATAAAATTAAAAAATGCATTACAGAACTTCAATGCATTTGGTGCGGAAACTTTTTTCGCGGTAGAGAAAAATTGACACCGTATTTCATAATAGTTTTTCATGCTCTACACGGCTATGTGGTGGTATTTTTGATATTTGCAAAAAAGTGCAAAAAGTTATATCCCTAGTGTATATGCTGCATCGGTGACATGACAAATATTGAGTACAAATATTGCGGCCAATTACCAAATTACCTCCAGCATCAATAATAAAAAATAGAGTGCATTTCATTAGCTATAAAACAAAAAGATTCTTTGATACTTATATCAATTTTAAATTTTGACAGTTTTATTTTCCACTCAGCAGGAAGGCTTCCTGAAATAAGGTATTTCAGGCATTTTTGGGGTTTGTCAGAAATTTGGCGATCAATAAATTTCTCCGAATCTCCATCCTTCAAAGATATAGAGATTACATTTTTCTAAGGCTTTTAATACCAGGTTCAACTTTCTTTCTCCTTTCGAGCGTTTATTGGCTGTCACCATGGTGAGAAACAAGAAATTAGATTGATATTGTTGTTGTAGACGAAAGTATTTGAGGAGCGAATACACATTTTCTTTTGACAGACCAGATCCGCACTTGTCTAAATGACCACGCAAAAGTGCGATCTGAAACAGCACGAAAGCTGAAGGTCAAAAACCTGAAACCAACAGAACAGAATCAATTCAATTGTGTTAAACTATGTCAGCTGCTTGTGAAAGCCTTTCTTGACCATGAAAATTGACCTAAGACGTCCACAGAAATCATTGGTACGATGCTTTCGAAGAGAAAATGCGGGCAGTATAAGACAGAGGCCCAATAATATAATAATACCAGCCGAACTGTTTAATACGGATACAGAGTTCAGACTTAGATATGTAGGTCAAGGAGGTACGAACTTACTTTTAATGAGTTTTGTACGTTGAAACCATATTTCTACACAGAAAGCCTAGATCAGATCAGACTTATTTCCGTTGTATGCAAAAAGCTGTCCAATTTACTGAAAGACATTGAAAGTGTTTTAGAAGTGTCGTTGTATACGCTGATAACTATTGACTACGACAGGCGTTGCGATTATATGCCCACATCCTTAGGATGGTGGTAGATAAAACTGATTAGACAGAAACTCGTTTTATCACAAAATAAAACGAATTAGGCCCAGAAATGTTTGCATATCTTGCATTTTTTTTACATATTTGCATAAAATGAGCATATGCAAGGAGTTGTGGCCTGAATATCCCACCGAAATGGCTGAAATTTGGTATTTAGTCTTCGTTGGGGCTATAAATCTTTCGATCTGAAATTTGTCGGTATAGATAGGTCCACGTCTTCATAGAACAGTACCTCCCAATTTCCAGTATTTTGAATGTTATGGCCTCAATTTCCCATCGAAATGACTGAAATTTGTTGTTAAGTCTTCGATGGGGATATACAATTTTCATCGAGACATTTGTCGGCACAGTTCCACACCTTAATATAGCCCCCATAGAGTGGTAAATCCCGAATTTCAGTGTTTTGAAAGTTGTGGCTTCAATATCCCTCCGAAATGGCTGAAATTTAGTATTAAGTCCCCCTTGGGGGTATAAAACTTTCCACCTGAAATTTGTCAGTATAGGTCCAGCCCTTAATATACGCCCCATAGAATTTTGAAGGTTATGGCTGTGGATATACTTCCTATTTTATTGACTTGTGAAGAGAATTTCAAACAGAAAAATTGTACTCACAAACATTTTTGTACCTATTATTGAAATATTTGTTGCATAAGAAAATTTGTAATGAAAATATTATTTTTTGGATATGCAAAATTTATGCATTGTGTAATTTAATCAAAAGCCAAAAATATGCCCAACCCCAAAATTTGACACGATCGAACCAAAAGTAGGTGGCTCTAAGTCTATCGACCTACCAGTTGTTCGGCCACCAACGTGTGACTACAGCGACAAACTTCGTGTCATCTATAGCGAGAAGGCTCATCAAAGATGTCTCTTGGAACCTGGCTGCATGATATCCAAATCAATTTGGTCTGTGGTCTCTTGTCGTACAACGAACTCCCTCCTCTCATTCGATAAGTTGGAGCATAGTGTGATCTCTAACTTCTAAATGGGATATCAGTTGCATTAAGCTATGTGAAGATGCAGAGGAGATAGGGAATGTCGATTAACTACTTTGTAGGTGCCCCTTGGTGCAAACAAGAAGACACCGAATACTATGCCGATATGAGATAGATACTCTGACCTTCCTAGCTAACATATTCCATTATCCTACTCAACTTTGCCAACCTCTTATCCTGGCTTTGCAAACTTCCATAACTACTAAAAATTTTCCCCTCTATCTACTTCCAGCAAAGCAATCGATCGACGATACTGCTACAATCTGATAATCTACTCCTCATAACCTTTAATCCAACGAGCATAACCATAACCCTCATTATCACCTCCACTTTATGTCCTTCCTGATTTAAAACTCATCGAGCAACAACTCTCAACATTCTATCATCATCTTTACCTGATAATCAGCTTCATCTGTATTTCATCACCATCTTACCCCACCATTATCTGTACATTTTACACCATCTTCACCACCTTTAACTTACACAGAATGAACACAATGGACCAACGGTATCCGAGAGTGCAAACTTTTATTAAATTTTCTCTTAAATTGACCCTTTATGGTTTTCAGTGATAATAAAAAAGAAAAACTCAAACACAGCCCTCCATTCTGCTCTAAAATTATTCAATCATGCACAACAAGCGACGTTGCAGTTTGTAAACTAAAATTTCCCACACGTCCCACAATGGGATAATACACAAATTAAGAATATATATTCACTTTTCCTCAAATTAACTTCATACTCAAACATATTCCCCACTTGTTAATATTTAGTTAAGAACACTTCCCCCTAACTTCGCTGTCGCTGCAATCTGAGGGAGCACGTTATGTGGTACACACATCACACTTTCCCTATAAATAACGAATCACCAAACTATAGATATATTTTTGAATGAGAACAACAACAACATAAACAACAAATACAAAATAGATTTTTTTCATTTCTTATTTTAACCAAATTCACAACAAGAACAAGAAAAACACCATCAAATTGTGTACAGAAGAGAAAAAGTATTTATAAATCCCCAACGAAATGAACAAATGAAAGATGAAAGAATTTCATGGTATTTGTTGTTGTTTTTCTTCTTCTTCTTACTAATAAAACTGCATTTTCAAATCCAATAAATTTCATAAATTACGGTGATGGTGTGTGAAAGTGAGTGTGATTCAGGGGGATGTGAGTTCGAGTATATATAGATTTGTATGTGTGTGGGTATGAGTGAGTGTACGACGTCTTGTGAGTGTTAAGAGCAAGGCGAAATTTATTTTTACATAATCACTTCATAATTAGCTTCAAATATAATTTTTCAAGTAGTCACTTATTTACACGATATTCATGAAAAAATACACAGGTGCACATAAGTATGTGGCCCTCAGGCACAGGAGAAAACTTACTTTGTTTCGCGGCTCAGGGGGAAATCCTTAAATTCCTTGTATTTCGATTTAAGAAGTTTATTGGAATGGAAACGCATTCGAAATGCGTTTCACAACTGCACCTGACGGAAAACTCCAATTGCCTTGGTTTACAATTAGATCCCGCTTCTCAAGACAAATATTGTGTCACTATTCACCAGTATTCGAACACACTTGTAGTAAATCAATAATTACACTCAGAAGAATACAAATTCTGAAGAAAATATTTTATACAGAAGAATGTATATTCTTTTCTTTTTTTCTAATTCGTGAGACACTATTCACTTATTTTTATCTCTTCTTCTTCTTCGATTTATTTTCAGTATTCGAATAACGAACGGACACCTTGTTGTCTACCGTGCACCACACTTCCAACAACTGATTGAGGTGATAACACACGTCGCGTAACTCGAAATTTTCACTCTCGAGCTCCCGATAACACACTGTGTCTTCTCACGTTAATGTCGTCGCTGTCGCCGATGTCACCGTCTCTACATCACAAACATCAAAAAGATGGGAGACCGAGCGATAGAACCGACCCAACGTATTAAAATAAAATTATCGATTTTATTTTTTTGATTTTTGATTGAAAATTCGTAAAATGTTGCGTTTTCTTGCGCTTTAAGTGATTTTCTTCAAACGAGTCTGGCAACTCTTTATAAATTCTTTATATCTCAATTTAGTCTGCTTAGTAGACAATTTGTTGTCTTTCACTTTTCTATTTTCGACGTCCACTCGCAAGCGTCTTTCGAAGAAAAATGAATGGTTTTTCTTAAACTGTTGTTGTATGGACGCTTACGATTCGATCATCGGCGTCGGTGAAAAGCTAACAAGGCATTTCTTTCTGTTGTTATTGTTCTTGGCTGCTGCCGGCACAGATTGGCGTGTGATCTTTCACTTTATTAACACACTCGTCTTCGAAATATGTATGTACAGACATATGCACATACCTATAGAATAAGATAGACATTGGGTGAAAATATATTCAATCCAATTTGGGAATCAATCGAAATCATATCATACTTGTGCATGATGGGTACCACACACTGTGAACAGGTATTTTCGGTTCATCCCAACGTCTGTAGGGATGAATAAGTTCGTATAAGAATTTGACCTACATACATAATTACAATATTAGTACACAGTGTACAATAGAGCTATAACCAAAAAAATACCACCACATAGCCGTGTAGAGCATGGAAAACTATTATGAAATACGGCGTCAATTTTTCTCTATCGCGAAAAAAGTTTCCGCACCAAATGCATTGAAGTTCAGTAATGCATTTTGTAATTTTAGCTGTTATGACAACATATTTGCTTTTAATTAAAATTTTTATTTTTTTGTAGTCTAATTTAAAATCATTATCAAAGCGTTCTGGACCAATTTGTTCTCAAATCACGCCATTTGGAGCATATTAGGAAATTTTGATACTATTGCAATTTTTGCTTTTTCTTTATAAACTCGTGAATTTTATGTTTATATTTTTTGTACCTACCGGACAAAAGAATATGGGGTCATTTGCAACGAAGTCGCGAAAGTTACAGGCTGTTTTTGTTGACTTTGCCTGTGAGAATCGTATATGTTTTTTACGAAAATACAACACCAGTACCACGTGGGGAATTTTGTTCTAATAATGAAAACGCGTTTCTAAGATCGATTCGGTGAAAAAAGTTTCCGCGCCGACTGTAATTACTAAAACCCTTTTGATATTTTTTCTACTTATAATTTTAAATTTGCTTTGTTTGAATAAATATTCATAGAAAAAAATAAATTTCTCACAAGCAAAGTCATTAAAAACTGTCTGTAACTTTCGCGAATTTGTTGCAAATGACACCATATTCTCTTGTCCTATAGGTACAATAAATATAAACATAAAATTCACGAGTTTATAAAGAAAAAACAAAAATTGCAATAGTGTCAAAAATTCCTAAAATGCTCCGAAATGGCGCGATTTGAGAACAAATTGGTCTAGAAAGCTTTGGTAATGATTTTAAATTAGATTACAAAAAAATAAAAAAATTAGTTTAAAGCAAATATGTTGTCATAACAGCTAAAATTAAAAAATGCATTACTGAACTTCAATGCATTTGGTGCGGAAACTTTTTTCGCGATAGAGAAAAAATTACACCTTATTTCATAATAGTTTTTCATGCTCTACACGGCTATGTGGTGGTATTTTTGATATTTGCAAAAAAGTGCAAAAAGTTATATCCCTAGTGTACAACCGCAATATTTATAATTTTGGTGCAAGAGAAGTGAAAACGATCCAATTTCAAATTACTGCCAAATCCGCCAGTACGTTTAAATAGAGGAAAATTTATAGATATTTACATATTTTAATTTTCCATAAGGTCTTTTTCTTAATGTCAACTAAACTAAGTCTGTTGAAAAATTGAAAAATAGTTCGAATCAGCCTGAACAGTAAAATGAGAGGTCCAATTTTGCCAAATTTAAATACATACCAAAGTAGACAAATGAGCTATAAGAAATGTAGGTTAATCCCTTACCCTATAGTCAGAAGCTAAGATATTTTTTGAAAAGGGGAAACGAAGACACCACACACTTCGAAAAACTTAACAAATAAGAACGGCGCACAGTGTTGCCTCGTGGACAAAAATCAAAAATTGTGATGTTAACTTTTACATATGTTCATGATTTTTTTCTTACAGTAAACACATCCCATACAACGAATCTGAAAAAATTTTGTCGATAGGTGCATCCATAATGAAGTTATAGCCCTTGAAATATGAAAAATATTTCCCAGGTAATCTAAAGCGGTAATCATATGAAAATTAGACAATTTTTAAAATAACATTTTCTGAAAAGTTTGTTGATAAAATTAAAAGTTTTGGATGGGGATTTGATGGGTGGGCTATAAATATAAAATTTTAGTACAAAAAGTTGACATCAACTGCACGTGGGCAATGTACCGTTATCAAGAAATCAAAATTTAAATTTGATAAAAAAAAATTAAAATTCTTATTATTTAGTAGAGCAGATCTTTTGATTGCCACCTATTGCCACCTCGGCTCTTGTTTTCCGTTAATTGGACATCTCTTCCAAATAAAAATGTGCAAAAACTTTCTGCCCATCCCTGCAACCTTCTGAGATATATCGGTTCAGATTTTATATAACCCCCATATATATCTTTTCCCGATTTAGCTACAACTTGTTCAATTTTAATCGAACAGCCTTCAAATTTTATTTGCTTTATTTTCTTAGGCCCCTGAATAGATTCACCGATTTTCGTAAAAATCGGTTCAGATTTGGATATAGCCCCCATATATATCTTCCCACGATTTTGCTATAATTCGCTCAATTTTTGATGAATAGCCTCCAAATTTAACATGGGATGTTCCTCAGGCCCCTGTTCAGTTTTACCTTTGACCTAGGTTGATGAATGTGTGCACAAGTACTTATGAGGCAACAGGAATGAAAAAAATCAACTTTGGTCCACATCGGTTCAGGTTTGAACATGGCTTCGATATATAATTTCGCCCAATGTCACTCAAGTACGGATAATTACGTCATATTTTCTTATTTAACAAATATCGTTTCGTGTTTAGTGAAAATATATATGAGAGCTATATCCAAATCTAAACCGATTTTTGTCAAAATCGGTGGAACTGAAAAAGGCCTTAAGAAAACATCCCATGTTAAATTTGAGGGCTATGTTTCAAAAATTGATCGATTTATAGCAAAATCGGTGTAAGATATATATAGAGCCTATATCCTAATCTGTACCGATTTTTGCGAAATCAAATAAAAATCGGTAAAACTGTACAGTGGCCTGAGGAAACATACCATGTTAAATTTGAAGGCTATTCATCAAAAATTGAGGGATTTATAGCAAAATCGGGGAAAGATATATATGGGAGCTATATCCAAATCTGAACCGATTTTTACGAAAATCGGTGAAACTACTCGGGGGCATAAGAAAATATCACATATAAAATTTGAAGGATATTCGATTAAAATTGACCGAGTTATAGCAACATCGGGGAAAGATATATATGGGGACTATATCCAAATCTGATGCGATTTTTGTGAGAATCGGTAGAGCTACTCATGGGCCCAAGAAAATATTACATATTAAATTTGAAGGCTATTCGATCAAAATTGACCGAGTTATAGCAAAATCGGGGAAAGATATATATGGGGACTATATCCAAATCTGAACCGATATGGACCAAAGTTGAAATTTTTCATTCCTATGCCCTTATAAGTACTTGTGCAAAAATTCATCAACCTAGGTCAACTCCTTCTATTTTTGTCCACTTTTGTATGGAAGCGGCAACACTGTGCGGCGTTAAGTTCGGTCAGACCGAAATTGTTATACCCTCCACCACGAGCTGTATTGAAGTAAAATTTAACAATTAGTTTTCTTTCGTTTATGAAGAAGATTAAATACCAAATTTCAGCAAGTTCGGTAAAAAAAACCATCAAAATACCGAAATTCGGGAGGTACCGTTCCATGGGGGCTATATCAAAACGTCGATCTATACCTACAAATTTCTGGCAGAAAGTTTTTAGACTCAAAAAAGACTAAATTCCAAATTTCCGATATTTCGGTAAAACCTTCAAAATACCGAAAATCAAAAGGTATGCTTCTATGGGGGATATAGGAACCCGCGGACCTATACTTATAATTCTCTTCTGGAATATTTTATAATCCCATGGAAGACTAAATAACAGATTTCAGTCTTTCGGTGGGATTTTGACGTCACAACCTTCAAAATTACGAAAATCGGGAGGTACTGTTCTATGGGGCTATATCGAAACGTGGACCTATACCGACGAATTTCAGTCAAAAAACTTTTACCTCCAACAAAGACTACATACCAAATTTCAGCCATTTCGATGGGTTGCTGTGGCCACAACCTTAAAAATACTGAAAATCGTAGGTACCGTTCTATGGGGGCTATATGAAGGCGTGGACCTATACCGACAAATTTTTTTAGAGAAAGTTTTATACCCCCAACGAAGACTAAGTACCAAAATTCAGCCATTTCGGTGTGGTAATGAGGCTAAAACCGAAAATCGGGTGGTACCGTTCTATGGGGGCTATATGAAGGCGTGAAACTATATCATGTGGAACGTTTAATACCCCAAATGTAGACCAAATACAACATTTCAGCCATTTCTGGGGAATATTGAGGCCACAAACTTCAAAACATCGAAAATCGGGAGGTACGTTCTGTGGGGGCTATACTAAGGCGTGGACCCGTACTGATAAGTTTCTGGGGGAAAATTGTATACCCCTAACGAATACTAAGTACCAAATTTCAGTCATTTCGGTGTGATAATGAGGCTAAAAACTTCAAAATACTGAAAATCGTGTGGCATCATTCTATGGGGGCTATATGAAAAGGTGGACCGATATAGCCCATTTGCAATACCAACCATCCTAGGAGTAATAGAAACTTCTATACCGAATTCCAATGCTCTATCTTAAAATTTGCGAGCTGTATCTTGACTTCAACAGACGGACGGACAGAGGGACATGGTTATATCGACTTAGAATTTTACCCTGTACAAGAGTATGGTAACATGGGGCGCCTCCGCCACGTATTTTTTTCAAAATGTTCTCATATAGACACCGTTAAAGTTTTTTCAAATATTATTTTTGGTAAAAATATTAGCATAAGTATCGAAATGGGATTGAAGAAGTGTTGTAGCGGAGAAAATTCTCTACAAGATTGTTTTTTATGATGTTTTCGTAGGTATTACCATTTTTGAGATATAGAAGTTCACATTTTGACAATTTACTGACTGTATCAGGTCATGACTGCAATTTCCCAACTTAAACTTATATATCTCAAAAATGGTACAACCTAGGAAAAAATTACGAAAACCAAGAGAATTTTCTAGTCACATTTCGATAAGACTTACCGTTTATAAGAAAATCGTGAAAACCTAACCAAAAAACTAAAAATGTGACCTGAACTGCTATATCTCAAAAATGGTAAAAGCTAGGAACAAATCATAACAGTCAATCCTCTGGAGAATTTCCACAGCTTCAAAATTTTCATTAGCCCCATTTCGATAGAACTTGCGGTTTCTAAGCAAAATCGCGAAAACCTAAAATAAACCTAAAAATGGGAACTTTGACCGCGATTTATTTAAAAATCCCTCCAGCGATTTTTTCTTGTTTTTGGATTTGTCTCATCTATGAACATTGCTGTTTTAGAATCCGTGAAAACTTCCCAGGTGTAAGCGGTTTTCATTCAAAGTTAGTTAAGGTGCACCCTGCATGACATTGTTTTATAGGGGGGCATACAGTCAGTACATTTTCCCAATTTGAACTTCTATATCTCAAAAATGGTTAAACCTACGAAAATACCATTGAGGTCAATCCTGCTACAACATTTTCTTTAATCCCATTTCGATAGGGCTTGCGGTTTCCAAGCAAAATTGTGAAAACATAAAAAAGCTCCAAAAATGTGAACTTTGACCCCGATTTATTTGAAAATCCCTGAGGCGATTTTTTTGTTTGTTTGATTTTTCTCATGTATGAATATTGTAGTTTCAGAAACCGCAAAAACTTCCCAGGTATAAACACCTTTCATTTAAATTTAGTTAAGGCGCACCGTGATTTGTAATTGTTTTTTTTTCATGCGAATTGTTGGGATATATATTCTTTAGTAGTTATCTTCTTATCACAAAACATACCTACCATAATTATTTTTCCCAATACGCTTCATTAAACTGACAATGACAATATACATATACAAACGGAATGACAATTTTAATTATGGAGGGTATAATATTTTGAGTGGATAGTAGTATAAGAATTATGGTATAAAAATTTGATAGATCAATTTGTAACACCTAACAGATGTGGTTCTATCATCTATTTAATGGTTATTTCGAAATATAACAAGTAAAAAAAATTACAGGCTGGTGGATGTTGTTGAAGAAATCATCCCCTTCTTATTTATCCGCCAAAACGGTAGATAGCCCTTAAACTGCAAAAATACGAAATGTTGAACTTTGTGAGAAACCCTCTGGGAGGTTGTTGTGCTCATCAGCCATTTTAATTGGTGCTGACTGGGGCGTTTTCATCTTTTGGTCCATTATCTCCAAAAGTATGGAATTGCCCTCGTCATATTTTTAAAGAAATAGGTTACATTCTTCGAGCACCATTTTAGCGAACATTTCTAACTTTTAATGGGGGTCTAAAACAATTATTTCTATGAGGCACATTTTTATCGTATGAAAGTGTATATCCCTCTTTAGCCTAAAGGCTTAGGGTATATGTCGAACGTTATCTAAAATTCAGAGATATATTACCTAAATGGACCAACGGAGTACGAGTTTGAAAGTTGTCATGGTGGCCGTATGGCTATTTTACATCTTTCGGGCCACTTTTTCAGGAAGTATGTACTTAGTCGGCGAAGTTGTTGCAAAAATTCAAAGCGAGTCGAGAGCAGGCCTTAAACTACACTTATCCGAAATTTTGAGTGGAAGGTACTCTAAGGAGTGCACCCATATAGTTCATATTCAAACCCAATCGATGTATCGTAGAAATATTGCGATGTTCAACGAATAGATCATATCGGTTACTGCCACCGTTTTATAGAAATGTTTAGAACTTCTGCGGGGAAGGTACCCATTATCACACTGAAATGGCTTAAAGTTCGTATTTAGTCTTTTTATACCCTACGCCACTATGTGGGGAGGGTATTATAAGTTGGTTTTGGCCAAAAAGTTTGTAACGCATCGAAATAATGGTCGTAGACCCATACTTATATATACCAAAATGAATGTCTCGACGAGCTGAGTCGATCTGGCTATGTGCGTCCGTCCGTCAGTCCGTCCGTCCGTCCGTCCGTCTGTCCGTCTGTCCATCTAAACCTTGTAATCACGCTACAGGTCGCAATTTTGATCAGATCGTCACGAAATTTTGGATATTGATGGGGGTCCCGGAGGGGAAGAAGCCTATTGATTTTGGTGATGGTCGGATAATATTTAGGGGTCGGAATGGGCAAAAAACTTATGTGGATAAAAAGACAATGTTTTTTTCCAAAGCGAATATCTCAGCTTCTATACGGGGTTTGCCAAAAGCAAAACCTGACAATAAAAGTAGAAAATTTTACCTTTCTAATGATGTAAAGTAGGTTCTCGTAGGTGATCAAACAACGAAGATATCACAATAGTGGCAAATAAAACCCAAATTTTCATTTTTGCGATTTTAATTATAACTAGCTGAACCCGGCGCGCTTTGCTGCCCCGACTACGATAAATTATAATGGAATGCCATAATTATATTAACGTTTTTAATATTTTAACGAATAAATATAGGAGATATGAAGGAGTTATATACCTATTCAGGGTTGTTATGGAGCTACTATGGTATTTTTTATGTTTCAGGAGGTAACACTCCTTCGAAAGCCTTTCCGCCTATAAGTATTCCTAATGATTTAGATATATCATAATAAAACATAAATTATAAGAAGTCTCTCAAAGATATGATACTTAACAGCCTTGGTCAATTCCTTCCCAACTATAAGTACTTCTGTAAATAATGATGACTTTTACTGACTGCTAAGTCTTCAAAATTTCATTGAAATTGAACATACGTAACAAAAACATTAAATCGACCGAAAATATATATGGGTAGCTATATTCCTATATGAACCGCTCTCGATATAATTTGTCATATTTATTTTTAGACCAAATCCCGTCTTACATTCACATTTTGTGCATAAAATAAGGAAAATCAGGTGAAAATATATATGGGAGCTATATTCTAATCTGAACCGATTTCGGTATAATTTGTCCCATTTATTTCTAGAACGAATTGCGTCACGCTTTCCAAATTTCAGTGAAATTGGACATATGTAGTGTGTCCAAATATGAACCGGTCTCGATAGAATTTGGCACATTTATATTTAGAACAAATTCAGTCAGACATCCCAAATTTCAGCGACATTGGACACATATAGCGTGTTTTAGAGCATCAAATACAGAAAATCGGCTTAAAATATAGATTGGAGCTATATCCAAATCTGAACCGATTTCGATATAATTTGGCACATTTATTTCTAGACCAAGTTCTGTAACACATTCCAAATTTCAGCGAAATTGGAAATATATAGCGTGCTTGGTGCATAAAATACAGGAAATCGGCGAAAATATATATGGGAGCTATATTCAAATCTGAACCGATATCTATATAATTTAGCACGTTTATTTCTAGAACAAATTCCGTCAGACCCTCCAAATTTATTTTTTTTTTATTTATTCAATTTATCATGTATAACAAAGCCAACAGGCCAATTAATGAAATACAAAATGCTTAAACCAGTGACTCACTACTCCAACAAAAGGACAAACGTCCAAAATAAATGCAATAGTAACATAATGAAGAGAAAAAAACTTAAAATAAAGTACTATTAATTACTAAAAAATTAAAATTAAACGCGTATATCATAAATGAAAAACACAATGCATCACACAGTGAGGTACTAATCTAATTTCAGCGAAATTGGACATATATAGCGTGTTTGGTGCATAAAATGTGGAAAATCGGCCGAAAATATATATTGGAGCTATATCCAAATCTGAACCGTTTTCGATATAATTCGGCACATTTATGCCTAGACCAAATTCCGTTACACATTCCAAATTTCAGCGAAATTGGACGTATATAGCGTGTTTGGTGCATCAAATGCGGAAAATCGTCCGAAAATATATATGGGAGCTATATCCAAATCTGAACCGATTTCGATAAAATTCGGCGCATTTATTTCTAGAACAAATTCCGTGAGAAATTCAAAATTTCAGCGTAATTGGACATATATAGCGTGTTTGGTGCATAAAATAAGGAAGTCGGAGGAAAATATAAGTGTATGGGAGCTATATCCAAATCTGAACCGATTTTGATATAAATTGGCACGTTCATTTCCAGACCAAGTTCCGTCATACATTCCAAATTTCATCGAAATTGGACATAAGTAGCATGTTTGGTACAGAAAATAAGTAAATCGGCCGAAAATATATGTATGTGGGAGCTATATCCAAATCTGAACCGATTTGAATATAATTTGGTAAATTTATTTCTACATCAAACTCGGTCACGCATACAAAATATGGAGATTGTATCTGTAACAGTTCTAAAGATATTTGCATACAAAATCAAATTTTTTTGGAGGTACCTCCGGATTTGATGCTATATCTCCAGATCAACGCGAAATTTCAAAAAATGATATAGCCTATTTTCATTCCAGGCCATGTAGCAATGTACCCTAAACATTTCAGTAAGATCTGTTCAGCGATTTTCGAGTCTATAAGGCACAAACAAACAAACAAACAGACAAACAAATTTCAATTTTATATATCGTCTGCTCCGTCGGAAAAGGTCGTAAGTCCACTTTTTTTGGAAATCGCGTTTTTGTTACAGGATGATAGTACACGTCAAAACACGTAGTATGATACAAAGAAAATGGTAGTATGTCGCGTTTTTCTATATGTTTTGCCCTTGTCGGAAAAGGTCGTAAGTCCACAAAATGTACAAATTTGAGTACGAAAAGGTCGTAAGTCCACAGGAAAATGTATACTTTAAAAGAATACTACAGCTAATGTAGTTCAGATATAATGTTTAACGTCATCCATGGTTGGGGTACAATGTAAAGAACTAGCCTACACCTTTGGATGATAATCGGATGATATTTGGCGGAGCCTTTGGACCAAACTTTTGAACAAAAATGTTGTAATTTCTATATTGCAACGAAAATTTCCATTTGAAATCTATTTTCCCCTATAAGCGAACTGATTATGAAAGATGGACTTCTGGCCTTTTCATTGATACAAATTGGGATGCTGTATGTGTTCAAATACCTCATATATTGAAAAAATTGTACAAAACCAAGATTTTTACTGTTTTACTTTCGTATATCTTACTTAACTTTATAAACTGGTAATTTGTGGTTTCTCTAGGGACATTTATTCACATAACGAGATAAGTTTGTGTTCTGAATTGAATAAAGTAATACCTTCTAACGGACGGGTAAGTGCAATGTTTATATTATTAAATGATTCTAAAATAATAATTGATTGAAGACATAATGGGTTTTGCTAACAAAGAGCTGTATGAATTTGGAATGGAATTAGACGATGCTGTCATGGGTCTAGCTTCCTATGGTTTTCGCGGTGATTCTGAAAGCTCTGATGATAAACTTCCCAAGCCCAGGAAGACATTACATGCTGAAGATTCTACATGGTTTGCAGACAAAAACAAAAAACCCCAAACGAAGAATAAATACAACATTTCAGCCATTTCTGAGGAATATTGAGGCCATACCTTCAAAATACCGGAAATCGGGAGGTACCGTTCTATGGGGGCTATATGAAGGCGTCAATACCAAACATCCATCCAAACAAATAGAAACTTCTACACCAAATCGCTAAGATCTATCTTTAAAATTGCGAGCTGTATCTTAATTTCAAAAGACGGAAGACGGTCATGGTTATACCGACTTAGAATTTTACTCTGATATAGTATATAGTATATATAATTTATAGTGTCTCCGCTAAATATATCGATATGTTACAAACTGAATGACAAATTTAATTATACCCTCCATCTTAAGGTGGAGGGTATAAAAATCTTCAGAAATGTTGGTTTCGATATATAATTTTAACATACCGCCAAATAACTGATGCTTGAGGCATGCCGACTGTGTTCACCTTCTTAAAATGTATCTTATATACCTGATGAAACTATAGCTATCGATATGTTGCCTTCTAATCTAAACACTTGCTTTCCAATAAGACGCATAACATCTGGTATTTCCATTGATTTGTAGCATATTTAAGAAAGTGCGGGTGGTCGGGTCTTATTGCTAAAATATGTAGCCAGGATTGGGGAAACGGAATCGTTCGTAAGTTTTATAAATGTATATAGCGCATTTAAAATATAGGGCACAGGTGTAACCCGCTTCTCCGAAATTCAACAAAATATATAGCCTACTTCCACCAAGGGACATCCCTGTACATAATCTGAAGATTACATGGAATAAGTACTTAGGGTCGGAGATTCAACAACAGTTGCTTCGCAAATTAATTTTCTTACCGATATTTTCATAACTTCAGCAAAAAAGCGTTTTTTAAAAAAATAGGGCCTGCCCCCGCCCCCTTGCAAATTCAAAAAAATATAGAGCCTATTTTCACTCCGGTTGTTCCTTTTATATTCTCTGAAATGTTCAAAAAAATCGGTTCAGCCATTTTTGAGTCTATGCGGAAACATACACACATTGTCTTTTATATATAAGATTTCACCCAAAAGTTTTGGTCCATTAAACCCGCTAATAATTATCTAATCACCATGTTAAATTGCAAGCTTATAGTTTGTCTTAAACTCAAATCATTTTTTAAAATTTCGCTCCGATCGGAATATTACTGCGATCTACAGGAGAGCTACAAAGTTGAGTAAAAATTGTGTGTTTGGTCCATTTCACACCTTTCGATCATAACCAACATCTAATGGGGTCACTTCTGGTCGGAACCCGACCTCTCCACAAAATTTCGTGACGATGGGTCCAAAATTGAGGCCTGGAGTTTTATTACAATTGTTAATGGATGGACGGACACACATAGCTAGATCGCTTTATTTCGTCAAGATATGAGAAAATGACAGGGGGGGGTCTACGACGAATATTTAGCGATGTTACACGAATATTGGACAAAACAAACTTGTAATACCCTTTCCGCATTGTTTTGTAAAGTAAAATATTTTATTTTAAAAACGTCCGTAAATTGTAGGAAAAGGTCGTAAGTCCCTACAAACACACAAAACTGTACAAGGAAAAGGTCGTAAGTCCAAAGACATCCAATTATCTCCCAAACGCGTCGGGACTTTATAAAACAAAGTACTGGTATTGAAGCGGAATAAATTAACGAAGAATACTGCCTTTACCACCATAATAAAATCTTTAATACAGAAAGCGCTGGAATGTGTTTTCTTCCTCCTGAAAAATTTATTGAGAGGGACTTACGACTTTTTCCGACGGAGCAGACGATATTTAGATGACGAATATCACAGCTTTGGTTGGGGACTTTCCAAAAGCAAAGCCTGGCTATGAAAGTAGAAGATCCCATCTTTACAATGATGTAAACTAGGTCGGCGCATTTGACCAAATAACGGAGAAATCGCAATAGTCGGTAATACATCCCATTTTTTCACTTTTTTGGAAATCACGCTAAAGGTCGCAATTTTGATCGGATCGTCACGAAATTTTGAGGGTTAATGGGGGTCACACAGATGAAGAAGCCTATTGATTTTGGTGATGGTCGGATAATATTTAGGGGTCGTAATGGGCAAAAAACTTATTTGGAGAAAAAGACAACGTTTTTTTCCAAAGCGAATATCATAGCTTCAATATGGGGTATACCAAAAGCAGAACCTGGCCATGAAAGTAGAATATATCGCCTTTCTAATGATGTAAAGTAGGTTCTCGTAGTTGATCAAAAACGAATATATCGCAATAGCCGCTAATAGAACCCAACTTTTTATTTTTGCGATTTTAATAATAATTACGAATATCACAACTTCGGTTGGGGATCTTCCAAAAACAAGTCTGATTATGAAAGTAGAAAATCCCATCTTTACAGTGATGCAAAGTAGGTTGGCGTAGGTGGCCACATAACGGAGATATCACAATAGTCGGCAATCCATCCCATTTTTTCATTTTTTTTTTTTTTTTTTTTTTTGTAATCACGCTACAGGTCGCAATTTTGATCGGATCATCAATTTTGGGGGCTAATGGGGATCCTACAGAGAAAGAAGCCTATTGATTTTGGTGATGGTTGGATAATATTCAGGGGTCGGAATGGGCAAAAAACTTATTTGGAGAAAAAGTCAACGTTTTATTTCAAAGCGAATATCTCCGCTTCTAAAAGGGGTATATCAAAAACAAAACCTGCTAATGAAAGTAGAAAATATCACCCTTGCAACGTAGGTGGTCAAACAACGAAGATATCGCAAAAGCCGCTAATAGAACACAACTTTTCATTTTTGCGATTTTAATAATAATGACGAATATCACAGCTTTGGTTCGGGATCTTCCAAAAGTAACGTCTGACAATGAAAGTAAAAAATCCCATCATTACAATGATGTAGAGCAGGTTGGCGTAGGTATTCAAATAACGGAGATATCGCAATAGTCGGTAATACATCCCATTTTTCCACTTTTTTGGAAATCACGCTACAGGTCGCAATTTTAATTGGATCGTCACGAAATTTTGAGTGTTATTGGGGGTCCCACAGAGGAAAAAACCTTTTAATTTTTGATAATGGTCGGATATTATCCAGGGGTCGGAATGTGAAAAAAAAAAATATTTGGAAAAAAGACCAACGTTTTATTTCAAAGTTAATATCTCCCTTCTGTAGGAGGTATATCGAAAGCAAAATCTGGAAAGGAAGTAGAAAATATCACCTTTACAACGATGTGAAGTAGGTTGTCATAGGTGGTCAAACAACAGAGATATCGCAATAGTCGGTAATGCATCCCTTTTTCCATTTTTGTGCAATCACACTACGAAATTTTGATCGGATCCTCACGAAATTTTGGGGGTTGATGGGGGTCTAACAGAGAAAGAAGCCTATTGATGGTAGGCATACATCCCACTTTTCCATTTTTTATTTGGGCTGTACTGTCGATGTTTAAGTGCATCAAAAAAATTGACCTGTGTTTATGAAGAGCAAAGGCGCTAAGCTATCCCAATTTTAATATATTGAATTTTATTAGTCAAAAGCTTATGAACAGGGGTAGTGGTGTAGGGTATCACATAGTCGGCCCCGACCCGACTATAGCCTTGGCTCACTTGTTTTTCGTTAATTTGGGTATGTAGGTACCAAGGCATATTTATAGAAGGTAGATGCATGAATTACAACTGTTAACAAATTTACAAAAACAACATTGTCTTATCGAAATGGGACTAGAGAGAATTTTTTAGCTGTGAAAATTCTACCTACGAAATTGTCATAAAGTCACTCTTGTAGAGAATTTTGATAGCTACAACATTTTCTTTAGTCCCATTTCGATAGAACTTGCAGTTTCAAACTCGTGAAAATCTAAAAAAACCCTAAAAATGTCAACTTGTATAGCGATTTATTTAAAAAGCGCACTGGCATTTTTTTGTTTTTTTATGTTTCTCATCTATGAACATTGTAGTTTCAGAATCCGCAAAAACTTCCCAGGTGTAAGCACCTTCCATTTAAAGTTGCTTCAAGAGAACCGTGAAGGTAATTTTGTGCAAACAATTTCAAATGCGGTTTTTATTATGTACAGACGCAATAGACAAAAACCATCTTTGGGGTTTGTTTTGTTAGATCGGGCTCGGATTTTATGGTCCTATCTAAACATGGCTAAATATTGACTTTTTAAAGAAAATCGGGGCTATATCTATGAAACCAATACGAATCTCTCCATGATATCCGCAGCAAACTTGTAGATAAGAACAAGAAGAATGTATTTGGAAACAAAATGAACACGAATAACCTCATTTATTGCCTCAAATTTTATACTATATATACAATTTCCGTGATTTGTATATATTTCGCAGCCTATCTCCAAAACCGTCAAAGTTTTCTTAATGTTATCATTGGGAAAAATATTCGCTGGAATGTAATATACAACTTTTCAGAACATATCATTGTTGTAAAATTCCTCTATTCTGTTGTTTCTATCATATCTTTCAACGACAATATGATAAATATATCAACAATACATTGAAATTTCAAATATGAGAATAAACAGCCTGTGTGAACTTTGTTTGAAATATGTTTTGTAAAAGTATGATATGAAATACCGCCAAAACAACATGAAATAAGTGCTTTACAGTTTCAGAATGTTCTGAAGAATTGCTGAGGACATTATTTGGAAAAATTTTTGCTAAGGCTACTTGGTTCAACTTTCAATAGTTTGGCTGTTACTGACCATAATTCCAGAAATTATGTAATCATTCCTATATTTTATCAATTTTGAAGCGCTATATGCGGTTATTTGTAGTTCGTCTGTTTGACATATAAGTTCTACTACTTTAGGACTACAATATTGCTGAAGACGCAAAGCAAAATTTTTATCAGTTTCTGAGATAAAGCACGGATCAATTGAAAAAAGGGTCGTTTTAGCCCGGTATAGATGAGGCCATAAAATCCAAACCCGATCTAAAAACAGGAAACCCAACTAGGGGTTTTGTATTCTTAATATGCACTTTTAGAAAATGCCCACTAGAAGTTGTTTGCATTTTCAGTGTTGCACAGTGTTATTGAAGTCGATAATTCAAAAAAACTTATCGATTTCATTTTAATTGACAATAACACTGTGCAACTATTTTCGGGTTATGGTCTAGGGTGCTGGATAGTGATAGTGATAGTTTGGTGATAGTTTTCGGTTAGTAGACCAAAATCCCAAAAGGGTTTCGGATTCTCAGGCCAAACGTTTTTAGAGACCTTATATAGAGCCTTGGCGAAAGGCAATGGGTCTCCAATGTTTAGCGCTATATGTTGCAGGAATAAGGATAAAACTTTGAAATTTTAAAGAGACCTAAGAGAGATATAGCGTAAGAGACATATAGCGTCATTGGTACAAAAATGGTCTGTCCACTTTTCGGTATAGCCCCCCTATAAGAGTATACATCGAGTTCGAGAATTTTTTACGTTTCACCCATATTTTCCAACTAATTTCACCAAATGTGGGTATTTTTAATTCTTAATGAAAAGAAGCCATTTATGCAAAAATTATAAATATAGGTCCACGTTAGGTTTTAATTTGTCATCTTCGTTTCCCAGGGGAAGAATATCTGTTCACAGAAAAATTCAAACTAGGTCCATGTTTCGGAGTTGCATCCATATTAAGGATCCTCCTATTTCGAGGGTCTTGGCCACAATTTACACTTTGAATTTCTTACACCCCAGATTGGCTATGATTCAGTGTTATTCTTCAAGTTTCCTAATACACCTTTTAAGCTCTAATATGACTGCTGCGATGTCCCAATTAACTTGTGATAATTATTCAAACCAAAACAAAAGAATTTTACATAGCATGTTTACATGGCGTTTTCTACCCACCCACAGAATACACATGTATGTATATAAATATATCTTTCTTGTATCTTAAATAAACGTGTTACTCTTTGTCTGCTTACCTTGAAACAATTTTTTACATCTTAATATTTTTGCACTTTTGTTTATTTTGTGCAAATAAACAAATGTACAGCAATACATACACACGTGCATACTTATTTATGGCTACATTTATATTTTAACGAAAAAAAATGTTATTTTGATTATTAAAGAATTTATTTTTTCAAGAACGGTACTAGAGTCTACTTTGTGCTGCTGTCCATCTAAATGAGTTTGTATTATTGAACTTGACGGAAATTTTCCGTTTCTCCTATATGAGATATATTCAATATATATAAATATTTCCGGAAGTAAATTGTCATTGGCTTTTGTCTTTACAAACATTTTATTACCACCATCTTAACGGCATATGTATATTATATGAACAATATCTTTCAGGGTTACCAAGTGATTGACCCCGCCAATCAGATTTATTTTTAAATTGTTCTTATTTATTACAGACACCAACTTATGGATTTTCTTTATTTGTATGTCACAGCAAGACATTTATAAAAACATTTCTTTTATAAATAAAAATAAAATAAATGCCATTCAAGTTCTTGAACTGTTTTTTGATCATCGTAATAATCAATAATTACTTCAAGCGAAACTCTGTGAAAAGCGTAAGTCGCAATAAAATTAAATGGTTATTTATTGCTCAGTAAAATTAGTATTAGGGTTGGTCTTATATATTTTTTTAACCATTTTACTTCAATTGAAATTTTAAGAAAATTAACATGGAAAATATTACATGGTAGTGACAAATGATTATCCTCTGCTTATAGTAGGGCAATTTAGTTCCTATTTCAAAGTCCCAGTTCTAGAAAGTGTGAGTAGCGTGAGTAACGTGTGATGTTACATATGTATGTACATATATGCAGTTTATTAATACAAACGACGCAGAATTCAACTAAAACTTGGAATACACTGAAGGATTAATAATATCCTAATGTATAAAAGAGCTTATTGATGAGTGGGGTAGTGAGTGACTGAATTATCGCCAGACGAAACCGCTGAAGTTGACATTTGACTGTGGGTTGTGTAGGGGTGTAATAAGGCTGGGTTTTTGGAAATTCGAATGAGAAGAGTACAAAAAGTACTAAAACGTATTAAATAGAGAAGAGCTAGATTTCTGAAATTTTGAATGAGGGCCAATAATGGAGAGTTAGAAAGATTTACCAAGGGGCTTTTGGAAATTTGACCTATCAGTGTACGAAAAGTACTAAAAGTTACTAAATTTGGTACCAATTTTATTTTTTGAGCCTTTATAGCTAGAATCTTGAAATTTGGTAAGGGAATCAAGGTTGGGAAGTGGTGTTATATACATATGAAACTGGTTTTGGAAATTCGTTCGTATGTATACGAAAAGTACTAAATGGTACCAAATTTAGTACAACTTGGATTTGGATGAACGGATAGAGTTGAAATCATGAAATTTGGAATTAAGATTACTGGAGGTAGTTTTGGAAATTCGTACTTATGTGTACGAAAATTACTAAATGGACAGTGGTTCCAGGCATTGGGCAAAAATAAAAAACTGAATGTCAAATTGTTGGTACAACTCTGACAGCTATGATATGGAACTTTTTAAAAATATATTATTTTTTTATTAATTTCTCGTTCGAATCGAACTTAATGACCGTTTATTTTTGCAAGCGAAGAAGGTTGGGGTTTGAACCTACGTCCTTGAGAAACACAAGAAAAAGGTGTTGTCACGGCGTGTTAGCGTTCAGAGCCAAACAAACCCATTACTTTCAAAGGCAGCGCTAAGCGTTTGTCATGAAAGCACAACTAAATGGACAAATAACCATTGTTTTTGTAAAAAAAATGCATTTGAAAGAAAAAAGTTCTATGACAGAGAAGCCACTCTATAGCCGATATGTCTGATGAGCAGCTCTACCAACGGCGAAACATGCATGTCATATAGTGGTGGTTGTGTTGGTTCGAATCTTCGGCTTTCCTTTTTCCCTTGCAAAAATAAACGGTCATTAAGCTCGATTCAACGAGGAATTAATTAAAATAATATTAACCAGTAAGAAAAGGATCAAAGTCGGGCGGGGCCGACTATATGATACCCTACACCACTGTGAATATGTAAAATATAAATCGGATCTATATCCAGATCTTAACCGATTTCGATATAATTTGGCACATTTATTTCCAGACCGAATTCAGTCACACACTCCAAATATCATTGAAATCGGACTTATATAGAGTGTTTGGTGCAGCAAATACGCGAAATCGGCCGAAAATATATATGGGAGCTATATTCACGTCTGAACCGATTCTCACCAAAATGAATAGCGTTCTTCCGACGGCTAAAAAAACGATATTCCCCAATTTTCAGCAAAATCGGACAACAAATGCGACCTGTACGTTGCGAACGGACGGACGGACATGCATAAATCGACTCAGAAAGTGATTTTATGTATATCCCTAGAAGGAACTATGGGTCCATCTCGCTTCCTTTTGTATGTTACATACAAATGCACTAACACATAATACCCCTTATCACATAGTGGTGTAGGGTATAAAAAGTATATAAAAACTGCAGAGTGCCTAAAATCTAGCGGTACTTTAATATGGAAGCTATACCAAAATTCGGGGCTATATCAAAACGTGGACATATGTATGTCCATAATTCTTGGTGGAGAAGTTTTTTAATAACCCAAAACAAACATTGAAGTAAATTTTTTGAACTCATTAAACACCAAATGGCAAATTGGAGCCATATTTGGGGAAAATCGTTAAAATACCTAAAATCGGGAGGTACCGTTATATGGGGGCTACAAAAAAACATGGACCTATCTTAACAATTTTAAGTGGCGAAATTGTAAAATTTCAGCTAGTTCAAGCAAAAAATGTGGCTAAGATCCCTAAAATACCTTAAATCAGGAGGTATCGTTATATGGGGACTATACCGAACCGTGGACCTATCTTGACAATTTTTAGTGGAGCAATTTCGCGGCCATTGAGAACCTCAAATGTAAAATTTCAGCTAGTTTGGGCAAAAAATGTGGCTATGATCCATAAAATACCTTAAATCGGGAGGTATCGTTATATGGGGACTATACCGAACCGTGGACCTATCTTGACAATTTTTAGTGGAGCAATTTCGCGGCCATTGGGTACCTCAAATGTAAAATTTCAGCTGGTTTGGGCAACAAATGCTGCTAAGATCCTTAAAATACCTTAAATCGGGAGGTACCGTTATATGGGGGCTATACCAAAACTTGGACCGATATAGCCCATCTTCGAACTTGATCTTCCGACGGCTAAAAAAATGGTATTCCCCAATTTTCAGCGAAATCGGTCAACAAATGCGACCTGTATGTTGCGAACGGACGGACGGACGGACGGACATGCATAAATCGACTCAGAAAGTGATTCTATGTATATCCCTAGAAGGAACTATGGGTCTATCTCGCTTCCTTTTGTATGTTACATACAAATGCACTAACACATAATACCCCTTACCACATAGTGGTGTAGGGTATAAAAATGATTTTCGTCAAATAGGCAAAATTTTCATATATATTAGTTTTTCTTCATTCGAACGCGTTCATCTTAAGAATAGCTCCAAAAGTCGGAACGTTTGACTTATATTTTTTGTAGTGAGTACAACATACAATTTACGTGCATTATTATAATGGATTTTGAAGGAGGAGGTAATAGCGTTTTTGAACAGTGTTTTAACGTTTTGTGGAATTCCAGTTATATGTACGTCTTCTTTGTGTATTTTGTAATGCCAATTTAATCATATACATTAATTTGACCTAAGGTTTTCGTCATGATGCCCACCAGCGCCCACCTCGGAAATAATTGTCCAATGTAGTTCATGGAATTTAAAGTTATTATTATTATTTATTAATAGATTTATAATTTAACAATTATGTATAACAAACAATTGAATATCATTTCTTTAAAATCTATTTTTGGCATAGCATAATGCTGTTTGTCTATTATAAATATTTAGTTTTAAAAATTACATTAAAAGTTAAACTCCATTCAATATTAATTTTCTATATTTAACACAGCATTCTAAATATAAATATAGAGCAGAAAAGTTCGTGCCATTTAATATACGTATGATTTCAATTTCATTGAGAGTAGTGCTTTTAAAATGGATTTTCCTGAATTCCTTATAAATTGGACATGTTCCAATAAAATGTAGAGTATTTTCAGGCTCATTCGTGTTGCAAATTGAGCAAATTCCATCAGTGAGATTTGAAAATGACCTGGAATTCAGATCAAGTAGACCGGCTCTAGCTTTGAAAATCAAACTTTTTGCACGTGCAGCAAGATTAGAAGTAAGTTCTGGGATCATATTATATTCTAGTTGTGGATATAAATCGTGGTACTGGGAACTTCTAGCAGACAGTTCAAAATCGGCTTTTTCTTTGATGTTTAGTGTATCAATAACATCGTTCCAATATAAACATAATGGAAGACTGTTGTCAACAGGATAAAAATTCAAATTTTGACTCAATAATGACCATTCACCAGCCCATGACGTGTTCAACTCCAATATTTTCTCTGCTAAAATCCGTGGTAGTCGATTAGCATCGAGGTTTAAGACTTTATTGATGTAACATAAATGCATTTTTAGTGTATGGGAGAAAAGGGACTTTAAACCAGTTTCTAGATACAACATATAATTTGGGGTATTGTTAGGGAGATACAGGATTTTCTTGATGATAAAACGAAATAACTTCTCAACATCATCATATTTAGTATACCCCCAAACTTCCGAAGCATAACACATTACTGATTTCGCACAGGAATCAAATATCTTTAATTTGTTTGTTTGAGAGATACTAGGATTTTTCATATAATTTGACCAATTAGAATTAATTGCCATTTTAGACATTGAAAGCTTGTTTTTCAAATGATTCTTAAAAGAAAGGTTAAATGAGATTTCAACACCAAGATATGTGTTGCTATTAACAATTTCAATGTCATGGTTATTGTATTTGAACTTTAGGTTAGAAGGTAATTTCGGGCTTTTTCTAAAAACCATTACTTTCGATTTTGATAAGTTTACTTTTAAGCTCCATAGAGAGCAGTAATCTTGTAGGGCATTGATCATTTCTTGCAGTTCATTGGGCGATTCTGAAAGCAATACTATGTCATCGGCATATAGTAATAATTTAACATTGACGTCTGCAACATATATACCCCGGAAGGATGTTGGGCAAATCATTGACGTATAAAGAAAATAGTATTGGGCTAAGGATACATCCTTGCTTTACACCGGAGCTTACGGTAAAATGTTCCGAGTAAGTATTGCCGTCCCATATTTTGCTTTTAGTATTGCTATACAGCAATTTTAGTATTGTGACGAATTTTGTTGATAGTCCTAAGTCGCAGAGTTTATAAAATAAGCTATTTCTTGGTATCAAATCAAAAGCCGAAGAAAAATCAACAAAAAACGCATATCGGCCTTTTTGTAGAAAATTTACTTATGTTGAAACTGAGGTATGGGGTATTGTAACTCGCGAATTGTTGTAATATACCATAACTTTTGAACGCATTTAGGTAAAATAAACTGTTTTAGCACGATTCACCGATGGATTTCTTAAAATTATAATTTGAGTGGAAGCTGTGGTCATATTAATGTAAAAAAAGAGGAAAAAATCGTTGAAGGAAACGAGTTTTTTTTAAGTCAATTTTCAATTAGTGGCTTTACAATACAATGTAGAGTATAATGTTCAAAGAAGAAGTTAAAGAATACACTTCAGAGATGAAGTTTCTAATGTATGATTTTTTAATATAACCACCGCATCAATCTCAAACGGATGCTGACATTTTGAAGACTGAAAAATTGGGTTTTTTGAATTTTTGCTCTAATCGGAACGCGCAACTGTACTCGTTTAAAAACTGATTATGAGATTGTAGTACTCGCGATTACGCATTTTTTGATGTATAACTCGGGCGTGTAGCCTTCAAAGGTTCACAACAATCTCAGCTTAAAGTCGAAATTTTTGTGCGTAATTTTTTTTAAAAAACCAGTTTTTTGGAATTAAAAACTTACAAATGCCTTTCGATTTCAGTGGAAACCCGCGTGAATTTAGTTTTTTTACGTTCTGAATGTAACAAGCCTTTGCGCGTCCAAATCCATCCACTAGATCGGCGGATATGATACCCCTCAAATTTCGAAAATATGCAAAAAATATTTTTGAAAATATCGCGTATTTAGACGCGTTTTAGATGTGTTATTCCTACTTAGATAAATAGAGCGAAACGCATATTTAAAATGTGCGAAAACAGATATTGAAAAAAGTTCGCGAATCCGGAGATATAATAGATTTTTTCTAAAAACTGAGTGCGATGCTACATCCACGGTTCTTGATGGATCGCATTGAAATGACATAGGATGATGTATTTTTTAATGGTGTTCATTGAAATCGGATGCGCATAAAATGCAAATGTACTTCGTGGAAATTATGGGCATTTTACTGTTTTTTGCACCCTAACATGCAACTGATGCTACATCGTGGTCGTCAAATGGAATTTCACAAAGTGTATATCAAATAAGAGGGATTGATTCGCTGTTTTGGAAAATCGGATGCGCATCTTGTGATTTCCACTATTACGCGGTTTCTATGCGTTTCAAATGTTGTAATATTCAATATAACATTATTTTAAGGTTATGCCACAATTGGAATTCCTTGTGATTTAATATAATGTTCTAAAAATATTCGCCAATAGGAAAACTATAAGTGAAAAAGTTGTTGCAACGGAATATCTTCATTATTGCGTGCAATTTGGACGAAAATGACGAAGAACTCAATCATTTTTTCTTCAACATTTCCTATAAAACCATGAAAAAATAAAATTAGAATAACATAATTTTTATTTTTTTCGTCACATTTTCATTGTATTTTTGCAAATAACACGAATACTATAGCTCCAAACTTCACGACTTAGGTTTCATTTTATTCCTCACAATGTCTGGATGCTGCTATAATTTTTTTATATATTTTTTTGTAAGTATAAGCGCTATTGTTTCAAAAATATGTTTGTAGCTACGTGAAATTATTTAGCAAATTTAATTTTTCGCGAATCCATTGAAACTTTTTGAATTATTTTTTGTATATTCTCAAAGGGTGCGAATTCAGTTAACGACAATTGGATATAACAGCTTACTATATTAAGCCGCGATTTTTTTAGAATTTTTTCTAATTAGCATAATTAAAACGGTCATATCTTTTGCGCGCAACAATCAAAGTTGGTAACGAAAACAGATTTGGAATGACGATTTTTTTCTTAATCTATGTACCAAAAATCATAGATGTAGTATCAAAATTTTTTTTTAATTTTTTTGAAATGGAAAAGACGATTTTAGAAATTTTTGTCGATATGTCGCTTTGGCTTTTAATTGGTTTAGGTTAACAATACTAACTAAATTGAAAATATTATCAATTGTTGAATAGTTCTTTCTAAAGCCCGCCTGGAATTCATTTAAAATATTATGAGTTGATAGCCAATTTGTTAATCTATTTAACAGTATTGAGTTGAATATTTTACATATGCAATCGATGAGAGACAAACCCCTATAGTTGCTTACGATATTTACATCACCTTTCTTATGTAATGGTATTAGTATAGATTCAGTGAAAGACGATGGGAATTCTTCCCTAAGAAATATTTTATTGAAAACGCTTATTAACTTTTGCAGGAAGGTACGGGGAGCATATTTATAAAATTCATAGGGAATACCATCCTGACCAGGAGATTTATTCAATTTCAAATTTTTTACAACATTGTGTAGTTCAATGAGCTCAAAAGGGGAGTCCAGAAAGGGGTCTGTAATAAGTGGTATACACCAATTTATGCTTTGAAATTCATCGGGGTTGTCTAAAAGCGAACTAAAATATTGCTTAAAGTCATCAGAATCTAAGTTTCCTTTACTGTTGTTTGTAGAGTTCTTCAAGGATTTACATAGATTCCACCAATCTTTGCTACTATTTACATGGTCTAATTTTTGTAGGTTACTGTTAAGATAATCATGTTTCTTTTTTATGCACAACTTACGAAAGCTGCTTTTCGCAGACTGATAAAGTGATCTGTTAATAGGGGAATTTTCTCTTTTACATAACTTTAGACGTTTAAGCATTGTTGATCTTTGACGATAGCAAGACCAGTCAAACCATTTTTGCCTTGGTTCAAAGAACTTTCTGTTCCTTTTTCGACTTTGGGCTGTTTTAATTGAATTAGTAATAAAATTAACCAACTCATCGATACTTGTATTATTGATAACACTTTTATCTAGAGAAATAGTGTTTAGGGCTTGAACATATTGTCCTTTATATTTGTTATTCCAATATAACCTTTCTAAACACTTCCCAGCTTTTTCGTTTATTGTAGGAGTGAATATTTTCAACTCAAGACATAGTGGCATGTGGTCTGAATATGATTTAAAAGGAATACTGAATTTATCTATATACTGTAAGAAAGAAGAGGAACAGATGCAATAATCTATTAAGGAATTACCCATTATACCAGAAAAACTATACTCTCCGTCAATGTCCCCATCTACTCTGCCATTAACAATAATGCCACCTATATTTTCTATCATGTTTAACAATTGTTTACCTCGCGAATTTTCGATTGAATCTTTAGAATGTCTATGAGTATAGATATGGGATTCATTTTGCAGTATGTTGTTATCTAAGATCTGATTGTTTCCTACTCTCGCGTTTATGTCACCAAAAATGCAAAAGTTTGATGGAGCAAAACTCGACAAAAAGGCTTCAAACTGGTCAAAATCATTCTTCCATTTGGTGCAATTTAAATAGACAGGTATTAGGTAAAAATCATTTCCATGGAGAGTAACCTTTAATAAGGGGTAAGCAATAGTCGTTATAAACTCGATTTTAAACTTGTTTTTAATTTCTTTTTTATAGCCATATAAACAGCCACCACTTGCTCTACCAAACCGGTTTAGTTTAATTGCATCAACCCAATGAAGGTAATAATTTTGGAAGTATGATGAAAAATTTGATCTTTTATTGTGAACGACATGAGTTTCAAACAAAAAGAAAATATCGAACTTATTTAAAAACGTTATAAAGTTTCCCATATTAATGCAGCTTTGAAGGTTTGAAACATTGAAGGATATTAAATGACACGAAAGAAACTGCTATTATGTAGATGAATTTGTATCAATAGTATTTGTGGTGCTCGACTGCTTACAAAAAACTTCGATCGGGCTACCAACCTCAGTTAAAATGTTTGTGAGGAAGTCTGTATCCTTCTGAGTGGGCGATTGTATTTTTCCATTAACCCATATATACTTTACATCTTTAATGTATAAGCAAAACTCTCCTAGGCGTATCTTAGTTTTAGTTTGGCTATTAGCTAAAATCTTAGACACTTTTCTCAGGTTGTATCTACTTATCTGTTCAGCTGCCGTGTAATCCTTTTGTATGTATAAATTTTTTCCGCTTAGTTTTCTCCTTGCTTCAATAATACTTTGAACTTGACTAGGGATATCAAGAGTAAACACATACGACTTTCCAGAGGCTAGCATTCTCGTGTTTACTATATTAATCTCCACATTTAAGTCTTCTTTGCATATTTTTGTAAAGTTCTCCTTGGCAGAGTGATAATTTTGGCGTGGTAGACCGCTCACAACTACATTCGATGATCTACTTCTACGATCTATAACTTCAATGCGACTAGTTAGCTTTTCAACCTCCTGTTTCAGTTTGAAGTTTTCTGCTTTTAAATCTTCCACTTCCTGTTTGATTGCAGCAACGTCCTCTTTTTTAGCTACATCTTTCAATTTGTCGTCCAACATATCGCCCAGTTTGCTCCAAGAGAAAACGTCTTGGTTTCTATCTGTATTCATTTTTTGAAAAGGCGAAAACTTTTTGGGAGCAGTGTTAATGTGATCTGGAGATGTCGATAATAGCGTGCGCTTTACACTCATCTGTTGCTATTTGGTAACATATGATTCTATTTCGATAACGATATCTAACACAGTGACTTGCCTATCGATTGCAAGATGTAGGACAAGTTTGAGAGATGTTTACCTTTTGCTTTTATTGGTGGTAGTTGAAGTATAGCTTTCCAGTGAAATATTAGAATTTTTCAGCAAAATTATTTGTAAATAATGTGGTGTAACTTTTTTTTAATGACCAAGATCAACCAAATATCAACAGCTATGATGCAGCATCCACTAAGGCATCTGGTGCAAATGACCTGGATACTTGATGTTTCGTTTTTATAGAAAATGTTTACAATCTTTGAGACACGTATAAAAAGACGACCGGCTGTATGTAAGTTGTTGTAACGTTTAAAGTTATCCGGTATTAATATAAGATTCCATCTAGTGCCAGACTTTAAATAGTGGGTTGCAGACTAAAGCTATGGTTTCTATAAATATATTAGGGTACATATAACTCTGTTATCTGACAGAAAGAACGCTATTAGATCAATATTAGAAAGTTTACCAATTTTCAGACAAAAATGTTGGTCTATTTAACCCGCGAAAATGGTTGCTTCTTATGTTGTTTAGCAGATTGTTTTGTTTCCCCAACACTATAATTGGTACTTTTGTTCATGACATTTTTTAATAAAAGCAAAAAAATACATACCGTATACCCCCTCCAGAGGGGAAAGAGGGAAGAATACGCTCATGGTTTCTTAAAACAATCTTCGCCGTAGCTTCAAAACTGTAACCAGTGCATTAGCTTGCTATTTGCACTGGAAATATTTTTGGCCACATTCACCATACATGTGGATGGATCCCCTGTGAAATGGTACAAAATTTGGTACAATTTGGATTTGTGTGAACGGATAAAGGTGGAATCCTGAAATTTGGAATTAAGATTACTTTTGAAGTTTAGGATTGAGACATGAAGGTGGTTTTGGAAATTCGAACTAAATGGTATCAAATGTGGTACAACTTGGATTTGGTTGAACGGATAGAGATGCAGTCATGAAATTTGGAATTATTATTAAGGTTGGAGTATAGCATTGAGGTGGTATTGAAAATTCTTACTTATGTGCACGAAAAGTACTAAATGCCACTAAATTTAATACAATTTGGATTTGGGAGAACGGACAGAGCTGGAATCTTGAAATTTAGAATTAAGAAAGAGATAGTTTTGGGAATGTACGTAAAGTACTTTATCGTACACAATTGGATATACTCTTTTTTTTGTAATGGGAGTTTAAATTTTGAACTATTTGGATGCGGTTTGAGAAATTCGTATTTATGTATATGAAAAGTACAAATAGTGCCATAATTGCTTCTGGGAGACCAGATAGAACTGGAGTTGAGAATTGCGGTTAGTATATAGGGTTGATAAGTTTATACCATTTAGGCATTGCATTTGGGAAAAGAGCTGAAAAGAGAAGTTCCAAAAGGTAATAAGCAATAAGTGGACTCGAGGTACTAAATTGTCCTAAACATCAAAGCACTGAAATTGAATGAACTATAACATGTTTCTTCATGTAATACCATGGTTAATTAGTCGGGCTAAAACTGTAAAATTTTAGATAAGATTCTGGGTTTGAAAAATTGTATTAAATTTGTTTTACGTGAACACGAAAGCGTTTTCTAAGTAAACCACTGAAATCAAGTAGTCAATCGTGATGAATCTTTTCAAAAAAACAAAAACAATTTTTCTGATTTTTTTTACAATTAGGTTTTTATTCCTTAATTGAAATGCCTTAAAAATAATGGTCGAACTAAAGGGGTACGAGGAGTACTTAAATGAAATTGAAGATATATTAACAAAAATTTACAACCAAATTTTTAGACTTTACCATTTCCATTTCAAATACTGTTTATTTTTTTTCCCCTTTCGGCATACGAAGTAGCTGGCATTTTGTTAGCCAACAAATGTTTTGCTTTATAATTGCTGTACGACATGCTTAAATTCATTGTATTTTAGCTAGTTTAATTTTTTTAACAATATAAACGGGTTTTCGACCAAATGGAGTAAAATGCTGCGTAAATACTTTCTTCATGTCCCTTTTTGAGTCGGAGATGTAAGGCAATTAAGAAAATTTCATTAGCTGTACGACTTTCGCTTGGATCCACTGTATAGACCAAGTTTTAAAGTTATTGGATACCAATTAGTGCTGGCACTCAATTGGTCCATTCTACTATATGTGTTAGAGGTGGGCGCGTGTCGTGCCGTGAGTAGTGCGTGTTCGTGCCTTCCCGAAAATCGCCGTGTTTGTGCGTGTCGTGCCGGAATAAATTTTTGGCCGTGCGTGATCGTGTTTTTTTGTTCGACACGATTTTGCACGACACGACTAAACACGACCTGCACTATGTGTCACGATCGTGCTAAATTTTTGGGCTTCCTTTAGAAGTCGTCCAAGAGACCATACTAAACAAGAAAATCGAAAATGAAAATAAAACGACCAAAAAATTCACCAACTGTAGTTTTCCCAAATTTATTTTCTTTGTTTCTGTAGTCTGGTACTTTTTGCCGTTTTGTTATGGAGAGGCCAGAGTATGAGTGAAGAAAATGGGTATGGGTTTTTAACCAAATCTGGAGTTACACACTGCTTATATTTGATTCTGTTGATTTTTAAATTCTTAAGTGTTTGGTCAAATAAAATACGATAGTGATGTCGAAGCAGTCAATTCAGACTGCAGTGTATAAAAATGACCCCAAACTAAAATTGTTTCCAAAAATGGATGCAAAGAGTGTGGTCTGGAAAAGCTTCCAGCTTATAAAGTACATTGTCGACTATGTATGCTGGAATTCATGCAAATCGGTATTACACTATCAAAGCAAGACGGGGACGGGATCTCTATCGCGACACAAGTGTAATGTGAACTTACAAGATGTCACTACACAATCAAAAATATCTGATTTTATCAGTAAGAGTGTACCACAAAATGTTGTCAACCAACTATCCCGCAAGCAGCTTGGACTTATTGCAAAGGATTTGCATCCACTCAGTATTACTGAAGGTAAGACATTTTAATTCATATCAACCCGTTTATGTGTTCTTACATTCATATATTCTAGGAGGTTTTCGTGAATATGCACAAGCATTCATAAATATAGGAGCACAGTTTGGGAAACAACAATTCAAAAATCTAGTCATTTCCAGAAAAGTATTAAGTACCAAAATCATGTCTGAGGAATATGACAAATTGAAGCATCAGATCATGGCTGATATCGAGGGCCAAAAAATTTCATTCACAACAGACATGTGGACCGATGATTATACTCAAAGGAGTTTTATTTCTTTAAGTGTGCACTACATTAATGATAATTTTGAACTAAAGGTAGCACTTTTAGGAGTAAGAGAATTTTTGGACGAGAAGAAAACGGGAGAAAACATTCTTGCTAACATAACTACCATTCTTAAAGAATTTGATATTGAAGACAAGTTGGCGAATTCTGTATTTGTAACCGACAATGGTTCCAACGTTATTTCGGCTCTTAAAAGATTTAAACGTATATCTTGCGCTTGTCACAAATTGAACTTAGTTATGGATGATGTTATTGTAAAACACCCTCTTCCCGAAATGGGAAAACTGATTGACTGCTCAAAAAAACTTGTAAAATATTTTAAACCCTCGGAGCTAAACAACAAATTGTCGAAAACATTAAAACAAGATATAAGAACACGTTGGAATTCAACATATATTATGCTTGACAGCATATACCAAGTCCAGAATGAGATTAAGAGTATTTTGCTAGAAAAGAATGAGTTGAGTAGTATATTAAATTTTAAATTTAAATTTTCATTGTTAGAACCTCTTTTGGCTTTTCTCAAAATTTTCAAAGAGTGTTCCGAAAAATTAAGCTCGGAAAAATACCCTACTATCCATATTTTTACCCTTTGGTCTGAAAAGCTATTGAAAGTTTGCTCAATTGATACCATTGACTCTCAATTCATGAAAGATTTGAAAGCTAAAACTAAACAATCATTGCTTAAACGCTTTGTGCCAACAATGGCACATATTATAGGGACGTTTTTATTTCCGCCGTTTAAGGAGATGAATTTCTTATTACAAGATAAAAGAAATGACGTAATAGCTAATGTAAATGCAATGTTACTTGATATACAAGGTGAGAACATAGAGTGTTCTAATGATGAGGAGGAAATTACAATGCCACATTTACACGAATTTTCAGAGTTTTTGGATCAAAATTTGGCAAAAAGACGAAAAATTTAAAAGTCTCCAATTGATACTGAAATTGATACATATTTAGCGAGTGCCGTATCTAGCCAGACTGATGTTTTAAACTTTTGGAAACAGTCGAACCTAAAATATTTAAAACAATTAGCCAGGAAAATTTTGGCTATACCCGTCAGCTCAACAACGAGCGATAGATTTTTTTCCACATCTGGAAATATTCTCAACGAAAGACGAACTAGACTTTTAAGCTCTAACTTGGACAAAATAATGTTTTTAAATAAGAATATGTAAATTTTTGTTTATAAGTAATTTTGCAATATGTATATTTTAGAACATATGAATTTTTTGAACAAATAAATGTACAACTATATCGATATATCTTTTCTTTAGTTTCGTGCGTGAGTGTGCGTGTTCGTGTCTTCTCGAAAAACGCCGTGTTTGTGCGTGAAAGTGCATAAAAATTTTGGTCCGTGTTCGTGCATGTTCGTGCCTAATTTTTTAGGCACGCGCCCATCTCTAATATGTGTATATCAAACCTTATGTGAACACTAAAGTAATAAAACAAGTTCTAGACCACCTTAATACACATACAAAAGGCTATGTATCTGCAATAATTTATTATATTCCCATGAATTGTCATAAAATGTTGTTAATAAAGAAACGTGATGGCCACAATTGGAACATTCGTATTTATAGACTTTTGTTTTGGTATTTATACACATCTTCAGGTTAACCTATACAAATCTTTTATGGTTATTTTAAAAATTTTTAACTTACCTACAGTATGCTCGAACACCCACCAAACAGAAAATGAATAAAATTGTTTTTACTTGCAGACAGGGTCCAAACAAATACATTAATTTCTTGGATAGAGGACATTTATGAATAAGAAACAAACATATTTCTTAATTATGCCGAAAGAAATGAGTCATAATTCACTGAATACGTTAGAATAAATAAACTAGTTTTACATTTTACCAAAAAGAAACATAATTTTTAGTTGTTGTTAATTGTCATATAAATGAAGAAGCTAATGTGGTAAACTAATTAAAAATTGTGTTTCAAAGTAATTCATCGTGGGGTTCAATTTTCGAGTATAAATTTTCCCGGCCAAAGTCCCAATTTTTTGTAGTAACCGATGGTTAATTTCTATATGGGATTAAATAGTAAACATAAAGAAACTAAGAAAACCAACAAATTAGGTCAAAACATTGGAAAATAAGCCATTTTTGCAAATTTATGGAGAAATAAATAGTTATTTCTCGGAAACTGTAACAGATATTGTGTTCATTGTTTCTCTGTTAGGTAGGTAGGATTGTTGCCTTTAACAAATTACAATAGCGTTGTGAGCAATTCTATTTTTCTTAGGTACTAAATTTTAGTGAAATTCCAAATTTAGTGGACTAGATCTTTTTGGGAACAGCATGAAACAAAGTTTTGTTTTTGCAAAATGATGCCTGAGAGTGCCCTCTTTCGGCGAATATACACACTTGTGCCCGTCCCGTTCCGTCTGTTTAACACTCTTTTTTATACCTTCAGCATTTATGCTAAAGAGGGTATATACATTTTCATACGGGCAAAATGTGCCCCATCGAAATAATGGTTTTAGACCCCATGTATGGACGAAATCCGTTTCAGACAATTTGGAGTTGATTTAGCCATGTCCGTCCGTCTTTCTGTCTGGCTGGCTGGAGCGCACGATCACTCTCGAACGGATCAACCGATTCGGTTCGTAATATTTTGTCCAAAGTAAGTTTGAGTTCGAAGATGGGTTATATCGGTGCACTCCTTCCGGTACCTCGCGCACGATAACTCTTGAAGGGAGTAACCGATTTGGTCCATACTTTGCACATCGTGAAATTTCTAGCAGACATAGATGAGGTTCCAATATGGACTCAATCGGTCCACCCCTTTGGGTACCTCCACACAAAATTTCGGTAAAGTTCAGATTAGGACCTGCTTTGATTTTTGTTGTAAGAAATTGTATTCACTGCTCCCCATACGACGGTACAAGTTTCAGCAGTCGCAAAAAACCCTATGACACAGTGTGTAGTGGCGCAAGACAACTCTCGAACGGAACTCCCGATTCGGTCCACAATTTGGTCTTGGTAATATTTTGTCCAAATTTAGTTTAATTTCGAAGATAAGCCATGTAGGTCCACTCCTTAAGGTACCTCCTCCAGAAAAGTTTAAAAATGTTCGGAAAAATTGTACGCATGATAACTCTTGAAGGGAGTGACCGATTTGGTCCATACTTTACATATCCTAATATATCTACCAGATATAGATCAGGTTCGAATATATATGTCCACTCCTTCGGGTACCTTCCACACATCGGATAAGTTCACTTTAAGACCTGCTCTCGAATAACTTTGATTTTTTATTTATAGTTGTCTTATTAGGACGAAGGTCATTATTTATGAAAGTTTTTAATGAATTGAATTAATCGAGCTTACCTGAGGGAGTTTGTATTGAAAAAGTGAATTCAAGCGAAGTCCCACACACCCAACCAATATGCTACGATCGTTTGGCGGGTGGTTTACTTCAGTACATGAGGCATATCGGAAGACAAAGGTTGAGTTTTAAAACTTATACATATTTATACAACCATTATAAAAATTTGCAGATTTGAAGTATTTTTGAAGCCCTTTTCTTGATTTTTGTTGAAGCAACTTGCATTCGCTGCCTCAATTACGACGCTAAAAGTTCATTCAGGGACAAGTCCATATTTCTTGAAAAAATAGCCCAAATGATGTAAAAACCCCCTATGACATTATATGTAGAGGCTGGAGAGTATGATAACTCTCGAACTGATCAACCCATTTGGTCCAAATTTGGCCTTCGTCATATTTTGTCCAAACTTAGTTTCAGTTCGAAGATGGGCAATACCTTTCCACAACTTCCGGTACTTCCCCCCAATATTTACAAAATGTCACTAAAATGGTATGCACGATATCTCTTGAACGGGACAACCAATTTTTTCCAAAATTTGGATCTCCTAATATTTTGTCTAATTTAGTTTAACTTCTAAATTGGTCCATATCGGTCCTCTCCTTATGGTACCTCGCCCACAAAAGTTCAACATTTGTGTCTAAGTGCAGTTTAGGGTCTGTTCGAAGATCCTTTGGAAATTTATACCGATGCTGTTCGTTGTGTTCCTGTTTTCAGCGACATACTGGTCAAAAAGTTGTACGATGACCCAACTGAAATTACCAGTGGGCGCGATATCTATCGAAAAGATATGACTCCCAAAATAAAATCCATTTCCGAAATGGATTATGTCGGTCCATTCCTTTAAGTACCTCCTCCCCAACCCTTTTGAACTTTAATCCTAATTCTCATTTTTGTTGGCAAGTTCAAAAAGGTCCACAAAATTCTGAAAAGGCCTTAAATACATTCGATCTGTCCGTAGATGAAAGTTTCAATTCACATAGGCTGAGGGTATATCGCTGTCGACAAAGCCGACTTATAGTTTTTTACTTGTTAAATTTATTGAAATTACACATGTAAATTGTGTGTTTTTTCATACCGTTCCCCATATTAATTACAGGTTTTTTACACAAATTAACATTTTTTGTGTATATGAGTTTTATGAAAATTCAAGAAATACGTTTTTTAATTAATTTTTTTGAAAAACATTTTTTTAAATCTTTTTTTATTTTTTGCATTATTTTATTTATTGGGGTTTGGCCATTTTTAATATATAGGAAGACACAAAATATACAGAAACACTCATATTTTGATCAACAAGTAAAAAAGTATCAGTCGGCTTTGCCGACAGAGATATGCCCTCAGCCTGTGTATATTGAAACAATTTCTTCCCAAAAAAACGCATGTATTTAGGGAGTTTTAAAAATTTTGGGCGTTTGAACTGACAAAAATGTTGATTAGGATTAAAGATCAAAAGTTTTTCGGAGGAGATACTAAAAAGAATGGATCTCCAGCCACTACATATGGTACCATAGGGGTTTTTTTACAACTTCAGGGATGTTTGCTCAAGAAGTATGGACTTGCCCCTGAAACAACTTTTACCATCGCAATTGAGGCAGCGAATGCAAGTTGCTTCAACAAAAATTAAAGTGATTCGAAAGCAGGTCTTAAAGTGAACATGTATCCGAAATTTTGTGTGGGGGTACCGGATGGAGTGGACAAATATAGTCCATATTTGAACCTGATCTATATCTCGTAGATATATTAGGATGTGTAAAGTATGGTCCAATTCGGTCACTCTCTTCAAGAGTTATCGTACGCACAATTTTTCCGAATATTTTTGAACTTTTGTGGGGGAGGTACCTGAAGGAGTGGACCGATATGGCTTATCTTCGAACTTAAACTATGTTTGGACAAAATATTACTAAGGACAAAGTTTGGACAGAATCGGCAGACCTGTTCGAGAGTTATTTTGCCCTCCAACCTCCTCACACGGTGTCATTGGGGTTTTTTTTGCAACTTTCAGGCTATTTTCTCAGGAAGTATGGACTTGCCCCTGATGAAACTTATACCGTCGTATGGAGGGCAGTGAATACAAGTTCCTAAAGCAAAAATCAAAGTGATTCGCGAGATGGTCCTAAACTGAACTTTTCCAAATTTTTGTGTGGGAGGTACCCGACGGAGTGGACCGATTGAGTCCATATTAAAACCTGATCTAAGTCTGGTAAACGCTCCACGATGGGCAAAGTATGGACCAAATCGGTTACTCCCTTCAAGAGTTATCGCGCGCACAAATTTTCCGAACATTTTCGAACTTTTGTGGGGGAGGTACCGGAAGGAGTGGACCGATATAGCTCATCTTCGAACTTAAACTAAGTTTGGGCAAATTATTACGAAAGTCAAAATTTGAACCGAATCGGTTCATCCGTTCGAGAGTTATCGTGCGCTCCAGCCAGCCAGACAGACAGACGGACAGACGGACGGACGGACATTGCTCAATCGACTCCAAATTGTCTGTAACACATTTCGTCCAAACATACTTGGGGTCTAAAACCATTATTTCGATGAGGCACATTTTGCCCGTATGAAAGTGTATATACCCTCGTTAGCATAAATGCTGAGGGTATAAAAATAGTAAAAAAAAATCAAAACATTAATTCTGACCTTGAACTCCTTTGCAACTACTAGACCGAATTATGAAAATATCTCTATCAGTTCAAAACATACAGAATTTTGACCATGAAAAAACGAGTCTGAACCACTATGAGTAGCTACCATCAACTTGGGGTTCTCGCCGTTTACTGCCAGACGTATTTTAGCAGATTCTGCTTCGACCTTCTAAAAGGTATCAGTTACTACTGATTAAGCAAGTAACTGATAACTTTAAGAAGGTCGGAGGAGAATCTGTTTCCTTTACATAAGCAAAAAATATGTGGCTATTTGTCTATGTTGTGTAATTTCTTTTCATGTTTGCATCCTACCTTTGTATGTAAGGGGCTGTCGAAGTCTGATCTATAATCGACCAAAAATTATAGGTGTCTATCAATTTTCGGACTTCATTTTGACTCCTGTACATCTCGATTTTTCTCTTTTACCTGCGAAAAGACTCTCTCGTGCTTTACTTGTTGCTACTGATTGTAGAGTGGCCATCGCAAAATGCCGAAAATCGAGAGGGTCGTTTTATGGGGGCTATATCAAAACGTGGATCTGTACCGAACATTCTCATAGGGAATGTTGTATATCCCCCAATTAAGACTATATAACGAATTCTACCCATTTCTGTAAGATAATATGGCTTAAACCTTAAAATATCGAAAATCGGTTGGTACGTGAAAATCCGTCCATAATTGCGGCCTGTAGTTTGATTACAAATTTTAAAGACAGTGAAGGTCTAATTGATGTTGCACTACCTGTTTGTAATATTAATTTGATGATACTTCAACAACTACATATAGCCAAATTAAATTGGCATAACACGCACTCTAAAGTTTAGTTTTGTCACTTTGATTACAAACCAAAATTTTATTAAGTGTGAAATTAATTTTTACAATTTTCCACACACATATTGCATTGGTTCTTAAAGCTTTTATTCAGGACTTTTTCATTACTGAACAATTTGTATCGAACAAAACTCAAACATACGTCCTCCAAAGAGAACTGCTTCCACTTCATGCTGCCACATCTTTGTTTACCACCAACACCATTGGCACATTTTCCCTGGGCCACAGCATAGCAAACAAGAATCGAGAAAGAACAACAAACGGTAAAGGCGCAGGTATTGTTGTTTGTTTTCTTACCTTATGGACGGGGCCAATGTAGCCTGGCATTCTCGGTATTTAATTTGATTAAATTTCTAGAAAAGTTAAAAGGCAGATACAATGCAGTCTTTTGTCCATTGTTGCTGGTCATTTCACAGCTCAGGATAAGGAAAAAAACTAAATTGAAATACATTAATAAAAGAAAACCTTGCTACAGTTTTCAACTTTCACTGTTCACAGCTAGACCAACTTTGGAAGATTCTTCATGATTATTTCAAAGGTGGCTATTAGCACTTGTTTGGCTCATGATGTCGATGAAAGAAAAATGAAAATATTTTGTGTAGAGTGTGCAATTTTATTAACATTTACATTATTGCAATACACTGACCGCAATCCAGAATCTCTCAATAGGCCATTATGTATTAATTTAATGCTATGTCATTTTATATGTAAGCGCTGATAAAAATTGCAAACTTAAACTTCTGCAAGATCAGATGTAATAATGTGAAACTTTATGAGTATTTAATCCAATACCAAACAAGGTGTCAGAAAAGGTGACAATGTATAAATATGTATATAGTTTGCAATAATGGGAGCCCAGTGGAAGTGAAAAACTTCAGTTAACCAACAACAGAATGGAATTTTTTCCCAAAAACACACCAGCTTCTTAATCATTATGTTATTTTGAATCGTTATATTATGAGTACATTATAGATTTATCACAATTTTTATCCTCATGCTGCACCCAATTGACAATCTAACAAATATACCAAGATTCTTTTAGCAAAATTACTAAATTATCCATTGGTTTAATTAGACTTTTATTATTATTTGCTTTATTATTTATTATTATTACATTAGAACAATGCGTGTCAGTTTTAATACATAAACCATATTTGTTTCATTATGTATTTATTTGAATTATGACCTTTAATATAGGACACTTAACTTTCTTTTTATACCCTCAGCATTTATGCTATCGAGATTATATACACTTTCATACGGGCAAAATGTGTCTCATCGAAATAATGGTTTTAGACCCCAAGTATGTTTGGACGAAATATGTTTCAGATAATGTGGAGTCGATTGAGCAATGTCCGTCCGCCTGTCTGTCTGCCTGGCTGGAGCGCACGATAACTCACGAACGGATAAACCGATTCGGTTCAAATTTCGTAATATTTTACCCAAAGTTCGAAGATGGGCTATATCGGTCCACTCCTTCCGGTACCTCCCCCAAAAAAGTTCGAAAATGTTCGGAAAATTTGTGCGCACGATAACTCTTGAAGGGTGTAACCGATTTGGTCCATACTTTGCCCATCGTGAAACGTGTACCAGACTTATGGACTCAATCGGTCCACTCCTTCGGGTACCTCCCACACAAAATTTCGGAAAAGTTCAGTTTAGGGCCATCTCTCGAATCGCTTTGATATTTGTTTAAGCAACTTGTATTCACTGCCCTCCATACGACAAGTTTCATCAGGGACAAGTCCATACTTCCTGAGGAAATAGCCTGAAAGTTGCAAAAAACCCTATGACACCGTGTGAGGTGGTTGGAGCGCAAGATAACTCTCGAACGGATCTGACGATTTGGTCCAAAATTTGGCCTTAGTAATATTTTGTCCAAACATACGAGTAGTTTAAGTTTGAAGATAAGCCATATCGGTCCACTCCTTCAGGTACCTCCCCAAAAAATGTTCGGAAAAATTGTTCGTACGGTAACTCTTGAAGGGAGTTGCTGAATTGGTCTATACTTTACACATCCTAATATACCTACCAGATATAGATCACGTTCAAATCTGAACTATATTTGTCCTCCCACACAAGATTTCGGATAAGTTCACTTTAAGACCTGATATCGATTCACTTTGATTTACGATGGTAAAAGTTTTTTTAGGGGCAAGTCCATACTTCTTGAGCAAACAGCCCGAAGAGTGTAAATACCCCCTATGGCACCATATCGACGCCTCCAAACAATAGTATGCTAAGTCGAATTAGCATGTTTTCAAGTTCTTTACATTTTTATATTTAACGTCCTTTAACTTAAATTCTGTCAAATTTTGGTAATAATCGGACAATCCGAACAGAAGTTATAAACAAATATTGTCTTAGCATAGTGCTGAAGTTCAAAAAAATTTCCACACTTTGAGAGCTTCTCCTGCAAAACTCACTTTTTAGACTTAGCATACTATTATTTGGAGGTGTCGATATGTTGTGGCTGGAGATCCACTTCCATAACGGCCAATGTCGATACATTCCTTTTAGTACCTCCTCCGCAAAACGTTTGATCTTTAATCCTAATCAACATTTTTGTCGGTTCAAACGACCTAAATACATATGTACGTATTTTGGGAAAAAATTGTTTCAATATACACAGGCTGAGGGTATATCTCTGTCGGCAAAGCCGACTGATACTTTTTTACTTGTTCTAACTAAAGAGAATAAATTTTGAAGGGTGATCACGAAGGAAATAGTAAACCATAAAACTTTAAATTACTTTTTAGGAATTCTGGCGTCAAATTTCAACATGTCACAATTCATGTCTACTATTAATGATTTCATTGTCAACACTTTGACTACATTCATTTTATTTTTATTTAATAAGAATCGTAGGGTAAGCCCTTCATGACCTAGAAAATTTTAAATGATGTTATGCGCATTTTTTTCATAGAATCTACTTAGGTCATATAGATCGATTAATTAAATTAATTAAAATATCTCAATGTAACGTGACAAATGCCACATACATACAACCACATCTATGGTCTTCCCCTACCATCGTAATAACGCCAGTCATGCATTGAAGTAATTTCTTTCCAATAATCGATGAACAGAAATTCACATTCACTTCATACCAGCTCACTGTGGGGCCAAAGCCAGGGTTTTGTGGCAAAAAATCACAGGGGCAAGCTAGACATTCAAAATTCCGTGTGGATTCTTATAATGGGCCTAGAAACTTATCTGCCAAATTTGGTAAATATAGGCTCATATATAGATATAGATGCTATATATAGCTCTGTTCCAGAACTAAAAAGTTTTTACAATTTTTACCACTTTTACACATTTTTCGTTCCCGTACACAAAATTTATATGAAAATCGTTTACGACTTTTAACACTTTATAAAGTAGGGGAAAAGGCCAATATGTTCGGCCGATTTCAAAAAATTTAATGGACCAAACACGCAAATTCTTTCCAATAATAATGAAATTTGGAAAATGTGACGGAATTCGGCCGATTTTAGATATTTGGTGCATCAAACACGCTCTTTACGGCGAAATTTAAATGTTTGACGGAATTTGTTATAGAAAACATTTTTGGCAAATCATATCGAAATCGGTGGAAAATGTTACGGAATTCGGACTAGAAGTAAGTTTGCCAAGTTATATCGGTTCAGATTTGGATATATGTCCTATACACATTTTCCATCCGATTTGATGTTGATTGTACACCAAATTCGTAAAATAAGTCCATTTCGGATGAAATTCGGAACTTCTGGCCGAATTCAAATTTTTTTGGGCCAAAATATATATTACGACTGAATGTCAGAAATAAGCGACATTAAAATTATGACATCTTTGATAGCTTGGCATTTCACCGTGGGTCGTCGCCGGATTGTAATTTTTTGGTTGGAAACTGTTAAGAATAGAATTCCGTTGACCTCAAAAACGTGTTATTGGCCCCTTAATGCAGCTGTGACTTAAATATTCCAGTTTTCGCCGTTGAAGGGAGCTCGCTACTGATGGGGGCTTGCTGTGCACCAAGGTGGGATGTTGGTTATTTCTGGAAGCTACTACCCATTCTGGCTGTCTCATTAATAAATTGCACATAGTGAATTCTTTTTCATTTTCCCACACAAAGACTTCGGCTTTCTGTCCCACACAGAGACTTCGGGTTTCTGTCCCACACGGAAGGTTCGACATTCCGTCCCACACAGAGACTTCAGATTTTTGTGCCACACTGAAGCTTCGGCCTTCCGTCCCACACATTCACACATTGACTTTTACGTTCTGTCCCCGCACAGAGGCTTCGGCTTTCTGTCTCACACAAAAGATTTCCGCCCCACACAGATACTTCGGTAGTCTGTCCCTCACAGGAACATCGGTTCACTGTTTATAGAGATACGTAGTAGCGATCGAGATCCCAGCAGTAAATATAGTAGCATTAGCTAGTTATTACATCATCGGATACGATCATCCTTTGCCGAGCTCCCGAATTAATCAATCAACACGTTCCCTATCATCACTAAATCGTCGTTCACGAACTCCATCAAACAGTCGTTCCCGATTATCATCAGCCGAGTTCACGACCATCGTCGGCCGAGTTTCCAAATTCCATAATATGGTCGTCAACCGAATAATCAGCTATCAACACGTTACCGATCATCGTTAAATCGTAGAACCCGAATGCCAACCAGCTTCATCTTCACGAGAACACGATTATCAATACGGTTCGTCGTTTTCATTCAGCGTAGAACCCAATCATCAACGCAGTTCATCATTAACGAACATCGCCTGTACTGAAACATCAATCAACACCATCATCCCCGATCACCCTTAGCAGCTAGTTACCCTTATCACCGGCCTTACAACAAGCACTCTTAACCCTGTCAATATCGCATTTCATTGAATTAGAACATGCTAGTATTTAGATCAATAAACATCCGATTGAACCCCTAGAAGGGATAAAACTAGTCTTTTATTTCGCAAGTTTTAGTGGGTCCTTATGGAGACCCTGGACGGAACTGGACTTACGCCATCCGACAAGAAAACCACGTTACAACAAATAATGAATGGCGTTTACCTTAAAAAGGTAAAACTTAAAAACACAATTCTCATCTTTTTACTTTTTCCTTATAAAAAATTAATATTTCTTTAATTTAAACAAAATTGTATGTAAATGTATCAACTTTTTTATTGTATTCTTTGCACGGTGCGGCTTAACTAAATTTAAATGAAAGGTGCTTACACCTGGGAAGTTTTTGCGGTTTGTGAAACAACAATGTTCATAGATGAGAAAAATCAAAAAAACAAAAAAATCGCCGGAGGGATTTTCAAATAAATCGCGGTCAAAGTTCAAATTTTTAGGGCTTTTTTAGGTTTTCACGATTTTGCTTGGAAACCGCAAGACCTATCTAAATGGGATTGGAGAAAAAGTTGTTGCAGTGAAAATTCTCTACAAGATTGACCTTAATAGTATTTTCGTAGGTTTTACCATTTTTGAGATATAGAATTTCAAATTGGAACAATGTACTGCCCGTATCGCCTGCTTATAAAACAATGTCATGCAGGGTGCACCTTAACTAACTTTAAGTGAAAACCGCTTACACCTTGAAAGTTTACGAGGATTCTGAAATATCAATGTTCATAGATGAGAAAAATCCAAAAACAAGAAAAAATCGCTGGAGCGATTTTTAAATAACTCGCGGTCAAAGTTCGCATTTTTACGTTTATTTTAAGTTTTCGCGATTTTGCTTGGACACCGCAAGTCCTATCGAAGTGGAACTAAAGAAAATTTTGTAGCTGTGAAAATTCTCCAGAGGACTGACAGTCCTCCTGATTTGTTTCTAGCTTTTACCATTTTTGAGATATAGAAATTCAGGTAACATTTTTACGTTTTTTGTTAGGTTTTCACGATTTGCTTGAAAAGGGTAATCGATTGTACAATTTTTTTTTTTTTGAGATAAATAAGTTTAAATTGTGAAATTGCAGTCATGACCTTGTTTTATAAGGAGGCGATACAGTAAATTGTCAAAATTTGAAGTTCTATATCTCAAAAATGGTATTTTTCTTTAATCCCATTTCGATAGGGCTTGCGGTTTCCAAGCTAAATCGTGAAAACGTAAAAAATCCCTGAAAATGTGAACTTTGACCGCGATTTATTTGAAAATCCCTGTTTTTTATTTTTTGATATTTCTCATCTATGAACATTGTAGTTTAAGAAATCACAAAAACTTCCCAGGTGAAAGCACCTTTCATTTAAGTTTAGTTAAGGCGCATCGTGTTTATTATTGTCTTATTAAGTTATCTTTAAAATCTACTATAAGGACCTAAATTGCATAAAAAAAATTAGTAGTGATACACCCTTCATGAACTTTTCAGTCACTACCCACAATGCCAACATGGTCACTCAGGAACTAGTGACTTACTACTGACATACAACTTCCAATATCAAATGCTCATATAAATACTCTGTTCCAGAAACCTTGAAATTCTTTGACAAAGTAAAAAAAATCAGAATTTCAAAAAAAAAAAAAAAAAAAAGCGCCGCCAATGCTCTATTTGAGAAACACTGGCACGGTTTGTATGTTGCCTTTGTTTCAATTCAACGACACTTTCGTCGGAGTTGTGTGAGGTTGCCAAAGAAAAACTTCTCATTGACGTTTTTCTCTTTGTTCACCCTTATGCTTCGAGCTAACGATTGATGTTTGGGTATAAAAAGTTTTTGTTGAAGAAGTTATTGAAAAATAACTTCGGTGGAGAATATCCCCAAACAAGAAACAAGGAAAGTGATGAGATCCTGTGGGAGGATCGAAACTAGTCTTCCCTCCCGTACCCCTTAGCGAACAATGCCAAACTATCTCCACTAGTAAATTAGTTGTTTTAAAATATTAAAACAACAACAATGGGGTTAAGCCAGACTATTTTGAAAAAACAAAAGCGCCACCAATGCTCAATTTCAAAAATAGTGGACTCTTGCATGTTCTGCAACAGGAGAATACATTGTGTGGGGTACAATTTGTCAGTAGTTATGGTGGCAATGTCTTAAATAAGTTAGTGGAGATTCACTATTGACATTTCCGACAAGGTATATATAAATCTTATAATCTTTCGTTATTAATTATTTTGCCATAAATTCAAATGTGCATTTTTTAAAGTATTTTGCAAGACCAAGGTGTTTGTTTTTTCCGTTTGTAACGCCCTGAAATAATTATTTGCGAACATATGTATAAACTATATACATTTTTGATCAGGGTACAATTCTGAGTCGATCCATGCATGTCTGTCCGTCCTTCCATATGTGGTAATCACTCTAGCATCCACAAAAATTGAGATAGGACGCTGAAATTTTGGTTAGATGCGTCTTTTATTTGCAGGCAGGTCAAGTTCGAAAATAGGCCACATTGGTCCACGTTTTGGTATAGACCCCATATAACGGTATTCAGGTATTTTGCCGTTTTTAGCTAAACTTTCCTACCGAATTAGCTAAAATTTGGCATTTATGGTTCTTAGTGATGAAAACCTTATATACCAACAAATAAAAAAGCAGTAGGTTCGGTCCGGCGAAACGTTTTATACCCTCCACCGTCGGTACCGTTATATGGGAGCTACAATAATACGTGGACCTATGTCCATATTTTTTGTTGTAAATTTTGGGGACCCTAAATGACAAATTATAGCTAATTCAGTTTGCAAATGTAGCTAAAAACATAAAAATACTTGAAATCGGGCAGTACAGTTATATGGGGGCTATACCAAAACGTGGACCTATATTGGTCATTGGGAACCTTAAATGTCAAATTTCAGCTAATTCGGTCAGAAAATGTAGCTAAAAGCCTTAAAATACCTTAAATCGTTATATGAGACCTTTACCAAAACGTGGAACTATCTTCACCATTTTTGGTGCAAAAGTTTTTTGATCTCTTGAAACTCCAAGTGCCAAATTAGAGTCAATTTGGGAGGAAAACGTAGCTAAAATACCTTAAGATTCCGTTATATGGGAGCTATACCAAAACGTGGACCTATCTTGACAAATTTTAGTGGAGAAGTTTCTAGTCCATTAAGAACCTCAAATGTCAAATGTCAGCAAGTTTGGTCAAAATATGTAGATAAAATCCTCAAAATACCTTAAATCAGGTGGTACCGTTATATGGGGGCTACACCAAAACGTGAACCTATATAGCCCATCTTCGAACTTGACCTGCCTATGGAAAAAGACACTCGGGTACAAAAGCGTTCTATCTCAATTATTGCGGACGCTAGAGTGATTACAACAGGCGGACGGACATGGCTAGATCGTCTTAGAATTTTATCCTGATCAAGTACATCAGCAAAAATTTCTAAAATAGTCTTTCCCATTCCAAAAAAATCAAAAAAAAATTTTGATACTACATCTATGAAAAAAAAGATATGACCGTTTTAGTTACGATAATTAGAAAAAATTCTAAAAAAATCGCGGCTTAATATAGTAACTGTTATATCCTACTATCGTTAACTGAATTCGTACCCTTTGCGATGATGCAAAAAAAAAAATTCGAAAAGTTTCAATGGATTCGCGAAAAATTAAATTTGCTAAATAATTTCACGTAGCTACAAACATATTTTTGAAACAATAGCGCTTATACTTACAAAAAAATATATAAAAAAATTATAGCAGCATCCAGACATTGTGAGGAATAAAATGAAACCTAAGTCGTGAAGTTTGGAGCTATAGTATTCGTGTTATTTGCAAAAATACAAAGAAAATATGACGAAAAAAATAAAAATCATGTTATTCTTATTTTATTTTTTTATGGTTTTATATGAAAGGTTGAAGGAAAAATATTTGAGTTCTTCGTCATTTTCGTCCAAATTCCAAGCAATAATGAAAATATTCCCTTGCAACAAATTTTTCGCTTATAGTTTTCCTATTGGCGAATATTTTTAGAACCTTATATTAAATCACAAGGAATTCCAATTATGGCATAACATTAAAATAATGTTATATTGAATATTACAACATTTGAAACGCATATAAACCGCGTAATAGTAGAAATCACAAGATGCGCATCCGATTTTCCAAAACAGTGAATCAATCCCTCTTATTTGATATACACTTTGTGAAATTCCATTTGGCGACCACGATGTAGCATCAGTTGCATGTTAGGGTGCAAAAAACAGTAAAATGCCCATAATTTCCACGAAGTACATTTGCATTTTATGCGCATCCGATTTCAATGATGACCATTAAAAAATATATCATCCTATGTCATTTCAATGCGATCCATCAAGAACCGTGGATGTAGCATCGCACTCAGTTTTTAGAAAAAATCTATTATATCTCCGGATTCGCGAACGTTTTTCAATATCTGTTTTCGCACATTTAAAATATGCGTTTCGCTTTATTTTTCTAAGTAGGAATAACACATCTAAAACACGTTTAAATACGCGATATTTTCAAAAACATTTTTTTGCAGATTTTCGAAATTTGAGGGTTATCATATGCGTCGATCTAGTGGATGGATTTAGACGCGCAAAGGCTTGTTAGATTCAAAACGTAAAAAAACTAAATTCACGCGGGTTTCCACTGAAATCGAATGGCATTTGTAAATTTTGTAAACTGTTTTTTTAGAAAAATTTACGCACAAAAATTTCGACTTTAAGCTGAGATTGTTGTGAACCTTTGAAGGCTACACGCCCGAGTTATACATCAAAAAATGCGTAATCGCGAGTACTTCAATCTCATAATCAGTTTTTAAACGAGTACAGTTGCGCGTCCCGATTAGAAAATTCAAAAAACCCAATTTTTCAGTCTTCAAAATGTCAGCATCCGTTTGAGATTGATGCATTGGTTATATTAAAAAATCATACATTAGAAAATTCATCTCTGAAGTGTATTCTTTAACATTTTCTTTGAACATTATACTCTACATTGTATTGTAAAGCCGCTAATTGAAAATTGACTTAAAAAAACTCGTTTCCTTCAACGATTTTTTCCTCTTTTTTTACATTAATATGACCACAGCTTCCGCTCAAATTATAATTTTAAGAAATCCATCGGTGAATCGTGCTAAAACAGTTAATTTTACCTAAATGCTTTCAAAAGTTATGGTTTATTACAACAATTTGCGAGTTACAATACCCCACACCTCAGTTTCAACATAAGTAAATTTTCTACAAAAAGGCCGACATATACTTTATAGGGTCGCAAATGATTAGTTCTATATGTTACAAACAGAAAAACAAACTTAATATACCCTCCATACTATGGTAGAGGGTATAAAAATTGTGTGTTTGGTGTCCCTCCCCATGTTCAGAAAACTTCTTCACCTAAAATTGTGGGCATTAGTACTTTCGTAACAGAAAGAAATTATTTATTCCATATAAGTTCAGAATGATTCATGATGGAGGTTATAAAAGATCGGCCCTGCCGAAATTCAAGGTTTTTTGCTTGTTATTTCCTACATAACTTACTACATAACACCCTGACCTAGGCAACACTGCGTGTTGCTAGGCACCATTTCACATTTCCATTGGAAAGTTTGACATTTTTTAGCATAAACGTTCTCAGGACATACGACCATGTGATGTGTTGTTCACAGTGACTTGAAAAAATCACTTTGCAAAAAAATGGAATTTATTTGAGAAGTTTTTCGTCTATCATTTTTCACAAATTTCGACATGGATAACCACGGCAAGAGTGCTTCGATCAAATTAAATCTTTGTATGTCGAACACTACGATTTTTAGTGATCCGGCAGTCGGAATACTACGATTTTTAGTACTCCGCAGCCGAACACTACTATTTTTATTGATCCATTGTCCAAAAATCAAATCAGGCGTTTTTCACGCGTTCTATTAAATTTTATTTTTTAATTTGTATTTATTAAAAAAAATATAAAATATTTAATTTTCCTCACAAATCATAATAAACTCATGTATCCACAGGCAGAACACTACAATTTGTAGTGCGCCATTGTACAACAACCGAATCAGTGTTTTTCATATTTATACCCTACACCACTATGTGGAAAGGGTATTATAAGTTTGTTTTGGTAAAAATTCATGTAACACCGCGAAGTATTCGTCGGAGACCCCCAATGTGGTATACCAATCTTCATATCTCGGCGAGATAAAGCGATTTTGAGATGTGTGTCCGTCCGTCCGTCCGTCCGTGTGTCCGTCTGTCCATTATAAATTGTAATCAAACTCCAGGCCGCAATTATTAACCGATCGTCACGAAATTTGGTATGGAGGTCGGTTTCACATCGGAATAGATCGCTATTTTAATAGGTGATGGTCGTGAAATATTTAGCGGGTGAAATGGACCAAAAACATAATTTTTATTGGATTTTGTAGGTGCTCTGTAGGTCGTAATAATAGCCCACTCGCGTCGAAAATTCGAACGAGATAACAGTATATGACAAAGAAAATGCATGCAATTTGAGATGGTGATCGGATGATGTTTAGAGGCTTAAATGGACCACAACTTTTGTGTGAAAAGTGTGAAATTTTTTTATATACCGGTTATATCTTTATTCCTGGAAGACACATTCCGGCCACGTAAATAATATTTGGAAGACCAACTCTTGCTCTTTCCATTGATACCAATTATGTTGAGTTACGTGGTCAGATAACAGAGTCACAGCCTAATATACCCAGTTTTTTGCTTGTAGTGTAATCATAAGCACGCTAGAGGTCGCAATTATAGCTCAATAGTCACGAAATTTTGCACGAGGTAAGGGTTTAGTTCGAAGAAGATGTCTATAATTTTGGATGAAGATCTGATATTGTTTAGCTAGTGAAATGGACCATTACTTTTGTACGAAAAATAAAACAAAATATTTTTGGTCGATATTTGAATTCCTGGAGGGCATACACCGGCAAAGTCGCCTATATATGGAAAAATAACTACTGACCTTTCCTCTGATGAAAATTGCAATCATATGTGTGTTTGATAACGGTCCTACTGCCTAATATATAATAAGTTTTCTGAAGAAGGCCACATCTTCCTCTACAAATTGTCTCTATCATGACAGAGAAATTCCCAGTTTTTTTATTGCGTGGAGCCCTAGCGTATTACTTATCCAATAGTCCAAAAGTAAAAAATGTAGCAGAAGGGACTAAAGAACGCCAATTTTCAAATTTAAGATCATTTATTAGAAATGTATAATGTATAACTGTTCCACTCATATCAGTGAGTGTACCCTAATTAATATTAGCTCAGTGATATGTAGACAGCGGCATTTTATAAAACCTCTACTTTTGTCAAATTTTGAGACTGGGCATATTTTTGGCTTCTGATTAAATTGCAATCGAAATATATCACAGAAAAATTCGTGTATTTTACAAATTTTCGTATGCAATAAATATTTCAATAATATCTTCTAAAATGTTTGTGTGCACATTTTTTCCGTTAAAATTCTCCTCAGACAAGTCAATAAAATAGGGAAATCTGTAACCACAGCCACAACCTCCAAATATCGAAAATGGGAAGATATCGTTCTATGGGAGGTATATTAAGACTTAGATCTATACCGACAAATTTCAAGTGGAAAATCTTATACTCACAACGAAGACTTAATACCAAATTCCAGCCATTTCGGAGGGATATTGAGACCATAACCTACAAAATACAGAAAACCTGCAAATTTTAGGTTGAAAGTTGTATACCCGCAACGAACAATTAATATAACATGTCAGTCATTTGAGTGGGATATTGAGGTCACACCCTTCAAAATGCCGAAAATCGAGAGGTATCTTTCTATGGGAGCTATATGTTGACGCAGACCTATAACGACAAATTTCAAGTGGAAAGTTTTATACCCTCAACGAAGGCTTAATACAAAATGTCAGCCATTTCAGTGGGATATTGAGGCCACATCCTTCAAAATACCACATATCGGGAGGCACTGTTCTATGGGAGCTATATGAAGACGTGGACCTATACCGATAAATTTCAGGTCGAAAGTTTTATATCCCCAACGGAGATTTAATACAAAATTTCAGCCAAATCCTTGCATATGTATGTTAGGTCCAGACTAATTCGTTTTTTTTATTATAAAACGAGTTTTGTCTAATCACATTACCTCTACGACATTCCTAACCATATATGCAATTGCATAGGATTACGCTGTCTGATGAGATGGGACCTACTGCTTATCGCCGAGTCGGAAAGGCGTGTCCTAAGACACCACTTGTAGAGAAGTTTTTCATGACTGAGATACTCAGGAAATGTTGCCAAAATTACTGAGAGGTATTTTGCCATCGTTAAAATTTTGATACCATTGCACCACGTTGGCACCCTATTAGAAATGTTATAACATGGAAATTTTACATTTTCTGATTTTTAAAGAATAGACGTCCTATACATTTAATATGATCAATGCCAAAAAAATCATTACGTATCTTCGTTTTTAATATTATGCCACAGAGCGGAGCTATATCAACTTCCACAAATTTCCATGGTAAAATTATTTATTGGTGCCACCGTGGTTCAATTGTAGGCACACCCGCCTTGCACGCTGAAGGTCGGGGGTTCGATTCCCGGCCAGCCAACATCATATTTGCAACGATGGCAAAATATCCCTCAGTAAAGTTGGCGAAATTTTTTGAGTATTTCAGGCATGTAAAACTTCTCTACAGGTGATGTCTTAAGACACGCCTTTCGGACTCGGTGATAAACTGTTGGCCCCATATGAATCGTGGTGCACTCCCTGTCAACAATTATTATATTGTTATTTAAAATCGATGTGAGAAGGTGGCAGACTCCACAAAGTTATTTCTTACAATAATATTTGTCCTAAAGGAATTTTGATTTGCTGAAAGCTAATTCGCAGGGTGGTGGTGTAGGGTATTGCATGGTCGGCCCTGTGCGACTATAGCCTTTGCTTACTTGTTTTTACTTAAGTTCCCAACGTTATTAATTAATATGTATACATACATGGATTTAAGAGGTGTATCTGAGTTTTTATGTCTTAATTTGTACTTATCTCAAAAATTATAAATATTTAATTTTACTCGAAAATCATTATAAACACGTGTGTGGTACATTATCATTACGTTATTTTTTAGTGTTCCGACATGTGGTACACAACGATTTTTTAGTGCTCCGACTGCGGAGCACTACGATTATTAGTGCTCCGACTCCGGAGCACTACGACTTTTAGTATTCCGACTGCGGTACCCAACGTTTTTAGTGTACCAAAATGTGATATCTCCGAAACTAGAAGAGATAGAGCATTAAAAGTACACCTATGAAAAAGTCGTTATATCTCCGAAACTAGTAGAGATAGAGCATTCAAAGTACACCTACAAAAATGTCGTGATATCTCCGAAACCAGAAGAGATAGAGCATTAGAAGTACAACTCTAAAAAAGTCGTGATATCTCCGAAACTAGAAGAACACTTATAGAAAAGTCGTGATATCTCCGAAACTAGAAAAGATAGAGCATTAACAGTACAACTCAAAAAAAGTCGTGATATCTCCGAAACTAGAAGAACACTTATAGAAAAGTCGTGATATCTCCGAAACTAGAAGAGATAGAGCTTTAAAAGTACACTTATAGAAAAGTCGTGATATCTCCGAAACTAGGAGAGATAGAGCATTAGAAGTACACTTATAGAAAAGTCATGATATCTCCGAAACTAGAAGAGATAGATCATTAAAAGTACACTTATAAAAAAGTCGTGATATCCCCGAAACCAGAAGAGATAGAGCATTAAAAGTATACCTATACAAAAGTCGTGATATCTCCGAAACTAAAAGAGATAGAGCTTTAAAAGTACACTTATAAAAAAGTCGTGATATCTCCGAAACTAGAAGAGATAGAGCATTAAAAGTACACTTATAGAAAAGTCATGATATCTCCGAAACTAGAAGAGATAGAGCATTAAAAGTACACTTATAGAAAAGTCATGATATCTCCGAAACTAGAAGAGATAGAGCATTAAAAGTACACTTATAGAAAAGTCATGATATCTCCGAAACTAGAAGAGATAGAGCATTAAAAGTACACCTATAAAAAAGTCGTGATATCCCCGAAACCAGAAGAGATAGAGCATTAAAAGTATACCTATAAAAAGTCGTGATATCCCCGAAACTAGAAGAGATAGAGCATTAAAAGTACACTTTTAGAAAAGTCGTGATATCTCCGAAACCAGAAGAGATAGAGCATTAAAAGTTCACCTATAAAAAGTCGTGATATCTCCGAAACCAGAAGAGATAGAGCATTAAAAGTATACCTATGAAAAAGTCGCGATATCTCCGAAACTAGAAGAGATAGAGCATTAAAAGTATACTTATAAAAAAGTCGTGATATCTCCGAAAATAGAAGAGATAGAGAACTAAAAGTACACCTATAAAAATAGTGATATCTCCGAAACCAAAAGAGATAGAGCATTAAAAGTATACCTATAAAAAAAAGTCGTGATATCTCCGAAACTAGAAGAGATAGAGCTTTAAAAGTACACTTATAGAAAAGTCGTGATATCTCCGAAACTAGGAGAGATAGAGCATTAGAAGTACACTTATAGAAAAGTCGTGATATCTCCGAAACCAGACGAGATAGAGCATTAAAAGTGCACTTACAGAAAAGTCGTGATAACTCCGAAGCTAGAAGAGATAGAACATTAAAAGTACACTTATAGAAAAGTCGTGATATCTCCGAAACTAGAAGAGATAGAGCATTAAAAGTTCACCTATAAAAAAGTCGTGATATCTCCGACACCAGAAGATATAGAGCATTAGAAGTACAACTCTAAAAAAGTCGTGATATCGCCGAAACTAGAAGAGATAGAGCTTTAAAAGTACACTTATAGAAAAGTCGTGATATCTCAGAAACTAGAAGAGATAGAGCATTAAAAGTACACTTATAGAAAGGCCGTGATATCTCCGAAACTAGAAGAGATAGAGCATTAAAAGTACACTTATAGAAAAGTCGTGATATCTCCGAAACTAGTAGAGATAGAGCATTAAAAGTATACCTATAAAAAAGTCGTGATATCTCCGAAACTAGAAGAACACTTATAGAAAAGTCGTGATATCTCCGAAACTAGAAAAGATAGAGCATTAAAAGTACACCTATAAAAAAGTCGTGATATCTCCGACACCAGAAGAGATAGAGCAGTAAAGGTACACTTATAGAAAAGACATGATATCTCCGAAACTAGAAGAGATAGAGCATTAAAAGTACACTTATAGAAAAGTCGTAATATCTCCGAAACCAGAAGAGATAGAGCATTAAAAGCACACTTATAGAAAGGTCGTGATATCTCCGAAACTAGAAGAGATAGAGTATTAAAAGTACACTTATAGAAAAGTCGTGATATCTCCGAAACTAGAAAGATAGAGCATTAAAAGTACATCTATAAAAAAGTCGTGATATCTCCGACACCAGAAGAGATAGAGCAGTAAAGGTACACTTATTGAAAAGTCATGATATCTCCGAAACTAGAAGAGATAGAGCATTAAAAGTACACCTATAAAAAGTCGTGATATCTCAGAAACTAGAGGCGATAGATCATTAAATGTACACATATAAAAAAGTCGTGATATCTCCGAAACCAGAAGAGATAGAGCATTAGAAGTACAACCTAAAAAAGTCGTGATATCTCCGCAACTAGAACAGATAGAGCATTAGAAGTAACAAAAAAACAAAACATTGTTCCACAACATGCCACACGGGACAAGGGAGACTTCTCTCATATCAAGGAGTGCACCCCGATTTATATTTAGCTCAATGATATGGGACCTACTGTTGGACTGGCGTGTCTAAAGACACCACTTGTGGAGAAGTTTTCAAGGCTGAAATACTCAGAAAATGTCGCCAACATTACTGAGGGGTATTTTGCCACCGTTGAAAAATGTTTGATGTTGCTTGGCCGGGAAATCGAACCCCTGACCTTCTGCGTGCAAGGCGGGCGTGCATACCATTGCACCACGGTGGCACCCCGAGCATTAGAAGTACAACTATAAAAACGTCGTGATATCTCCAAAACTAGAAGATATAGAGCATTAAAAGAACAATTATAGAAAAGTCGTGATATCTCCGAAACTAGAAGAGATAGAGTATTAAAAGTACTCTTATAGAGAGGTCGTGATATCTCCGAAACTAGAAGAGATAGAGCATTAAAAGTACACTTATAAAAAAGTCCTGATATCTCCGAAACTAAAAGAGATAGAGCATTAAAAGAAAAGATAGAGCATTAAAAGTACACCTATAAAAAAGTCGTGATATCTCCGAAACTAGAAGAGATAGAGCATTAAAAGTACACCTATAAAAAAGTCGTGATATTTTCGAAACCAGAAGAGATAGAGCATTAGAAGTATAACTCTAAAAAAGTCGTGCTATCTCCGAAACTAGAAGAGATAGAGCTTTAAAAGTACACTTATGGAAAAGTCGTGATATCTTCGAAACTAGAAGAGATAAAGCTTTAAAAGTACACTTATAGAAAAGTCATGATATCTTTGAAACTAGAAGAGATAGAGCATTAAAAGTACACCTATAAAAAAGTCGTGATATCTCCGAAACTAGAAGAAATAGAGCATTAAAAGTACACTTATAGAAAGGTCGTGGTATCTCCGAAACTAGATGAAATAGAGCATTAAAAGTGTACCTATAAAAAGGTCGTGATTTCTCCGAAACTAGAAGAGATAGAGCATTAAAAGTACACCTATAAAAAAGTCGTGATATCTCTGAATCCAGAAGAGATAGAGCATTAAAAGTATAGCTATAAAAAGTCGTGATATCTCCGAAACTAGAAGAGATAGAGCATTAAAAGTACACCTATAAAAAAGTCGTGATATTTTCGAAACCAGAAGAGATAGAGCATCAGAAGTACAACTCTAAAAAAGTCGTGATATCTCCGAAACTAGAAGAGATAGAGCTTTAAAAGTACACTTATGGAAAAGTCGTGATATCTCCGAAACTAGAAGAGATAGAGCATTAAAAGTACATTTATAGAAAAGTCGTGATATCTCCGAAACTAGAAGAGATGGAGCAATAAAAGTATACCTATAAAAAAGTCGTGATATCTCCGAAACTAGAAGAGATAGAGCATTAAATGTATAACTATAAAAAAGTCGAATGCGAATGGCCAACATTCGCTAAAAACAAAGGTCCTGAGATTAAGCCGTGCGTGAACGGATAATGCAAGATATCCATTTTATATACTGTGAGATATAGGCATCCATGGGCATTTATTCCACCAACTAACATTTTATATTGCATGACCACCTAGGCGAAAAAAACTTGGTTCCTTGTTGTATCTGAAACCAATTTTTGGTGGTGTCTCAATCGGAGTGGAAAAAAATGCTTCAACAATGCAAAAGTCTATAAATAATGCTGGAGACTACTTAAGATCTTTCATTGTTAGGGCAGAAAGTTATCGTGAAACCCTCGTACGTTTTATTATAATGACCAAAAATTGTGAACACAAAACATCAAGAAAACTTATATTTATGTACATATTCTATAGAATAATCAATACAATTAATATGTAATATCATCTATTAATCAAATAAAAATAAAAATAATAATAAATCAAGAAAACTTCATCTTCAAGGTAAAATTTATTTTATATTTTTTTCTCGGGCTTTTGGTCTATAAATAACAAACCGCTAAAAATTCGAGAAAACAGTCGTCTACACAAATGAACGTTAGATCTCAATAAACAACTTTCAAGAACACATGAACTCTGTAGAAATGGTTGTTAATGTTCAAGATAGCAAAATAACATTAAATAAATGCGACCTTTTTCATATTTTTCTTTGGGTCTAGTCCATAGATACTAAACCGTTCAAAATTCAAGAAAACAATCAACTACTTAATTGTAACTAGGATCTTATTAAGCAACTTTCTAGAACGGGCAAACTGCCTATGAACGACCTCCTAGCCAAGACGTAAAAATGAATCAGCATGATGTATGATATACGTGGTGGATATACACCCACTAATAAACTCACTAAATATGATAAGTTCACTTTATCACACCAAATTTTAATTTATTGGTGTTGGTCTTTCCATCGGAATTTTTACCTTCCCTTGGGGTGTATACCGCCAAATGGATCGTATTCATATGTCTTTATCCATCGTGGTATGACCCAGCCAACTCAATCGCTCGATAAATTTTACTATATCGATGTCGGTCGGCTGGTATAACTAGTGGTTCATACGACGCATTGTGGTTCAGAATCGTTTTTTCCTGGTCAAAATTTTGTAAGTTTTGAACGGATATAGTTATTTTCATATTTTTGTGTTCGACAGATAACACAATCCGGTGAATCAAGCACAGTCAAATTCGTATACGTACGGAACGTGGCGGGTACAATAGTATTTTTTTTTTCGTGGGGAAAAAATCATCGAAAGACTTTGGCAACCCGGCATGCCAGGTGTGCGAGACTTTAACACGCTAAAATAACCCCATTTCGCTATTCCACAATCAATACGGAACCGCCGTAAGAAAGCATTTATTCGTAGGGTGGGAATGATACTAGTGACCCCAGCTAGTATTTACATCGTTCTTCGAATCTCTTCTTGGCGCTTTAATTCCAAAATTATTGATTTAATGCATTTACATACATAATTCCAGTTTTGTGGGGACTCCAGCATTAACTGGATTATATTTTCTACACTTATTGTACTTCCAATTTGCCACTCCAAGTTCATCCTTTCCTCATTAAACCTAGGACGCAAAAATAAGACAGAAAGGCGAGTTATCGAGAACAAAGCGGAATAGATACGACCTAAAACATCCGTACCCACTTAAGAATTGGGTTAGATAGAAATTTAAATCGCCGTGTTGTCTGTTACGCCAATTGTCAACATTGGGTATTAGTTTTTGCGCCCACCTGCTTTTTTTGACGTCGTCCATCTTCTCTGTCATTCTACCATGGTTTGACTTGTGACTGCCTCCACGTCACTGTCATTTGCGACGAAGCTCAAACGTGCGTTCCGCTTGCTTTGCCAAAAGTTCGATCGGCGTCATTTCTGCAATAAGAAATGCAGGTTCATCGGTTACAGTTCTGTATGCACAACACACATGAAGTGATACAAGCCTATATACTGAATCTATCTTATCACGGTACGATTTGTGTCTTATGGAAACTGCCCATACCGGCTAACATCTTTCTTCTTAGGTATTTAGGTCCCCTTGTATTAGGCATTATTCGACATAGCGCCGCACATGTTTTACCCGACTTCAGCTTTATGTAGTCGAGATGTTGATTAAAGGATAGACGGTTATCTATTATAATTGACAATTATTTTAAACTTTCTGCGGTTTTTATTTATTATATTTGGAGTTCAATGTACTCTAAACTTTTACGGCTTTTTATAAGAATGGCTTCCATTCTATGTTCTGCTACTCATCTGCAAAACCAATGATATTACACTTATCGGACAAGTTTAATTTTAAAACGCCATCATACATAATATTCCACAAAAGCGGTCCAGGACCGATCCTTGTATTACTCTTCCTGTGATTTTATGTTCTTTGACTACTTCGTTCGTATCATATATTAGAACTCTTTCCCGAAAGTAGTCCTTGATTGTTGCTACTAGGTAGGAGAGAGGTTGAGGTGAATGAGTGCATTTCTTTGTGCCCTTCATCCAACTTTTTACATCTATTGCGGTTTTTGCAATATCAACGACCGTTTTTATAGCATCCACCGTTGATCTTTTCTTCCTGAATCCAAATTGTCTTCCTGATAAGTCATCTATCGCTTCCACATGCTCTTGTAGTCTGTTTCGTATAACACTCTCCAGTAGTTTGCCAAATGTATCGATCATACATAGGGGCCGGTATGATAATGGTGTGCCAAGTGGTTTTCCTTCTTTTGGTAATAGTACCAACTTTTCCATACTATTCCATATTGATGGGAAAGATCCATATTGCAAGCAGGAATTGCAGAGCTGTAGTAATTGATCACCACTGCATTCAACAACTTCTTTAACTACAGCGTTAGGAATGCAGTCTAAGCCAGGGACCTTTCTCTCCATTAGTGTCACAGGTGGAAAAGTGAATCGTCCCCTGCGGTCGAATGTTTCTTAGGATGTTACCTCATGGCGTGGAAAAAGATGTTTTACAATATTTTCCAGTTTTATAGTTTCAGTCGGTACGTTGCGTTTGAAGATTTTCTGCTTTTTTGTCACTAGTTTATAAGCTATTCCATACGGTTGGTTTTCAAGCTCATCACAGATGTTGAGGAAGCAGTTTCGTTAGCTGCGGTGTATTGCCGCTTTAAGCTTTTTTTCTTCACTTAAGCATGTACGAATCGTCGTCTGGCTCGGATGCAGACTTTACGTAGCTCGGATATTTAATTGTTCCACCAATACACTGGAACCTTATTTGCTCCCCGTTTTCTCTTTTTCATCGACGCATTACAATATTGTGTTATATTCGAGATAAGTTGTTTTACCATTCTCTCTGGGGATCCATTTAAGTCCATACGTTCCACTGATCGCTGGAATATCTCTTTATCAAAGGATATTTTCTTCCAACCTATTGGGTTCTGGTCGCGAGTACTTGCAGGTGCAGGTTCACATAGGTCCATTATTATGGCACTGTGGTCGCTATGGGTGTACACATCTGAAATTTGCCAGGAAAGACGACTATATATACTAGTACTGGCAAAGGCAACATCAATAATCGAACTTCCGCCATTTCGGCTAAACGTCGGACTGGTTCCTGAGTTCATTATCAATGCATCTAGTCGGGCAAATGATCCCAGCAGTATTCGGCGCCTTTCGTTGGTTCTTGGACTCCCTTATTCCGTTGCCCACGCATTGAAGTCTCTAGCTATAAGAATTTCTACCATACTCCTTAACATCATACCTCGGTCGAATGTAGCAGCTGTATATTGTCACACCTGTCACCGTAGCGCGAAAAAACCCCGTCTCTTTTAATGTATTTTGCATTGGTCTATTTAGATATCAAATTGCAGATGTCCAGTGTGAATATTGCCAGGTCTACACTTAATTCTCGGACCGTTTGCCTTAGTAAATCTTGTGCATCTTCACAATAATTTAGATTTATCTGCAAATATCACATAATGAGTTCCTGAGTTGACGCAGAGCCTTCTGGTGTTGGGGACATACCTTTCACCCTGTTACATGCTTCGGATAAGCTTTCGCACATGACGAAATCTTATGAACAGTCTCCCCACATCGGAAACCACGACCTGAGTTGTCGTTTCCACCTTCGCATTTTGCTGGCTGGTGACCAAAGCTCAGGCATCTGTAGCATCTTTTTGGCTCGAGCTTCGCACGTGTTCGGCAATCGGACCATTCAATACGTAGTTTCGGACCCACCAATATAATTTTTGCTAGTACTGAGTTCAAGGCAATTATGGCAGTTTTAGTGCCTTCATATGCTTTTCTTATTGACTTATTAGCAGATACTTCTAAGCAGCTAAATTTCTCTGATACAACTTTGACTGCATCGAGTACATCCTCTTTATTAGACACCTGATCTATGTCTTTTATTTCTAGAATAACTTCTTGTGTCAGTGATCGGACTTCTGCCGTACTTCCAAGTACTTCTTTAATTGCATCCCTGAATTCGTTTGTTTTCTGGTGCACTGGCTTTTTTAGTTCCAGTATTAACTCACCCTTCTCAGTTTTTCGAATGTTTTTGACATTTTCTCCAACAACAGCCAGTTTTGGTTCGCTCTTCACCTGCTTAAGGAAAATCGCATACGATGAGTTCCCACATGTTTTAATTATCAGCGCATCCGGTTTGCTGGGTTTAATTTTCCGCTTAGCTTTCGGAAGTACTTTCCTCCAGTCAGGTTCTTTTGTTTCGGTAGCCTGGTCTCCTGCATTTTTGAGCATATCTTCAGAGGTTTCTTCCACCGTTTTCTTTGGAATAGTTTCCTTCTTCTTCTTTATCTTCTTCTTCTTGGTTCTACTCTCCTTAGGGCTTTTCGGACCTCTTTTTTGCGCTGGAGTGGTTGGCATTCTAAGTTTTTGTGGTTTTATCCAAGCTTCTGTTTGTGGCTCCTAGTCAGCTACCTGCGCAATCTGGCAATTTCCAGGTACTTTATTCCAATCATCTGCTACTTTGACGAATAAAGCCTGTGACTCTCGCGTCATGGAGGTGATATCCTTATGGATGTTTGATTTAGATCTTACAAAATCAGCCAACTGCGATATTTTTGATCCAAGTTTTCTCATCCTTCATCTAAAGGAGACTTATGTTTTAGCTCCTGCCAATTGCCTTTGTTATCATCGTTTTTAAAATCCTTCTAAATGGGGAATCTATACTTCCTGTAGATAACTGGTTTTCCGCACTTGACTGGGAGCAGCTTCCCCATGGGGTTTCATCAACTCCAATGTTTATTCTCTGTGTTTCTTGTATTTCTGCCATGTTTGTGTTTCTTGGACCCAACTCAAAGCCGCTATCTCCGTTCGTAAAAGTGTAGCCACGTTAAATATCCCATGGGTATCTATTTCTAGGTCCATGCGAGGGTTGACGAGAGATCCTTATGAGACATCCCGTTTAGAGCCAGATCCGTGTTAATCGGGAATGTTCATCCGAACCTACACTGCCGACTTAATAGGACGAACATTGAACTTACTTTGAGACTTGCAATGTTTTAACGGGACGAAGGCAGCTGTGGTATTAGCCTGCAAGCCATTTCTGCAAGGTTCCACCCCAACATACTCAGGTTCCAGAATACCACAGCCGTCAGCCCAGGGTTCATCAATTCCAAATCGTTGTCCAGTAATTCCATAATCAAGATCGTGCTGGCTTGATCTTGATGGCTTTCAGCAGGCTTAATTTTCTTCTTTGTATAGGCGTTTGACTGGGGAAAAAACCAAAGAGTCGTCACCTCCTTTTCAAACCTCTCTTGAGGTGTGCCCCTAAGGTGGAATACTTAATAGTGGCGGTATTTATTCGCCACGACACAGGGTACGCTTTCCACACCTGCCAAAACTAGGGTCCGCGGGGTCGTTACTCCCGATCTCCTCTTCCGAGAATACCTATGCCGTAACGGGTACAATAGTATGTATGGGTTGAAAGAGGAACTTTCGTATATTATTCTGTGATTACCAAACCTTGCTCCATGTTGTTCCCTAAAAGTTCTACTCCACTAAAGTCGAATTTTGACTAAAATTTAGTACCTTAGGAAAAATTAAATAGCTCACTACGTGTAAACACTATGGTAATTTACTAAAGCGTTTCTTTAAGGCAACACCAACACCTACCATACAAAAAATAACACAATGAACATAATAACTGTTGTAGTTTCAGGTTCAGCTATTTCTTTTGTCAGGAATTTACAAAAATTACGTATTGTCCAAAATGGGAAAAATTTCAATATTTTGCCCTAATTTTTTTTTTTTGTTTCCTTAGTTTCAATATGTTTACTATCGAATCGGTGAAGACAAAAAATTGGGGGTTTGGTCAGAAAAATCGATTTTTGACCCACAGGACGATGTCGGTATTCGCCATCAATGGATATTGGTTTCGAACAATATTTATCTCACACACCAAGTTTAGATTCATCTGCATTACCCATGATCCGGATCCATGTATAAATACGGGTAGAATCAGTGCTTTTTGTTTGACGAGATGCGGTTTTGCTTTTAAACCGTTTACATAGACCAAAGTAGCATATGTTGGTCAATTAAACAATTAATCTTCTCCTTATTTCAAAACTGGTGTGGTTTATGTTATTACTACCTCAAAACTGTATTTTAAATGTCTACAATTGGCCCAAGTCTACAGGACGTCTTGCCAGTTCATACCATAAACTTGGTTCTATTGATGTTTACTCCCACACCCACTTTGGCATACTCTTTTTCAATTATTCCAAAGGTGAATGTTGTTACACCAGTTTCATACAATTTCGTCTTAAATGCAGCTTTAGGGCTGTTTATGCTTTATTTTCAAATTTTGACTACAGGTTGCCTTTATTTTTGAGATTAAACGCGGGAAAGTGCGAACTTCCTAAAAAATGTTCCTAAAATGCATACATCCAACAAATAAAATTACTGGTGAGCATGCTAACTCTCGATGGGAGTAAAAGATTTGTGCAAACTTTGAACTTTCCAATATTTATTTTAAACTTATATAAAGTTTAAAGATAGACCCTCTCGGTCCTTTCCTTAAGACCTGGTATTGGATCGCATTGAAACTCCTTCCGTATGTAGTGCTTAGCAGAGGTCAAAAATTTCCGACGAAAGGTCGTTTTTACGATATTAGAGATATCGGAGAATATAACGTAAAACCCAAATAGAAAAAAAATCACATGTAAATTCCAGAGTGATTAGCAAAATCATTCTTGTTGTTGAGAATGTTATTACGTAGAAAATTTAACTTTTTTAGATTGATAACTTAATTAGAGCACCCCTCCACATAGTGGTGTGTGCTATAAGAAGGTCAGAAATTTCCGACGAAAGGTCGTTTTTACGATATTAGAGATATCGGAAAATATAACGTAAACCCCAAATAAAAAAATAATCACATGTAAATTCCAGAGTGATTAGCAAAATCTTTCTTGTTGTTGAGAATGTTATTACGTAGAAAATTTAACTTTTTTAGATTGATAACTTAATTAGAGCACCCCTCCACATAGTGGTGTGTGCTATAAGAATTTTTGTCTAAAAACGCAAAACCATTTTGGGGTCTTGTTACCTTGACCCAAAATCCAAACTTGAGTTTTCCCAAATACCAGATTGCCTTTTGTACTGTTTTAAAAATACTTACATTTGAAACTTTAGTTCACTTACGGTTATTAAATCTGATTGTGAAATACATTTTATAAAAATTTTAAAAAGTTTACCCCACAACTTTTCAATCAGAAAAATTTTCCAAAATATAAATTAACAAACACATAAAAGAACCTTAAAATCCCATTTGCATATACATCCAAATGGATATCCTTTGAGATCATAACATTGTCAATTGCCACAAACATTGCAATCAAAAATCGGCAACAAGCTCATTTAACTTTCAAAGTTGCAATGGAAGAATTGCTCAGACACACACATGCACATACTTATGTACAGCGTCAATCCAAGTAACCTCTAAACGTCCACTTCACACCAAACTTTTTGCATTTTCTGAAAATCACAAAATTTCGATTGCAAAGTTAAGTGAATGAAAAAGAGGGCAAGAATTAAAGGAAGTTGCGGAACTTTTTCGCATTAAAAGTTCAAATTTTTCTATGAATACAAACTTTGCTAAGCTTTCACATTTTACTTCGATCAACAACCGGTATCCGTACTCCAGGTCACAATTAAGCAAATTGTGGTGAGGATATGGTGCGTAGATGAAACAATGACACTTGCACTTATAGTTAACCCACAATTCACACTGCTGTTGTTGCTGCCGTTGCTACTGTCACCTGATGCCTTCTAGTCATTCTAAGGACACTAACACACACAGACACCGTCTCCTCTACCGGTTAACACAACGACCTAACAGTATTGTTGTCATTAATGGGATAAATCGCACTTTGCTCTAACTTGAAAGTTCAACTCAGTCGAACAGCTGAAGGGTAGCTTTGTATTTAAAGTTAAGGACAATTTGTACAACGTTTTATGAAAAATAATTTAAAAAGTGCAACTCATCTTAGCAAATTTTTAGAACGTCAACTTGCCATCGGGTAATACCTTTTGTTTAAAATTTACAAAATTACCAATTTAAAAAAACAAAAAAAGTTTTTTCTTCGTTACTTGTGGCCTGAGTAAATGCACCAGCATCTATTTCGGTAATATCAGCACCCAAGAAGCTTCGGAATAAAAAACTGAATTTTGTCTTTATCTTTCCACAAATTAGTTTGTCATGTCAAAAAGACAAGAGCAAGCTAAAGTGTGGATCTAGGCGTATGACTTCGAAACAATGACGAGCAAACTAAAACTATCACAGCAAATCGTTGGTAAAAGTTTGCTCTAATATCTTTTGGTACAGTGATTCAATTGGCAAGTATAATCCTGCAAATATTAGCGGAAATATCAGCTGGGAATCTAATTTTAATTGATTTTAACTTCGTTTTTATTCGCTCCACCATACTATGTAGGGTATACTAAGTTTGTCCAGAGGCCAAAACACATTTCTACCACAAATTGCTCATATAGGGATGGAATTAATTACATTTAACCACCGAATTGGTTGTAATTGGGGATTTTGTGTTTCCAGAGGTAAGAAAACATTTTCACAAAAAATGCCTATATATGTAGGCCCACGTTTGGATACAGGCTCAATTTAACGGCAACACCCGATTTGAGGCGAACCACAAATAACACGTACCATAAAAACCAGGAAAACATCTTATTTGGGCCATATAATGAGAAATAAAAAATATAAGCTCCCCCAAGCCATTATTCAAAGCAACATAGAAGGAAGAAGACCCATAGGAAGAAGAGAAACAACACGAAGAAAGACGTCTCTTGAAAGCCGCCAGAAATCAAAACCTTTCGATAATTGAATAAAAAATGTCATTTAATTGTGTTCACGTTCGTGAAGCGCCGTTGTTTTTGGATACCTTGGCGGCGAAGACGAAGTGGCAACATTTTCTGGAGATAACTTTCTGGATGTGGCAACCCCGTTGTGAGATGTGACTCGCTCTACATTTTTGAGCGAATATTGCCTTTGTCGTTGTAAATGAAGTTACAAATATATAGTTGGTTTTTTGTTCTTTTTAGCGCAAAGACGCTTTCGATTAAAATTATTGAATTATCGTTTTGAATTTCGTTATTCGAGCGCGCTGTCGTTTTTGGCGCTATTGCTTCAATAAATTAAATTAAAATATTCGGTCATTTTTATAAATAAAAAATAATTTGAATTTGTTCTCACTTTAATATTTAATAAAAGGAAAGTGTTTTATTTACACCCGATATTGTTCGGATAAAAAGAGTGTTTTTTTATTCCTTTTTATTTCTTTTGCGTGTGTTGTGCCTTTTTTTCCTCTCTTCGTTGGCTCCAATTTTGCTCCCCAGCTGCCGCTTTATTTTGTTGTTGGAATTCGTCCAAATAGTTTCGAGAAGAAACATAGTCCTTCGAGCCGGATCCGGAGCAAGAGGAGCAAATTTGCCTTATTTTGGAAAAGAAAGGTATTTTTTAATTTATTTATATAAATTTCAATAGTTTTATTGAAAATTTATTGAAATTAAAATTTATTAAATTTGCAATAATATTGCATTGTTGGCCGGCCACCTAATACTTCAGATTAGTGGTTGGCAACGCGGTTCAACTGATCGACGTTGTGAGAGAAAAGCACAAACAACTATCACTGTTGTGCTTCTTCTTCCCTATTCTCTCTTCTAGTTTGTTTTGGTTTTTTATTCCGTCGGGAATTGAAGTGGAAAAAGAATAATTTTTATTTAATAATAAAACAAGTAAGAACAGACTATAGTCGGACGGGGCCGACCATGTGATACCCTATACCACTATCCCTGTGCACTAGCTTTCCGGGCTAGCTGTTATAAGATGTGCATTAGAAATTTTACCAATTTTCACACAAAAGTTTTGATCAATTTAACCCGCTAAATATTATCCGATCATACCGTTGACTTGCACGCTACTTCTTCATCTCAAACCAAAACTACGTTTAAAATTTCGCGCCGATCGGACTATTATTGCGACCTACAGAGCGGCTACAAAATCGAGCAAAAATTTTGTTTTTGGTCCATTTCATCCCTTTAACATTTCACGATCATCGCCAAAAACTAATCAGTTCTATTCTGGTCCAAACCCGACCTCCATACTAAATTTCGTGACAATCGGTCCATAATTGCGGCCTCTAGCTTGATTACAATTTTTAATGGACGGACAGACGGACGGACACACATCGCTAAATCGCTTTATCTCGTCGAGATATGAAGTTTGGTATACCACATGAGGGGTCTACGACGAATATTTCGCGGCGTTACATGAATTTTTGGGAAAACAAACTTATTATACCCTTTTCCACATTGTGGTATAGGGTATAAAAATACTAAAAGGCAATTGAGCAAGTGGAAATAGTTAAAAATATTGTAAATATTTTAATGATATTGCAGTGGTCGGTGTTGTGATGAATTAGAAATAAATTCGTTGAAAGATTGTTGCTAGTGTTGCTGCTTATAATTTGTGTTGTTGTGTTGGACAGACGGCAAATTGAATTATCAACTTTTTCTTCGAAAAGGATATAATTTTTTCAATCATTGAAGTGATAATATTTTTAAAGCAAACCAAAAATATTTTATACGTTTATGCGATGCATGTTTTGATAATCTTGTTATGTTAACCGTTTACATTGTATGTTGAACCCGAGAGAATGTAAACGTAACATACGTAAACGGCGGCGTATGGAACGCCGTCAAATAAATTTGGCCGACCAAATTTTGACGTTTTGTTTTGGGTAAGGGTGGCAACATTGCATGCAAATGGCGTGATCTCGACCTACGACAACTTCGCTGACAATTTGCATTTCCCATTTTTCGCATTGCAGCAAACGAAGACAAAAGTGCCGGTTAAAGCAAAGAAGTTTTTTTTACATCAACTTGTGCGACGCCATTAATGAAAAAGTTAATTTTTGTAAAATTGGCGCTCATAACTTTCATTTAATGAAATTAAATGAAAGATAAACCAAACGTCAACATAATTTTTGCAACGGCCAACAATATTTCGGGTAAGAAAAAGGAAAACCCAACAAAAGAAAAGAAACCTCAAATCAGTAAATTTCTTTTGTGAATTTTAGACCACACATTGGAGGGACAGCGGTAGAAGCCACATGGTGGAAATTTCTCGTCAACCTGCCGCCATCTTGTAAGACAGTTTTTTTGCACAGATCCCTTTTAAACCTACCCCCCCTCCATTGTGCTTGCTTATGGGAATAGAAAGACGGCTTCAACTGTCACCTAGCCTCAAATTTAAATCGATTTGCCGAACTTTTTGTTTTACTTGCGGAAAGCAACGTATGCCATTGTGGAATTTGCTGGTCGTAGACGACAACATCTACCCGATCCCTAGATGTAAAATTGTGTATCGGGCAGTTGCTAAAGCCATACACCAACGCTTTAATTAGATGTGTGAATGTTTATGGGATTTTATCCAAAATGTGCCACACCATAGTAGCCGCAAGGTAAACCGGTACACAACCTCATACAATCTAGAATTCAGGAACTCAGGATCGGTCGAAACTTCTGCCGAGTACCGCCCCAACATCTTTTCAGCGGGTACCGCCTCGGCAAACCAGATTCCTGTTAGAACATCATCGTGCTGAAGCCTGCAACCACAGCTGTGAATCTTTTTGGGGATATTTCCGTAAGGAGACAAATTAAAGCAACAAGACAACAGTAAGGTATCAGTGAGCCGTGCATTTTCTACTTCTATGACCAGGAGCCATCTGTAAGTAGACAACAAGTAGATGTGTTTGTGTAGTGAGGTGTTAAAAAACCCAGTACGTTCCAAGCTCTGGCACTAGGTGTCCATATTTGCCAGCCACAGGCCGGGAAATATTGGGCCCTAGATTTTTCCATAACGTTCGACGGACAGCCGATCAATTTCACTGTATTTTCTATGCAGTCGATGGCGAGTTGCAAAAAGAGCAACCTAATGCATATGTGTATGTGTATCTTAGCATCTGTGTAAGACTTGTTATTGTCATTCGGGTTAACGGTGTGTCGCCTGTGCCTAACGGTAAATGCACAACGTGTACAGTCACGTTATAACTTTTATTGTGTTGCACATACCGATTAGAAAATTTTCAAGACATAACGAGCAACCATTTGTTTGAATCATTTTTGAATTGGATTCCTTTAACCTTAACCAAAAATAGACCAATGAGATTTAGAAATCATACCAATATAATTCTTATTGGAAAGATGTAACATTAGGATTTGAATCGTTTCAAATTCTCATTAACTGGATTCTGGACAAAATAAGTAAAATTGTTTTGAGGTCTAATTGATTTCTGCAACCTGTCCTATGGTTCTAAACTGATTTAGGTTTAGCATTTGAAGCAAAAGTTCCGAACTTAAACTTCGTTCGTCATTTAGATACCGAATCTAAATTAGTTTTTTTATTCCATATTGGAAAATAACCTTAATCGGTTCCTAATCCGAATCAAGATTCAATCCGTGTTTTCATTCCAAATCCAAATCTCTTTGGGACCGTTTACATTATTAATTACGATTTCCAACAAACAAATGGTAGCTTCTTTTAATTATTTCGCATCGGCGACGGCCGTTGATCTGATTCTATATAAACTTATAAAAATAACTTTATATAAACTTTTTTTTTAATTGTATAACTCTCAAGTTCATGAAAGCCCTTAAATTTATGAAAATGCGTAGACTTATAAGAACATATGAGTTGATACAAACCCTATACATTAATCAAAACATAGAAATCTATAATAAACTTATAAATTTATAAAAACTTATAAATTTATAAAACTCATAAATTTGTATAAACTTATGAAAACTTATAAATTTATAAAAACTTATAAATTTATAAAAAACCCTATGATTGTATAAAATCTATATCTCATTCTGAATACTCGAATTACTTCGATTTTACCTTGAATTAATAATTCTCCACCCCCTATTGTTACCCCCGCCCCCATTTGACCACTTGTGTATTAGGGTCAATATATTATTTTCCCGATACTGTTACCCCACAAACCTTTTGATTATAGTTTACAAATAGTATTATTATACAGGTCTATCCCATCTTATTATTATAAAGCACTTCGTTTCTATTACGATTGAATTATTCTGAACTTATTGAGCTCAATAGGGACACACGATTTTGAATTTTGATATTACTCTTTGATTATACCTGCCACATTGGCATTGAAAAGTTGGGACCGACCTTGCTTATTATACATTGTTAATTGTTACTTCTTCTAAAATTATTGGGGTGTTAGTTAATATACCTAATGAATTATCGTACCCATACTAGGCTTATTTTAAAATCTAAGAATAATTATAAGGCTTGTCTAAGGCTATGAAATATCTATGAATAAATTTGTAAATGAAATTCTCTGAGAAAGAATTCTACAAAATGTCATTCTAAAGGATCTTTTAAAGGTAATGTAGAAGGGAGGGTACAGCCAAGTAGAGGTATTTTTTTGGGAGTCCTCATCATCGATGAGACTCATTGGGGATTTTGTAGAAAATCCATTGGGAGGGCATGGTATCCCAACAAACACCTTGGGTACCCATATCAACAACAACAACATCATATCATTTTTTTGAAATAAAGCATCCTGTTTGTGGTTGATAATGAATCAATTTTGTTTATGGCTAGTCAGGAGTGGCCACTGAGCTAGACCGAATTTCTTCAATGGCAAGAGTATACCAGCGACATCTTGGTATGCCTCATTCCCCTTTACACTCCAACTTAGTTACATAACAATGGCGCCCAACGTCTAAGCCAATGTCTTAGGTTCAACTCCCATCAATGGGAATTGTTCCTGAACATTAGGTGTATGAATTTTTGTTTGATTGGTTTTCAGTATGTCTTGAGTTGTTGTTATATTACAACATACCAATTGCGACTTAAGGTCAATTAAATTTTAACATCTTTTCTTGAATGTCAACTTAAAGGAAAAGAGTTTTAGTCGTCTTGCAAGCCTGAGTTTATGTCAAGCTGCAATTTTGTGACAAAACTTCTATGTTTCAAGGTTCATACTTCGACTTTCTTTAAAGCTTTATAATATATTGTCATCTGATGTTGATTATTTATGATCATTTGCATGATTTGCGATATTATAGATGCTTTAATATATTGATTTATTAGAATTGAGATTTTTGGGGAAAATTTTGACCACGCTGTTGGAAGAGTATGAAGATTGTTTGTTGTTGTTGATTATTCCTTTTTTTATCCTGGCTGATACCTTAACCTTCTACCAATTACCTTATACATTTTATGAAATAATTTTGACCCGAGATTATTGGAAATTTTTCTGGAAATTTTTGGAAATTAAATTATTGATTTTTATTCGATTGTTGGCGCATTTAAGACATATTAGTTTTCATTTTTTTTTCTGGCACCTGCACTGACAAGATCTTTTGGCAAACTTGTTTTTTTTCTGTTTCTGGTTTGAGAACTGAATGTGAAGCATCGTCGTGGAACCTGGGGAAACCTTTCGAGATTTCAATTGGAATCGGTGGTGCATTAGTTTTTGTTACATTTTTCAGAAGTGATAGTAATTTACTATTCACTTTGCTGGAATTTTCTACCGTGGTAATTGCCATTCTATTTCCGATTGCGTGAGGCATAGGGTCGTCGCCCTCAAGACATTTGTTTTTCTCTTTTTGATTAAAAGACTGCAGGAGGGGTTTGATAGGCTCAAACTACTGATTGCTAGTTCTTACTTTTAAAATATATACGCTTTGAGTAGCAATATATTTCTGTTTGTTTTCACGTACACACAGGGTGTACACAGAACTGGACTAACTGTTTCCGAAGACTGGTCTTCAGTTCGACTCGAGGTCAGCTGAAGTACCTTAAGGTTGTAGGGGCGGTTAGTCTGGAGAGCCTTCGGACGGCAGCGCTCAACCTTGAGTTGGAGCATTTTCCGTAGGACTGGTTGTTGTCTGGTTGTCGATTTCCCAGTGTATCTTTAGAAAGCCGTTCTATGCTTAACTAAAGATACACTGAAGAGACCTCGAGAAACTCTTTGAGGAAATTCTAACCGGCAACAATCACTCCTACGTTTTGAACAGTTTACCTCATAGAACAATAGGGGTAGGCGAAGAGGACTGAAGAGCCTATCGAAGTCCTATATTTTTTTTTCTTCACCAGCTAAGACCTTTCTTTTTCTGATTCGAATATTATTCGAATTAATTTTACCCGGACTTACAAACTTTTACCCTGATCTACCACAGCCTAGATAATCTTTTGTCTCAATTTATTCTGTTTTACAGGATTTTTGAGTTTTTTCTGCTTTTGAGAAACTTTTCATGATTTATTGATTTTAGATTCGATTCTTTTTGAAGTCCCAGACCTGTTGTAACCATTCAGTAGTCTGATCGAGTTTTGTTGTGTATTAAAATTTCACTATTGGACTTTGACTATCTCGGCGATACATATCTATATCTTTAGTTCTCTTTTGAATATATGGTATCATACCTACCTTTTGAATAACCTGTTGATCATTTGAAAAGTCATATTTTTTTGGAAATTGTTTCTTGAGCTTTTTATTGAGATTTATTGTAGTACTGAGTAATAAAAGTACATTTTTGGAAAGTTCTTCAATATTTTTTTTGTTGAGATTTGGTTTTGATTTGAACAACATGCAGCCTGCTACGGGTGCTAAGCCAAAAACTTACGGCATTATGACTAGGTCGACAAGTCAAGCAGTGGGAGAAGCTGCTGGAACAGAACCAGGTACCGGATCAGGTATCCCAGCTAGCGCTGATGGCAATGATCCGCCTACACCAAACGAATTTGCAAGTCCACCTACTCTTTCGCAAGTAAATGAGCAACCAAGCACAATTACTAGACCTTCTTTTAGCCCTTTGACTATTCGCGGCAATGATGAAGATCAGGTTGATAGGCTTAGTAGCACAGGAGTTCTTGAGGTAGTTCAGTCCGCCTTAGAGGCCACCCAAGCATCAATGGTTGAAACCATGAAAAAGGAAATGCAGAAAGCGGTTGCTGCTGCAGTTCAAGCTGCTTTTTCTCAATCTTCCGTTCCTCCAGCTAATCCTATCAACAGACAAGAACCACATTCTCAAAGCATTGATTGGCCTCATGATTTGCCACCACTACAAACCGATACCAGACATGCAGGATCGGGTAGTAGAAACCCGGAAGTTCCAAATCGAAATAGGGAAGATTTTAGTAGGCCCAGGTATCCATATCTCAGTAAGTGGGGCATCAAGTTTGATGCTACCCCAAAGACACCAAATGTCGAAGATTTCATCTTTCGAGTAGAAAGGCTTCGAAATAGTTATGGCTGCCCAGAACAAGAATTGGTTGATGAATTTCATCATTTACTGGAAGGCCGTCCTTGTCAGTGGTACTGGGGTTTGATCCGTCAATATCCAAATTTGAACTGGGAGATGTTAAAGCTGTGTATAGTTAGGGAATTCCAGCGTTTTCAATCAAATCTTGATGTAATGAGGCAGATTATGGACAGGAAGCAGGGGAGAGATGAGTCTGCTACACAATATATAGACGCTATAAATAATCTGCGTACTCAATTAAGGGAACCTTTGAAAGAGTTTGAAGTTATAGACACTCTCAAAGCGGGATTGAAACCCAGACTTGCACATTTAACTTTTAGTGGTACTTTTTATTCTGTTGAACAATTCCGAAATGAAGTTAGAAAAGCGGAAGAGTTTCTTGAGCGGGAATCTTCACTAAGATTTAGGACCAGCCAGCCCCCTCGAATGATAAATGAAATTAACGATTCTGATTTTGATGATTTTGTACATGATGTTGAGGAGCTGAGGCTTCGGCCGAAGGCACCTGGTGTTTCCAAAAATGAGACTTCAAGATGTTGGAATTGCGGTAGCAATGGCCACATTTTTAAGAATTGCACTAGTTCTCATCGTTCAGTCTTTTGTTTCCGTTGTGGATCACCAGGGGTTACTACTCCACAATGCAACCAATGCAAACAAGTTAGTCGTCCTTCTAATCCTTCTAAATCAGAATCCATAGCTACTCAGACTGTGGATTGACTAGCCTCTACTGATGTTTCCACTTCTACAGATCCAATCCTTTCTGATCAATGTAGTGTATTACCCAGACTTTCCGACAATATTGTCAAAACCAAACCTGATTTGACTTTGCCTTTTCATATCCGCATGGCAAATTACTTGAAGACTAGAGAGCGTATCTTTAACTCCGAAATTTCTTGTAAATCTGATGTTTTTGTTTCCAAACGAATCCTTAAAGCTCGTGAGCGATATAAATTGAGACGTCTAAAGAGAATTTCTGTTTCTTCTGCCACTTTTTCGGATTTTAAATCCAAAGACCCTCGTCCTTTTCGAGAAGTCTTAGTGAATGGTATGTCTGTATTAGCATTGTTTGATAGCGGAGCTACGGTGACGTGTTTGGGCAAAGATTGTTTATGTTTTGTTGAAAAATTGAATTTGAAAATTATTCCGGTTTATAAATGCAGCGTTGGTACTGCGAGTGGACAGCGTGTTTCTTGTGTAGGTAAAGTTAGAGTTCAACTTACTTTCGATGATATTACTAAACCCATGGATGTTTATCTCATTCCGGGTCTGGAGAATTCAATGTATTGCGGCATAGACTTTTGGAAAGAATTTAGCGTAGCACCCAAACTCATAAACAGCCTTGAGATTGCTTCTGTAGTTAATGATTCTGACATGCACTCTCTTTCTGATGATCAGATAGCCTTGCTTGAAAAGGCTAAAGAAAGTTTTAAAGATTTCGAGAAATTTGGTCTCGGAAAAACACACTTAGAAGAACATGTCATAGATACGGGAGATGCAGTCCCAATTAAACAGCGCCACTACCCGGTATCTCCAGCTGTAGAGTCATTAATCTATCAGGAATTAGATCGAATGTTGAGTTTGGGGGTTATTGAGCCTAGTAATTCTCCATGGAATTCTCCAGTTACCTTGGTCCGTCGGGGTGAAAAGAACAGGTTGTGCTTAGACGCCCGTAAGTTGAACGAAGTCACTGTTAAAGATGCATACCCTCTGCCTTTTATTGATGCCTTGCTAGGTCGCCTTCAGGACACTTACTTCATATCCAGTATAGACCTCAAAGACGCTTTTTGGCAAGTGCCCCTTGCAATCGACAGTCGTCCGAAGACTGCGTTCACAGTGCCGGGGAGACCACACTATCAATTTACCGTCATGCCGTTCGGGTTGTGCAATGCAGCCCAACGGTTATGTCGGTTGATGGATAGTGTGATCTCACCGGACCTGCGGAACAAAGTTTTCGTATACCTGGACGATTTATTAGTTGTTTCCCCAGATTTTGAATCGCATATTGAGTTACTGCGGAAGGTAGGTGAAATGCTGTCTCGGGCAAATTTAACTATAAATCTGAAGAAATCGAAATTCTGCCGTAAGGAACTTAGGTACTTAGGGTACATAGTCGGCGAGGGGAAGCTTAAGCCGGATCCGTCCAAAATAAATTCTATCACCGACATACCAATTCCGAAGACGACTAGGGAAGTTAGGCGATTTCTGGGAATGGCTTCTTGGTTCCGAAGATTCATTCAGAACTATGCTGAAATAACAGCACCTCTCACTAATACTTTAAAGAAAGGTAAACAATTTTCTTTTGACGACAAGGCGATCGAGGCTTTTAATAAATTGAAGATAGCATTGACTACCAGTCCTGTCTTGCATCATCCTGTCTTTGACAAACGTTTCTACGTTCAGTGTGACGCTTCCAACCTTGGTCTAGGTGCGGTCTTGTACCAACTGGACGCTGTTGGTCTGGAACGTCCCATCGCCTTTCATTCTGCGCAGCTTTCCAAGGCTGAGCAGAATTATAGTGTGACGGAGCGGGAGTGTTTGGCAGTCATCAGTGCGATAAAGAAATTTCGTCCCTTTATCGAGATGATGCCATTCACTGTCGTGACGGATCACAGCGCCTTGAAATGGTTGATGGGACAGAAGGATCTCAGCGGTCGGTTGGCAAGATGGAGTCTGAAACTTCAGGCTTTTAATTTTGACATCCAGCACCGCAAGGGGTCACAGAACGTAGTCGCGGATACTCTGTCCCGTCTTCAAATGGATGAATTAAATATGTTTACAGATGAGAAGCCTCTGGTTGATCTTGATTCGCCGGAATTTAAAGGTGAAGAATATTCTCAATTGATTAGCATGGTCCTCGAGAACCAAGATAGTTTACCGGATTTGAAAGTCAGCGATTCGTTTGTTTACAAAAAGACACTCCCGTCAGATGGTACTCCGGTACATGAAAATTTCATTTGGAAACTTTGGATTCCAAGTTCTTTAACCGAATCACTTATTGAAAAGACACACACTTCGTCATTGAATTGTCATTGTGGTATAGGACGTACGATCGCGGCACTGAGGCAGTATTTTTATTGGCCTAAGATGGCTCAACAAGTTCGAAACTTTATCAACCACTGCATTGTTTGTAAGCAATCGAAAGCTCCAAATCATATTCTAAGACCCAAGATGGGCACCGAAACCGTTACCGATAGGCCGTTTCAAAAGATTTTTATAGATTTTATTGGACCTTTTCCGAGGTCAAGGTTGGGAAACACGTATATCTTTATTGTGTTAGACCACTTGACAAAATTTGTCTTATTGAAACCACTAGCCAAGGCGAACTCGAAAAACGTTATCAAATTCTTAGAATCCGAGGTATTTCACAAATTCGGCGTGCCACTAATTGTTCATTCCGATAACGGAAAGCAATTCACTTCTTCAGAATTTTCTTCATTTTTAAATAAATATGGATGCCGACCGATTAGAAATGCCGTGTATTCGCCACAGGCGAATGCATCGGAGCGCGTTAATAGGACTATAATCGCGGCGATCCGAACTTATGTTTCGGAAGATCAACGCGATTGGGACCGAAATATATCGTCCATAGAATGTTCTTTGAGGTCCACTTTTCACACGACACTTGGTTGTTCACCGTATTTCGCATTATTCGGCACCCACATGGTTACACACGCGAGTACTTATGATTTAGCACACAAACTAGGAGTTTTAGAAGACGGTATGGTTGAAATAGTTCCGAAACACGATATTTTGAATTTAGTTCGCGAAAAGATTAAATCGAATATTCACGATTCTTTTGAGAAATCTGCGGATCGGTATAACACTAGAACTCGCGACGTCAGTTTCAAACCGGGGCAGGAAATACTTAGGCGCAATTTTGTTTTAAGTGACGCTTCGCGCCATCTTAACTCTAAGTTATGTCAAAAATTTGTAAAGTGCAGAGTTGCCAGATCTGTAGGAAACTCCTTGTATGAAATTGAAGACCTTCAGGGAAGGAAAATAGGCGTTTATCACGCGAAAGACTTACAGCACATGGTGCCAACAAAATAATTTGCCCGGCTTTTGTTTTTTTTATGATTTCTTTTTTTTTCCTGTTCAATTTTGAATCAGGGTCGCGGTTCTTCCCCACCACAGCATACCTCGGTTAACTTCCCGAATCAGTGTGGCTTCGGCAGGCCTATGCCAACGTGTTCGGGTTTGTTATGTTAACCGTTTACATTGTATGTTGAACCCGAGAGAATGTAAACGTAACATACGTAAACGGCGGCGTATGGAACGCCGTCAAATAAATTTGGCCGACCAAATTTTGACGTTTTGTTTTGGGTAAGGGTGGCAACATTGCATGCAAATGGCGTGATCTCGACCTACGACAACTTCGCTGACAATTTGCATTTCCCATTTTTCGCATTGCAGCAAACGAAGACAAAAGTGCCGGTTAAAGCAAAGAAGTTTTTTTTACATCAACTTGTGCGACGCCATTAATGAAAAAGTTAATTTTTGTAAAATTGGCGCTCATAACTTTCATTTAATGAAATTAAATGAAAGATAAACCAAACGTCAACATAATTTTTGCAACGGCCAACAATATTTCGGGTAAGAAAAAGGAAAACCCAACAAAAGAAAAGAAACCTCAAATCAGTAAATTTCTTTTGTGAATTTTAGACCACACATTGGAGGGACAGCGGTAGAAGCCACATGGTGGAAATTTCTCGTCAACCTGCCGCCATCTTGTAAGACAGTTTTTTTGCACAGATCCCTTTTAAACCTACCCCCCCTCCATTGTGCTTGCTTATGGGAATAGAAAGACGGCTTCAACTGTCACCTAGCCTCAAATTTAAATCGATTTGCCGAACTTTTTGTTTTACTTGCGGAAAGCAACGTATGCCATTGTGGAATTTGCTGGTCGTAGACGACAACATCTACCCGATCCCTAGATGTAAAATTGTGTATCGGGCAGTTGCTAAAGCCATACACCAACGCTTTAATTAGATGTGTGAATGTTTATGGGATTTTATCCAAAATGTGCCACACCATAGTAGCCGCAAGGTAAACCGGTACACAACCTCATACAATCTAGAATTCAGGAACTCAGGATCGGTCGAAACTTCTGCCGAGTACCGCCCCAACATCTTTTCAGCGGGTACCGCCTCGGCAAACCAGATTCCTGTTAGAACATCATCGTGCTGAAGCCTGCAACCACAGCTGTGAATCTTTTTGGGGATATTTCCGTAAGGAGACAAATTAAAGCAACAAGACAACAGTAAGGTATCAGTGAGCCGTGCATTTTCTACTTCTATGACCAGGAGCCATCTGTAAGTAGACAACAAGTAGATGTGTTTGTGTAGTGAGGTGTTAAAAAACCCAGTACGTTCCAAGCTCTGGCACTAGGTGTCCATATTTGCCAGCCACAGGCCGGGAAATATTGGGCCCTAGATTTTTCCATAACGTTCGACGGACAGCCGATCAATTTCACTGTATTTTCTATGCAGTCGATGGCGAGTTGCAAAAAGAGCAACCTAATGCATATGTGTATGTGTATCTTAGCATCTGTGTAAGACTTGTTATTGTCATTCGGGTTAACGGTGTGTCGCCTGTGCCTAACGGTAAATGCACAACGTGTACAGTCACGTTATAACTTTTATTGTGTTGCACATACCGATTAGAAAATTTTCAAGACATAACGAGCAACCATTTGTTTGAATCATTTTTGAATTGGATTCCTTTAACCTTAACCAAAAATAGACCAATGAGATTTAGAAATCATACCAATATAATTCTTATTGGAAAGATGTAACATTAGGATTTGAATCGTTTCAAATTCTCATTAACTGGATTCTGGACAAAATAAGTAAAATTGTTTTGAGGTCTAATTGATTTCTGCAACCTGTCCTATGGTTCTAAACTGATTTAGGTTTAGCATTTGAAGCAAAAGTTCCGAACTTAAACTTCGTTCGTCATTTAGATACCGAATCTAAATTAGTTTTTTTATTCCATATTGGAAAATAACCTTAATCGGTTCCTAATCCGAATCAAGATTCAATCCGTGTTTTCATTCCAAATCCAAATCTCTTTGGGACCGTTTACATTATTAATTACGATTTCCAACAAACAAATGGTAGCTTCTTTTAATTATTTCGCATCGGCGACGGCCGTTGATCTGATTCTATATAAACTTATAAAAATAACTTTATATAAACTTTTTTTTAATTGTATAACTCTCAAGTTCATGAAAGCCCTTAAATTTATGAAAATGCGTAGACTTATAAGAACATATGAGTTGATACAAACCCTATACATTAATCAAAACATAGAAATCTATAATAAACTTATAAATTTATAAACTCATAAATTTGTATAAACTTATGAAAACTTATAAATTTATAAAAACTTATAAATTTATAAAAAACCCTATGATTGTATAAAATCTATATCTCATTCTGAATACTCGAATTACTTCGATTTTACCTTGAATTAATAATTCTCCACCCCCTATTGTTACCCCCGCCCCCATTTGACCACTTGTGTATTAGGGTCAATATATTATTTTCCCGATACTGTTACCCCACAAACCTTTTGATTATAGTTTACAAATAGTATTATTATACAGGTCTATCCCATCTTATTATTATAAAGCACTTCGTTTCTATTACGATTGAATTATTCTGAACTTATTGAGCTCAATAGGGACACACGATTTTGAATTTTGATATTACTCTTTGATTATACCTGCCACATTGGCATTGAAAAGTTGGGACCGACCTTGCTTATTATACATTGTTAATTGTTACTTCTTTTAAAATTATTGGGGTGTTAGTTAATATACCTAATGAATTATCGTACCCATACTAGGCTTATTTTAAAATCTAAGAATAATTATAAGGCTTGTCTAAGGCTATGAAATATCTATGAATAAATTTGTAAATGAAATTCTCTGAGAAAGAATTCTACAAAATGTCATTCTAAAGGATCTTTTAAAGGTAATGTAGAAGGGAGGGTACAGCCAAGTAGAGGTATTTTTTTGGGAGTCCTCATCATCGATGAGACTCATTGGGGATTTTGTAGAAAATCCATTGGGAGGGCATGGTATCCCAACAAACACCTTGGGTACCCATATCAACAACAACAACATCATATCATTTTTTTGAAATAAAGCATCCTGTTTGTGGTTGATAATGAATCAATTTTGTTTATGGCTAGTCAGGAGTGGCCACTGAGCTAGACCGAATTTCTTCAATGGCAAGAGTATACCAGCGACATCTTGGTATGCCTCATTCCCCTTTACACTCCAACTTAGTTACATAACAATCTATTCGTGCATAGTTATTTGCCGAAATTTGTGCTCTTCTGTGTTGAAAAGTCATAGGGGAGACTTGTAATAAGAAGTTGTGTCAATTTGCTACCAAGAATTGTAACATTGTGGACTTTTTGCATTGCAATTTCTGCTTATTGTGTGATCGCTAGTGCTGCTGGTAAATAGCGATAGAATATTTGGAGTTGAAACAGACGGACGGACATTTGAGAAAAAAGAATAATTCCGTTTGTGTGTTTCATTTAATTGAAATTGCAATTTTGTTTTGTGTTTTTGATCCAACTCATTCTTGGCTGTTTGTTGTTGTCCATTGCTTTGATAGTGCGATATAAGTGGAAAGACGACTCGTCATAAAAAGGTGACTCTTCCTTCATTTAATAGTTATTTAATTTTTGTGTTCAAAATAGACATTTCCATTGTACTTGCTGCTTTTTGGGAAATTTTGTTGTTTTGCAGACATTTTGCGATACAAAAACGTTATTTTGAGTGAAAAACTTGCATTTTAAAATTGATTAAAATAGTTTTTTGTAATTTTTCGTCAGAATTTTGAAACTTTTCTTAAGCAAAATGTCCCAGCCAATCATTCTTGTGAAATTTAAAAAGCTTGCCGCTCTATTCCTCGATTTTGAGAAGGAATATAATGACATTCTTCCTAGTAATCATACGATGTTCACCATAGAACTTCGAAAGGAAGAGTTTAAGGGGCTTTGGCAGAAGGTTAGAGCAGCTTATGAACAGTTTTGTGTTGAGGGTGATGGAAGCAACGAAGAAAAAGAAGCATCATCACTTTTTAAGCAATGTAGAGAAGCTTACATTGCTTGCGCAGCTCAAATGGGTGAGTTGTCTCAGACATTTTCGAACCAATCTGGTCTGACCTCGACAATGCTTACTACTAACCACACATCAGGTTCATTTGAAAGCAGAATACCCGACCATAGTTTGCGTTTACCGCCATGTACTATGGAAATATTCCACGGTGACTATCTATCTTGGCCATCCTTTAGAGATATGTTCACCGCAGTGTACATTGACTGTAGATCTATCACACCTGTTGAAAAGCTATTTTATTTACGTCAGAGTACTCAAGGCGAGGCATTGGAAATCGTTAAAAAATCGGCTCTGACTAATTCAGGGTTCGAAAATGCTTGGTCAAATCTTAAAGACAGGTATGAGAACAAGAGGATTTTGGTGAATAGCCAGTTGAAGATCTTGTTTAATGTGGTGGCTGTAAGAAACGAGTCGGCTAGTGAGATTAAACGTCTCCAAAGGGATATTAATAATTGTATTACATCCCTTAAGTTGCACCAAATAAATGTGGATAATTGGGATCCAATTTTTGTATTTCTGTGTTCCACTAAGTTGCCTGCCAATACTTTGTCGTTGTGGGAACAAACAGTGAGTAATAAGACTGAGATTTCTAAATGGTCGGATCTGGATAGCTTTTTAACCGCAAGATTTCAATCGTTAGAAACCGTCTACGATTTGGCAAATACAGTGCACTCAGACGTATATGGGTTGGAAGAAGTACCTTCTCCAGGGAAGAAATTTAAGCACTATGGTACAAAAGCGAGTAAACAGTCTTGTTTTATTTGTTCGGGAGATCATATTTTGAAATATTGTCCAATATTTCTAAAGATGGACCAAAAACAGAAGTTTAGTGCTGTTAAAAAGAACAGTTTGTGTATACGATGTTTTGGCAATAATCATTTATTGCAGGATTGTCTGAGTAGTTCTAGTTGTTCAATATGCCATGGAAAACATCATACGATGTTGCATAGGGAATCGCACCATTCGAATTTGGATTCCAATGCTGAAGTTGATGTTAGGCCTAGTACCAGCCAACAGGCGAATGTACAAAATTGTTTTGCTAGTACTCGCAATCAAATTTTATTGGGCACAGCTCTTAACATCGATGTTAATGGAATTTTTTATACAGCTAGGGCATTAATTGATCCAGGCTCCCAGGCCACATTTATTACTGAAAAATTACAGCGTCGTCTCAATTTGCCCGTCAAAAAAATCAATGCTAATGTTTCGGGACTAAATGATGCATCAGTTGGATCATCAATGAGACAATGCAAATTTGTTTTGAAATCTCCCCATAATGAGGAATTCGATGTTGATATCTCTGCTTATGTATTGCCAAAATTAACAGCAAATTTGCCTAGTTACTCGATAGCTTTTCCTGATTCGCTTTCGTTGGGAATTGTACCGCTAGCTGATCCCAAATTTGGGAAAAGTAGTCAGGTAGATATTTTGATTGGAGGTGATATTTATCCTCAGATTTTGTTGGATGGCGTACGCAGAAATATTTTGAATTCTCTCGTGGCCCAAGAAACTATTTTTGGTTGGGTGCTTACGGGACCAATTTCTGAGACAATTTCTCTGGTCTCATGTTGCACATTGGTAGATAGTGAGCTACCTCATGTTGTGAAATACAGTCCACAAATTAATCGTTGTGAAAAGAAGCATGGTTTAGATATTCGGTCAGTTGATAAAATGCCGCATTTAAAGGGAATGGGACTTTGTTCGTCCGTATCCCAATCAATGAAAGGACCTAGTTCGTCCTATACATTATCTGGGCAAGGACCTCGTTCGTCCAAAGCCATTGTAAATAGTGGACCTCGTTCTTCCAAAGTAAATTGGAATAATAATTTGTCTAAAGTTGTTTCTCAAAATGGACCTAGTTCGTCCAAGGAGAAAAGCAAAAATGGACCTAGTTCGTCCAACGGTATTGCTAAAGGCGAAGGTCGTTCGTTCGGAACCGTAAATGAAAAGGAACCTAGTGCCCTGAGGTCGCAGCCAATAGCATGCCAGCCTTTTACAGAAGGAAGAGTTACGGATAAAGACGACCCAAATTTAATAATGTGAATCAATGGTTCCTGTCCCAGAAACCAATTTGTTGATAGCGGACCTAGGAAATAGCTTTGAGGTTAAGTACGGAATCCAGTCTTAATTTTGTTTGTCGCTGGGTATATAAATTTATATTGGTAATCGTGGCGAAGAGCCACGTCATTTATTTTAATATCTTTTGTTTTTATTTTTGTTCGAGTCTTTTCAGAACTTGCGATTCCGAAAGACTGAACGGGGCCGGGATGTTCACGTTCGTGAAGCGCCGTTGTTTTTGGATACCTTGGCGGCGAAGACGAAGTGGCAACATTTTCTGGAGATAACTTTCTGGATGTGGCAACCCCGTTGTGAGATGTCACTCGCTCTACATTTTTGAGCGAATATTGCCTTTGTCGTTGTAAATGAAGTTACAAATATATAGTTGGTTTTTTGTTCTTTTTAGCGCAAAGACGCTTTCGATTAAAATTATTGAATTATCGTTTTGAATTTCGTTATTCGAGCGCGCTGTCGTTTTTGGCGCTATTGCTTCAATAAATTAAATTAAAATATTCGGCCATTTTTATAAATAAAAAATAATTTGAATTTGTTCTCACTTTAATATTTAATAAAAGGAAAGTGTTTTATTTACACCCGATATTGTTCGGATAAAAAGAGTGTTTTTTTATTCCTTTTTATTTCTTTTGCGTGTGTTGTGCCTTTTTTTCCTCTCTTCGTTGGCTCCAATTTTGCTCCCCAGCTGCCGCTTTATTTTGTTGTTGGAATTCGTCCAAATAGTTTCGAGAAGAAACAAATTGTATAATAATATTAACAATTTATTAAGTTAATTGAAATAACATAAATTGTAATTGTATGATCGCTAACATCCGAATACCGATTGGCAAATAAAGAAGAAGAAAACCTTCCGAACCAAAAATTGTGGACATAGGTCCACGTTTTGATATAACTCCCATAGAACGGTATCTCCAGATTTTCGGCATTTTTAAGGTTTTAGCCTCATTATCCCACCGCTATAGTTGATATTTGGCATTAAGTCTTCGCTTGGAGTACAAACCTTTTCTCCAGAATTTGTCGATGAAGGTAATCGGATCTGATTTCGATATAGCTATGGGCCCCAACATATATAAAATCGGTCTCACGGAGCTATATTAAAATCCGATCCGATTTGCATATTTTTTTGAAGGATTCGTTTTTAGCCACAACAATGAACTGATGAATAATCGATAATCGATCATAAATGCGGATTTTATAGAATTTTCGTGCAAATGCACCTTTGGCCCCATTACTGGGTAAACAATGATACCTGTGGTGGCACGGGATAACGTTAACCGATTGCCATAAAATTTTATATATATATGGTTTTTGATTAAATGAAAAAATTTAGGGGGCAAGCGTTTCAATAAAAAAACTTTGTCTTTTTTTGAGCCGCCCTGGTGTCATAAATACAGAGATCCGAAATACTCGCTCGAATTCGAGAGGCAGTACTCGTGCGAGTAGGAAAAATAAAATGAGTATACTATACTTTTCTTCGTCACTTGAGCAGAATATTTCAGATTTGCTCGATTTTTCTCGAAATGTACTTGCGAGTACGAGTACTTCGGAAGTACGAGTTTGGGAAGAAAATACGAGTGGGAGTGAAAATGCTCGAAGAATAAAATCGAGTAGGAAAAATTTATTTATTTTTAACCGTGTGTGAGGGTGTGTTTAGTAATTGTTCGGTGGTTTAAAGGGGGTTGTTTGGAAGTTTGGAAGGAGGTTGTTCGGAAGTTCGGTTGATGTTGTTCGGAGGTTCGAATGAGGTTGTTTGGAGAGTTGGATGAGGTTGTTGGTTCGGAAGTTCGAAGGTGGTTGTTCGGAGGTACGTATGAGGTTGTAAGAGGTTCGGATGAAGCTAATAGAAGGTTCGGAGCAGGTTGTTCGGAGGTTCGGAGGGGGAAGTTTGGAACTTTCACCCCGAACTGTAACGTGGTTTTGTCGTCGGCTGGAGTAAGTTCATCTGTGTCAAGGGTCTCCATAAGGACCCACTAAACCTTACGAAATTAGAAGACTAGTATTCTCCCTTTCCTGGGGACAATAATCGGCTTCTTTATTGATTAAATACTAATTTGTTTGACGAGATGTATGTTTCCCTTAGAAAAAAGCGGCCTACTATGAAAAACCCAAAAATAAAGAAAAACAAACCCCTCTTATACTGTGTATACTTCATCTTAAAATAATTTCAATTTTCAAATACATTTCAAATATTCACCCTAAAATCCACTGTCACCTAAACGTTTCTTCTTGCCTTCACCTTACTAATGGATTATTTTCAAAATACAACTTTTAAAGTTTAAAGTTTTCTCAGCCTGTTCGTAAGAAAGATCTTTTATGTTGCCTAAACTATTTTGCATACCATTTACCGTTACCTGGCAACACATTTTGACTTTTTGCATTGTTACACGGTAACATACAATGAGAAAAAACTGGCTGTAAGATTCTGCTACAACTACTTTCACAAGTAGATGGAAGTTACATAAAAATGGATGAAAACTTTTGCTTCTTATTCAAAAATTTACAACTTGGCATGACATTTTTATGTAGTTGTGAGTAATAGACTTAGCCTTCATCTACCAGTTTCTCGGTGCTGAATGCCTGCATTCGACACAATGCTTCGTCGGCTATAGCCAAAAAAATGTTGTTTAGACAAAATCACACACATTTTTAACAGGAAGTGGATAAGCAGACTTCGCCGGGGTGGATGAAAAACGAAAGAAGTACATACATAAAATTGAATGAACAAGCATTTTAGTTATTCCACCTGAATTTTCGCCATGCTTTAAATTAAATGTCCAAAGTTGTAGGTCTGTTTTGCAGTTCTTTACCAGCGTCGTAAATAATCTTTAAATTTTGAATTAAATATGAATTTAATATAGGTACACACCAAATAGAGTAAAACATTTCACTTAATACATTAAAGTAAAAACATTTTTTTAATTTTTTTAAATAACAACAAGTAACAGTGGGCTATAGTCGGACGGGGCCGACAATGTGATACCCTACCTCTGTGCACTAGTTTTCCACGGAATTTATTTTATATGATTGCGACACGTTATGTTATTGATCGAATTAATTGATATTTTATTTTGATATTTTTGTCAGAATATTCCCCCAGAATTTAAAATTTGGACAAAAAATTAAATTTGGATATTATTCACACAATGGTCAAAGGTCAATTTTACCCACCCTCAGCATTTATGCTAACGAGGGTTAATACACCTTGATACGACCAAAAATGTGCATCATCGAAATATTGGTTTTAGAGCCTAAGTATATATGGACTAAATGTGTTTCAGACAGTTGGGAGTCAATTTAGCCATATCCGCCCGTCTGTCCGTCCATCTCACACTGGTCGAAACCACTGATCTAGCGCCACGAAAGTAAAAAAATCATACTATAAAACTGCAAAATATTTTCCATTGTATCGATTACAGACACTTTGCTGACAAAATTTTTTTATTTTTGTTGTTGTAAATATTGACTCAGTTAAAATACAAGAAATGTTTGCTGCATCAGATTTAAAATAAAATGTTGCTAAAAAATTAAATTCATATTTGTGTAAATGTTAAATAAATTCGTACTAAAACTCAACAACATTTATTTTTAATTGATAGCAGAGGGTGTGATTTAAAGTAAAAATCAACGAATCGGGGGGCACAATAAAAGGGGGCTACATCGAAACATAAACCCGTATTGAAAGTGTTTTGTATTAAGATTTTACACGTAGTGAGAACACGGAATGCAAATTACAGCCAAGTCGGTTGAAAAATGTGGTCATGATATTCAAAATACCTTAAATCAGGAGGTACGGTTACATGGAGACTATATCAAAACGTGCACCTATGTCCATAATACCGTTATATGGGGGCTATACCAAAACATTAGCCGATATTGTTCATATTTGGTCCATTATTACCCACAGACACTAGCTGAGTTTGTGAAAAATTTCAGTAACATATCTCAATTCTTTTGCAGGTTATTAATTTCGCGCAGCTGATCAGTGGTTCCGACCACTGTGCGTCTGTCTGGCTGGCTGGTGCGCACAATAACTCTCGAACGAAGCTACCGATCGGGTCCAAAATTTGGCATTCGTTATATAGTTTAAGTTTAAGTTTGAAGATGGGCCATATCGGTCCACTCCTTAGAGTACCTCCCCCACAAAAGTTTAAAAAATGTTCGCTAAAATTTTGCACACGATAACTCACGAAGGGAGTAACCGAATTGCTCATAACTTTGTATAAGATAATATTACTTCCATGCATAGATCGGGTTCGAATAAAGACTATACTTCAGGTATCTCTCACACATAACATTCGGAAAATGTGAAGTTTAAGAGCATCTCTCGGATCGTTGTGAAATTTTCGTCAGAAGGTTGTCCTTGCGGCCCCCTTTTCTATGGTACAATTTCCTTTCTTCCTCAGATAATGGCTTAAGAGCTCCAAGAAACCTTGGCGGCACCAACTAAAATGGCAAATCCACAAGATAAATCTCGCAGGTAATTGGTCCAAACTTTGCACATCGCAATATTTCATATACGAGTAGTTATGTATTAAGTCCTACGGGTACCCCCCACACAAAATTTGGGAAAACTGCAGTTTAACCGCTCGCCTCGGATCGTTTTGAAGTGTTTTTTTCCATAAGCTCCTTCCTGCGATGATGGGTAGTTCGTAAGATAACCCTCTAAGGGTGAAACTGATTTGGTCCAAACGTTTTACATCGTTTTATTTCTAACAGCCTCGAATTATGTCCGAATATTAACAACATCGGACCACTCTTTTGGGTACCTCCCACACAAAGTTTGGAAAGGGTGTAGCTTAAGGCCTCGTCTGGCATCGTTTTTAAATTTTTGTCAACATGTTGGGTATGCGGTCCTAGTTAAGGCGGCTCAATTCTTTCGGGGACAAATCTATACTTCCTGTGAAATTGGATTATACACGTCAGAAGTATTGTGCTGGCATCTTTTCTTTAGATCCGAGGCTGAGGGCTCATCTCTGTCGGCACAGCTGACTGATACTTTTTTACGTTCACCGCTACAACATTTTCTTTAATCCCATTTCGATACTACTTGCTGCTTCCAAATAAAATTCCGAAAACCTAAAATAAATCTAAAAATGTGAATTTTGACCGCGATTCATTTAAAAATCCCTTAAGCGATTTTTTCTTGTTTTTGGATTTTTCTCATCTATGAACTTTGCTGTTTCAGAATCCGCTAAAACTTTCCAGGTGTAAGCGGTATTCACTAAAAGTTAGTTAAGGTGCAAACTGCATGACATGGTTTTATAAGGAGTCGATACAGTCAGTACATTGTCCCAATTTGAACTTCTATATCTCAAAAATGGTAAAACCTACGAAAATAAAATGGTAGAACCTACGAAAATCAATCTTGTAGAGAATTTTCACTGCTACAACATTTTCTCTAGACCCACTTCGACAGGGCTTGCGGTTTCCAAGCAAAATCGTGAAAAACCTAAGAAAACCCTAAAAATGTGAACTTTTACCGCGATTTATTTTAAAAATCCCTCCGCCGATTTTTTTGTTTTTCGATTTTTCTCATCTATTATCATTGTAGTTTCAGCAGCAGAACAAACTTCTCAGGTGTAAGCACCTTTCTTTTTTTTAATTAATTTCTCGTTGAAATCGATCTTAATGATCAATAATCCAAGTAAAAAAGGAAAGCCGACGACTCAAACCCACACACCCACCACTATGTGACATGACATGTTTCGCCTTTGGTAAAGGCTCCTCAGGCATATCGGATGTGGGACGACTTCGCAATCATCTAACTTTTCCTCTTTCAAATGAAATTTGTTTTTTACAACACTGAATATTTTTGTTCAATCATTGTATGGCTTTCATGACAAACGCTTTGTCAACACTTTTTCATTGTGTTTTTCAAGGATCAAATCCCAGCCTGGCTCAGCTGCTTTTATTTATTTGAAGATTTTGCCTTTTAGGCGAATATTATCGTTGGAATCGAGCTTAATGATCAATAGGTTATGGCCGAACCATGGGCGCTATGAACTTTATATTATATATTTGAATACTGGATACTGCCATATGAAGATCCTATGACTTCCCCCGATAACGTAATTACAGCTTAAAGTACTCAAAATAAGTAATTTTTACAAGGTCCGTCGTATATTTTCTATATTTTTATACCCTACACCACTATGTGGAAAGGGTATTATAAGTTTGTTTTGGTAAAAATTCGTGTAACACCGCGAAATATTCGTCGGAGACCCCCAATGTGGTATACCAATCTTCATATCTCGGCGAGATAAAGCGATTTTGAGATGTGTGTCCGTCCGTCCGTGTGTCCGTCTGTCTATTATAAATTGTAATCAAACTCCAGGCCTCAATTATGGACCGATCGTCACGAAATTTGGTATGGAAGTCGGTTTCACATCAGAATAGATCGCTATTTTAATTGGTGATGATCGTGAAATATTTAGCGGGTGAAATGGACCAAAAACATAATTTTTATCCGATTTTGTAGCTGCTCTGTAGGTCGCAATAATAGTCCGATCGCTTTGAAATTTTAAATAAGGTAAGAGTATATGACAAAGAAGAAGCTTGCAATTTGAGATGGCGATCAGAAAATATTTAGAGGGTTAAATGGACCACAACTTTTGTGTGAAAATTGTGAAAATTTTTAATATACAGCTTACATCTTTGTTCCTGAAAGACATATTCCTCCCTCATGAGTTATGTTTGAAAGACGATCTCTTGACCTTTCCATTGATGTCAATTATGTTGATGTATGTGATCATATAACGGCGTTACAGCCTAATATATCCAGTTTTTTGTTTGCAGTGTAATCATAAACACGCTAGAGGTAGCAATTTTAGCTCAATAGTCACGAAATTTTGCACGAGGTAAGAGTTTAGGTCGAAGAAGATGCCTAAAATTTTTGATGATGATCTGATATTATTTAGCGGGTGACATAGACTACTACTTAGGTATGAAAAATATCCAAATTTTATTTTTGCTCCATATTTTAAATCCTGGAGGGCATATACCGGCAAAGTAGTCTACATGTGAAAAAATAAGTATTGACCTTTCCCCTGATGCAAATTATAATAATGTGTCTGCTAGATAACGGGCCTACTGCCTAATATATAATGGGTTTTGTGTAGAGAAACACAATTTCCTCCCATGCTACATGGGATTGTCTCTATGATGACTGAGAAATTTTCAGTTCAGTTGTCCAATTGGATTTTTATATAAATATTGCAGCATAGGGTCGCCTCGCCACCTATTTGATACCTCAGGATTTACAGTAAAGGGGATACATACAAAATACGACCAAAGATGTGTCTCATCGAAGTAATGGTTTTAGACCCCAAGTTTGTTTGGACGAAATTCGTTTGGAAAATTTGGAGTCGATTTAGCCCTGTACGTTCATCTGTCTCTCTTACTGTGTAGCTGGCTAGTGTGCACGATAACTATCGAACGGATCTACGGATTCGAACCAAATGTTATACCTCGTAATATTTTGCCAAACTTACTTTAAGTTTGAATATAGGCAATATATGTCCACACCACCTCCACAAAAGTTCAACATTTTTTTTCGAAAGATTATGTGAACGATAACTGGCGAAGTGAGCAACCGATCGATAGATCGGGTAAGACAATATCTGTCCACACCTTCGGGTACGTCCCACACAAATTTCGCAAAAGTGAAATTTAAGAGTCCACACGAATCGTTTTGAATTTGCTTTTCAGCAGATTTTCCTTGCGGTCCCCTTTACGATGAAACAATTGCAATGGCAAGTTCATACTTCCTGAGATTATGGCCGAAAAGCTCCAAGAAACCCTGAAAAACAAACAAGAAACCTAAATAAAATGGCAAATCCGCAAAATAACTCTCAAGGGGATTTTCTAATTGGTCCAAACTTTGCATCCAGTCATGTATCATTGGAATATGGACTATATCGGTCCCGTCCTTCGAATACCTCCCACACAAAATTTGTGAAAAGTGCTGTTTGAAGACTCGTATCGGATCTATTGGAATTTTTTGAAGAAAGTTCTTTTCACGGTCCCTTTTGCAACGGTACAATTTTTCCGGATAACTCTATACTTCCTGAGATAATGGTCCAATAGTTCCAAAAACGCCTGCCGGCTCCAACTAAAATTAGAGATCCGAAAAACAATTCTCAAACTTTTTCAAAAATCAGAAGTTAGCTTACTAAAATTGATTTGGTATAGCCCCGCATTACGATACCTACAGATTCCACGTATTTTGAATCAGGTTTGATTCAAATCAATATATTTTTATACCGCATAATTATTGTGTTTGTTTCTTTTTTTGGTCAGAGGCTGAGGGTATAGCTGACTTATACTGTCTTCTTTGGTGTGTAATTGAATATGAATAATTTTGGGATTTATAAATTGGTTTGCATGCAAATTATTTGAATTTCTATTCATTAATAGTTATTTCTACTGGTATAAAATATATTTTTGATATCACAATATATACCCACAATGGACTACTTTCGAAATACCCTGAAAAGCACAAAACTACGTGCATTATCAAGCATATGTGAGGTAAAAGTGCACAACTTTTGGACGATAGATCTTCAATAAACTCATAATTTTCCGAAATATCAAACATCAGAGATATAGAAAATTGCATTGAATATGTATTCATTTATTTTAGGTTATTCCAAAAAGGAACGTGATATTCAAAGACAATTCGAAGATATAACAGAAGGGGCTAATTAACGTGAATTTCCTAATGTTGGAATATTTTTTAGAAATATATAAATTACTAGCGGACCCGACGAACTTCGTCTCGCTATTAAGGAATAAAATTTCATACAAAAACTCAATTTTCGATTTTTCCAATTTTCCGACTTTTCCAGAGAGATTTTCCAAAATTTTCTTCCGTAAAGACCTTCTCCTCGAAAATACGAATAACTGACAAAAAATTTTACAGAAATCGGCCTAGCCGTTCTCATTTTATGAATTACTATACATTTTTTACACCATTTTTATATATATAGATATAATTGTTCCACAAATATCCCAGTAGGGACAACGGAGGCTTCTCTTATATCAATCGATTCATATTAAGTTATTGATATGTGACCTAGTTTTTATCGCCGAGTCCAAACGGCTTGTCCTGAGATGCTGTAGGGACGCTTTTCATGGCTGAAATACTCAGGAAATATCGCCAACATTACTAAGGGGTATTTTGCCACCGTTGAAAATTTGATGTGACCAGGCGTGGGAATCGAACCTGGACATTCAGCGTGCAAGTCGGTTGCACATAGCTAATTCCTAGAGGTTGTGGTGTAGGGTATCACATGGGCGGCTCCGTCTGACTATAGCCTTTGCTTACTTGTTTTGATATATGGTAAATAACAAAAATGTTTTGCAATCGATGAATCCGAGTTTCACCCTTTCAGAATTCTCGAACTGTTAACATATTCTATAAAGTATGACTACAATTCTTTAAAATGAAGTGTTTTAGGAGGGATCCCATAATGTCGACCATTAAAATTAATTTTCGTGGAAGCTGTGTTGGCATCAATGTAGAAAAATGGGTAAAAATGGGTTGAAGCCAACAAGTTTTTTATGTTCCCATGCGATTTCTGGCTTAACCTTACATTTTATAGACCTATTCCCAAAGAATGAATCACAGAATACTCCATGAGCAATAAGATAGCAGTGTATGATTTTTCGATATATCCACTGCATCCACCTAAAATTGATGCTGACATTTTGAAGCCGGAATTTCGGGGTTTTTTGAATTTTTTAATAATCCGGACGCGCAAGAAGATAATATTCCAAACTCATAACACGATTATAGAACTCGTGATTTTACTTCGTTTGGTGCATATCTCATGAGTGTGCTCCTTACAGCATCCTAGTTATTGGAGTCGAAAGGCCAAAATTTCATGCGTGAATTTTCTTACAAAACATATTTTTTGCGTGTACAACAACTGTCATTCAATTTCCTTTAAAACCCGCGTGAATTTAGTTTATTTACGCGACGGTTCTAATTAAGCTTTCGGCGATCGAATTCATCTACTAAAACCGCGGATATAGATACCTTGAAAATCGGAAAATCAGCAAAAATAAATTTTGACAAATCCGCGTACTAAACCGCGATTTTCATTAAAATTTTTTACATAAATGGAATCCTTTACTCGCGATTATAATATTTGCGAAAACACGTGTCATAAAAAACAGAGATACGCGAGTAATATGGGTATTTCGCCAAAATTTGAATGTGGAGGCACATCCGCGGTTTTTGAAGAATCTATTTGAAATAGGTGTATATTGACGTATTTTTGATGGGCGCTGATGAAACCGGATGCGCATCAAAATCGTATGCACATTGCGCGACTTTTACCAACTTTAAGGTTTTTTGCAGTGCATGATGCAACTGGCGGCACACAATGGCCGCTGAGTGAAACATCGAAATATGCATAAATATTGAAAGAGATTGATTCGCCTTATCCAAAATCGGATGGGAATCAACCGACTTTAACTAATTCGCGAATTACAGGCTTTTTAATTTTCATATCTTTTAAATGATAGTAATTTCAATATTACTCTTAATTTCCTATCCTTATAAGTTATCACAGTAAGCAGTTAAGCTTTCACGATGGTAAACCATATATTTTGATAAAATTTTAGCAAACTACTTAGCAGACTATTTATGTATTAGATTTTAGCGAAATAGTTGGATAACTCTCAAATATTTTTTTCTAATTTTTCGAAACAAACCAAAAAATATATTTGTAACAATATTTTCCAACAATGAGTTGTTTCTCTTTTGTTGTTGTTATAATATGCAATTTATAAAGCCAATGTTTATAATTTTGGTTTCACATTTTTTACGCGTTGTCTAGTTTCTGTACGTATTTTTAATTATTTTTTTAGAGGTTTATACGGATTCTGAGTTAGTATAATTTAAATTTATTGCCAGATTTTTTTAATTTTTTTGATTTTCCGCGAAAATAAAAACACATTTTGGAAATTTTGGTGCATCTACGGATGGATATCAAATGCTGTTACTGATATATGCTTACATTTTCTCAATACAAAAAATAAGAAATTTTAAAATATTTTTTCTTTATAAGAGGATAAAAACCGCTATAACTTTTGCGCGCATCGGCCAATTTCGTGAACGCGAGCAGATTTGAAACCAGATTTTTTCCTTTAACTCTATACCAAAAGTCGTAGATGTGCTCGCGAAAATTTTTTTTAATTTTTATACCCTACACCACTATGTGGAAAGGGTATTATAAGTTTGTTTTGGAAAAAAATCATGTAACACCGCGAAATATTCGTCGGAGACCCCCAATGTGGTATACCAATCTTCATATCTCGGCGAAATAAAGCGATTTTGAGATGTGTGTCCGTCCGTCCTTCCGTGTGTCCGTCTGTCCATTATAAATTGTAATCAAACTCCAGGTCGCAATTATGGACCGATCGTTACGAAATTTGGTATGGAGGTCGGTTTCACATCAGAATAGATCGCTATTTTAAATGGTGATGATCGTGAAATATTTAGCGGGTGAAATGGACCAAAAACATAATTTTTATCCGATTTTGTAGCTGCTCTGTAGGTCGCAATAATAGTCCGATGGCCTCGAAAATTCGAACAAGGTAACAGTATATGACAAAGAAGATGCTTGCAATTTGAGATGGTGATCAGATGATGTTAAGGGGGTTAAATGGACCATAACTTTTGTGTGAAAATTGTGAAAATTTTTAATATACCGGTTATATATTTATTCCTGCAAGACACATTCCGCCCACGTAAATAATATTTGGAAGACCAACTCTTGCCCTTTCCATTGATGCCAATTATATTGATTTACGCGGTCAGATAACAGAGTTACAGCCTATAATATCCAGTTTTTTACTTGAAATGTAATCATAAGCACAGTAGAGGTCGCAATTATAGCTCAATAGTCACGAAATTTTGCACGAGGTAAGGGTTTAGGTAGAAGAAGACGCCTACAATTTTGCATGATAATCTGATATTATTTAGCGGGTTAAATGGACCATTACTTTTGTATGAAAAGTATACAAATTTTATTTTTGCTCTATATTTTTTTAATTCCTGGAAGGTATATACCGGCAAAATAGCTTACATATGGAAAAATAAATACTGATATTTTCCCTGATGCAAATTGCAATAATGTGTTTGCTAGATAACGGGCCTACTGCCTAATATATAATGGGTTTTGTGTATAGAACCACAGAGTTCAGTTCAGTTGTCCAATTGAATTTTTATACAAATATTGCAGCATGGGATCGCTTCGCCACCTATTTTATACCCTTAGCCTTTAGGTTAATACAAATACTCCCGAACGGATCTATCGATTCGAACCAAGTTTTGCACTTCGTAATATTTTGCCCAAACTTAATTTAATTTTGAATATGGGCTATATCGGTTCACTCCTTCGGGCACCTCCCCCACAAAAGTTCAAAATTTTTCTGAAAAATTGTGTGAACGATAACTGTCGAAGTGCGAAATCGATTTGGTCCAAACTTTTCACATATTATTATTCCTTCCCGATATAGATCGGGTAAGACTATATCGGTCTACACCTTCGAGTACCTCGCACACAAAATTAGGAAAAGTGAAATTTAAGAGTCCTATCGAATCGTTTTGATTTTTTCAGCAGATTGTCCTTACGGGCCCCTTTACGATGGTACAATTGCAATGACAAGTCCATACCTCCAAAGATTATGGCCGAAAAGGTCCAAGAAACCCTGAAAAGCAAGCAAGAAACTTAACTAAAATTGCAAATCCGCAAGATAACTCTCAAGGGGATTATCTTTTTATCTTACTTGGTGTGTAACTGAATATGAATAATTTTGATATTTATAAATTTGTTTGTATTTTTATTTGAATTTCTATTCATTATTTGTTATTTCTATCGGTATAAGATATGTATATAACCACAATGAACTATTTTCGAAATGCCCTGAAAATCACAAAACTGCGTGCATTACCAAGCATATGTGAGGACGATAGATCTTCAACAAACCCACAATCAATGTGAATTTTCCAATTTTGGCATATTGTTTAGAAATGTTTAATTTATATAATTGTTCCACAAATATCCCAGTAGGGACAAGGGAGGCTTATCTTATACCAATGGATTCATGTTATGTCATTGATATGTGACGTATTTTTTATCGCCGAATCCGAAAGGCGTGTCCTAAGTTGTCACTTGTAGAGAAGTATTTCATGGTTGAAATACTCAGGAAATATGGGCAGCATTACAAAGAATCATACCCGGACATTCAGCGTGCAAAGTGGTTGCATATAGCTAATGCCTAGAGGTTGTGGTGTAGGGTATCACATGGTCGGCCCCGTCCGACTATAGCCTTTGCTTACTTGTTTTCAAATGGAATTGCAAAGGAATTTTTTTATTTGCCATATACTCACCATAACTATTTCAAAAACGATTTGTATCGAGCGTACAACATCTCCTTAATATATTAATGTCGAAAAACCCACAAAAAAATATTCGTTTGTATCCGAAAATAACGAAAGTGTGGGATAAACTCGTAAAAACCGATTTAGAGCTATATCTCAAAAACAAGAGCTGATGGAGAAAAACCGAGACCGGATTTGAAAATAACTCGCCGATTTCATCTAGAAACAACTGCAACTTCGTCTGAAACATTCAACTTTTTCAATTTTGTTGAGCAGTGTAATAATTTAAAATTAGTTAAGGCGCACCGAGTGATACGTTCTTACTTGCTTTAAACTAAGTACATAGTTCTCTAACTTAATGAACGAGTTTTCTTATAACATTAACAATTGTGCCACCAAAATTTAATATTCATATCTTTATAATATATAGCATCCAAAGAATTGATAGAGGCCGATAAAACTTTGCAAAGATGAGTATTTTGCAGAAAGTTAAAGTTTAAGTATATCGACCACGTTTTAGAATAACAGGCGATTCCGAGTATTTGAGGTTCTCATTTATATTTTCGTTCTAAGTTGGCTGTAATGTGGACTTAGGGTACCAGTGTTAAAAAATTTCTCCACCAACAAACGGTACCATCCGATTTCAGGTATTACATTTTCGGTCCTAATTGGCTGTAATTGGAATTTATGGTCCCCAGTGGTCAGAAATGTTCGCACTACAAATTATGGACCTATTGGTATAGAATATTTCATAGGGAAGGGATTAAAAAGTTCGGCCCAACTGAACTTAACACTTTTTTACCTGTAAGTCTTTCGTAGGGGTGTACACACAGAGAATTGTCGGAATATGTAGATTGAATCCCCACCATCAAACAAAAACTTACCCCACGACCAAATAAACTTGCCCCACCCACACCAAAAAAATTAACCCAAAAAACAAACTGAGACCAAAAATATAACTATCGGGTTTATAACTTGCTTATTACAGCAGCAAAAAATTTATTGTTGGAATAATATTTCAAATTATATATTTTTTTGAGTTTAATACGAAAAAATGGATAAAAGATTTGGGAGTTCTTCTACTATTTCACTAAATTTCGGTACTAAAACTTGTTGAAGGAAAATAGTTTGCCATCGTGAACGTATATTTGCTTACTGTGTGATAGAATTAAGAAATAGGGAGCAATATTGAAATTACAACCAAAGAAAAATAATACAATTTAAAAATCGTATAATTTGCGAATTTGTTAAAATCAGTTGAGGTGCATGCGTTTCGGATACAGCGAATCCATCTCTATCAATATGTACGGATTTTCCCAGGTTTCAGTCAGCGACCAAAGTGTGCCATCAGCTGCATCTTACTATTCAAAAACATTCAAGTGGGCAAAAATTGCGCGATGTGCATATGATTATAAGGTGCATCCGACTCAGTTACCACCTATTAAAAATACGTCAATATAACATATTTTAGACAGAGTCGCCAAGAACCGCGGATGTGCCTCCACATTCTATTTTGTGTAAAAGACTCATATTACTCGCGTATCTCTGTAATTTATGACATGCATTATCGCAAATATTATAATCGCGTATAAAGGATTCCATTTATGTAAAAATGTTTAATGGAAATCGCGGTTTAGTACGCGGATTTGTGAAAATATATTTTTGCTAATTTTCCTATTTTCAAGGTATCTATATCCGCGGTTTTAGTGGATGGATTCGATCGCGGAAGGGCTCATTAGATCGGTCGCGTAAAAAAACTAAATTCACACGGGATTCAAAGCAAATTGAATGACACTTGTAAATTTTACACGCAAAAAATAGGGTTTTAAAAAAAATCACGCATCAAATGTTGGCCTTACAGTATCCAAGTAATTGGAGTTACTTGGATACTGTAAGGAGCACACTCATGAGATATACATTAAACAAAGTAAAGTCACGAGTTCTATAATCCTTTTATGAGTTCTGAATATTATATCGTTGCGCGTCCGGATTATTAAAAAAATTCAAAAACCCTGAAATTCTGGCTCCAAAATGTCAGCATCAATTTTAGGTGGATGCATTGGATATATCGAAAAATCATACACTAGTATCATGTTGCCCATGGAGTATTCTTTGAGCCTTTCTTTGGTCATATGTCTATAAAATGTAAGGTTAAGCTAGAAATCGGAAGGGAACATAAATAAACTTGTTGGCTTCAACACATTTTTACCATTTTTTCTACATTGATGCCAACACAGCTTCCACGAAAATTAATTTTAATAGTCGCCATTGTGGTATTAAGTATGCTTTCGAAAATGGGGAAAACAATAAAATCGTTTAAAAAATATATGACTCATATATGTATATGAGTTATCCCAGCAAAATTTGACGGAAGGGGTTCTTTGCGACCACGTGATTTCATGTCATCTTTTGCATTGGTTCAAAGGAAGTCGTGAAAGATCCGATCTTTTCATTAGGATTTGAACCAATGCAAAGGAAGTCGTGAAATATCCGATCTTTTCATCAGCATTTGTACCCATTCCATCGATCCATGATGATGTTTGTGTTTTTATTTACACACCTGTTTATTTTCATTTTGGTATGTTCCAGTACTGCAAAAATCTACTAATTTTTACTATTTTTTCCGATAACATAAAGGAAAAATTGTTATCGTAGTAAAAATAAGTAGATTCTTGCAGTTTCTGGAACAGACCAAAGTTGTTAGAACTGTCGTCGTGATGTTGTCTTACATTTCCTACATATCAAACAACTAAAACTTCTAAACAATTGGTATTATATGAAGTCCCAACCATCGAGCTAAAAATAGAATCGGACTGCACACATTGCTATTTTAAAAGTTCCCTTGTCTGTTCTAAATCTGACATAGAATCAAATCAATCAAATCTCGCTTCTTGGAATTTGAAAAAAAAAGTCCGAAACGAAAAGGAACAAGAATCTGAAAATAAAGAAGAAACTACTTTTGGAAAGAAACAATTAAAAATAAATTAATTAAGCATAAATGGTATTTTCCATAAAAAGTCTCTCCTCCCCGTTCGTTACATTTTGTTCTTAGAGATCCCTAAAGCAAGCCGGGTTGTAGATCCCTACATATTTCCGTCACTAAACAAAAGAGTACAAATTACACTGTGCAACACGAAAATTATTAACCATATTCTGACACCGCAGTGTGATAGAACACCAAAAATGAGAAGACACGTGTCTCGCCGTTTTTCCCTATCTCATCAACTTTCGCGGTTATAGGCCTCCAAAGGTTTGAGGCTTTGATGTAAAAAGGGTCATTTAGTCAGGACTATATCTTCCAAACCGTTAGGAAATTTGAATTTATCTCAAAGGCAAAGTTGTAGCTCTTGTCTTAAAGAACCAAAATTGTGAACACATATAACCCATCAAACTTCATCTGCAAGGTCAAAATCGCCATTGTCAAATTTCTTTTAAAAATTTTCTCAAGTTTTGTTATACAGCTATCAAGCCGATCAAATTTGAAGCAAACAACCAACTACAAAAATGTACCTCAGATCTCAATAAACATCTTCCTAGAATATACGAACCCTGAAGGAACAGGTCTTAATGGTCAAAATAGCAAAACAATTGCGATTTTTATCCTCTTTTCTCGGCTTCTGCTCCATAGATATTAAATCGTTCAAAATTCAAGAAAACAATCAACCACAATAGTGTAGCGAAGGCTTCAATAAACAACTTTCTGGAATATGCGAAAGGTCTATGAACGGTTCTTAATGGTAAAAATAGCAAAAATCTTTTGAAAATATCCAATTTTTATACTTTTTCCTCCGACTCTGGTACAAAGATACACAACCGCCCAAAAATTAAGAATACAGTCAACTACAAAAATGTACCTTAGATTTCAACAAACAAGTTTCTAGACCAAATTAAGTTTCTAGGAACGATTCTTCAAGCTCAAAATTCGATTATTTTAGATCATTATTTCCGGTTCAGGTCCGTAAATAACAACCCTTTCAAATTTCCTTGAGTTTTTAACAGTTTGTTATTTCCAAACCTGAGCAGAGGGAATGTTAAAAATAATTTAATTGTTCGTGAATTTCAGCCCTAAGAATTATTCCTAGAATCTTTATATGTTCTAAAAAGTTGTTTGTTGAAATCTTAGGTACAATTTTGCGGTTGATGATATCCTTAATTTTTGGGCGATTCGGTATCTGTGGACCTGAAGCGGAGAAAAAAGTGTAAAAATTGAATATTTTCAAAAGTGTTTTGCTATTTTTACCATTAAGAACCGTTCATAGACATTTCGCATATTCCAGAAAGTTGTTTATTAAAGCCTTTTTGACACTATTGTGGTTGATTGTTTTCTTGAATTTTGAACGGTTTAATATCTATGAAGCAGAAGCAGAGAAAAGAGGATAAAAATCGCAATTGTTTTGCTATTTTGACCATTAAGACCTGTTCCTTCAGGGTTTGTATATTCTAGAAAGATCTTTATTGAGATCTGAGGTACATTTTTGTAGATGGTTGTTTGCTTCAAATTTGATCGGTTTGACAGCGGTATAACAAAATTTGAAAAAAATTTTAAAAGAAATTTGACCATGGCGATTTTGACCTTGCAGATGAAGTTTGATGGGTTATATGTGTTCACAATTTTTGTTCTTTAAGACAAGAGCTACATCTTTGCCTCTGTGATAAATTCAAATTTCTTAACGGTTTGGAAGATATAGTTCTGATTAAATGACCCTTTTTATATCAAAGCCTCAAACCTTTGGAGGCCTATAACCGCGAAAGTTGATGAGATAGGGAAAAACGGCGAGACACGTGTCTTCTCATTTTTGGTGTTCTATCACACGGTGGAGTCAGAATATGGTTAATAAAACATGACTCAAAAAATTACACACAGTGTTACCAAAATGTTGTTATAAAATAACAAAATTATAAAATAAAAGTAATTTACGAAATAAAAATACTCAAAGGAGTGCATTTGGAGTCCATGTTGAAATCTGAACTGGTGATGGGAAGATAATTGAAAAAACCTTTTGTAAGATGAAAGAATATCTGTTGCGGAGAACGGAGGAAGTAATCTTGCGTTGCAGCAGTGGTGATTACATTGCAATTTTGGATGTAAACTTTTGAAAAACTAAACTGATAAATTAATTGTAGCTATTTCATGAATTCGTTTGAATTAATAAAGAGTTTTGTTTTTCATGAAAACCATATTTCAATACAGCATTTCCATTTTCCAAACAAGACATGAAAATTTCATGCCAAGGGGTTGGTGAAAATGACATGCCAAAGCATTGGTTAAAATTACATGTCAAAGCATGGGTGAAAATGACATGTCAAATTATTGGTGGAAATGACATGCCAAAGCATTGGTGGAAATGACATGTCAACGCATTGGTTAAAATGACATGCTTAGGATCCAGAAAAGAACGTCATCTTTTGGGGTCCGCGCTCATATAAAATTCATCGATGAAGATGCTAAAAAGATGACATGCTAGATCACTTGCACCCATGATTGAATGTCATCTTTGGCATCGAACATTTTGCTGGGATGTAATTTTTTATGTTTTAACTTTTTTGTACATTGGTGCGTATGACCCTAATTATAATTTTTATACTTCATAGCACGAATACGCACCGATGCACTATAGGTAATTTGCCCTGTTTTTGAGACAAGAATTAATAACTGCGGAATTAAAGGATTTTTTAACTTTTTAAATTATTTATGTGTAAAAGTGAGATAAAACAAAGATTTTTACAGATAAATTCGGATATAAGGAACAACGGTTATAAGCAACTACGTATATAACGAACAAAGTTATTTTTTCCACTGCCATTTTCATTAGTTTTCTTATACACAACAAACTGATGAAAACGACCACGGTAGTAAGTAACACAAATTTTGTCCCCGCGAGTAGATTTTCTAACGAATTGTTACTACAGTTTTGTATATTTTTTAAATATACGTTAATAAAGTCGAGTTTAGTACTCCTTTAAACCGTATCAATGATTAATATGTAATAGAGAGATAAAATGAAGCTTACTACTGCCGCACCGCTTATAGAAAACCACGGATATACCGAACAAGTTGTCGCCATTACTTATTCTACTTGCAATGAAATTGTAAACAACAATATTTTTTCCATTTATTGTTTATTTCCTCAAACCAAACTTCCTCAATTTTAAGACTTTTTATCGAGAAGTAACCTAATAAAATCTCATAAATATAAAAAACGGGCAAAATCGGGTTTTGAAACCTAGTAATACCAATGCAGAAGACTTTCAGTAATGTGTTCTAGGTGGTAAAATCACGGCCAAACACGGCCAATTTAGTATAAGTCTATATGAAGTGATTTTAAGAAAAATAAAATATTTATTTCTGACTTTTTGTGTTTTTTGGTCGCTACCAAGGACGTAGCCAGGATTTCATTTCGGGTGGGGCCCACCTGACCAAAATTTTGAAAGTTTATGTTAGCGAAAATTTCTCATTTAGCAAAGACGTAAACGTTATTTTAAACTTATATTACTGATGAAATAATGTGCATTACTATATTTTAATTGTCCCTTGTTTTTTTCACAATTTATATATATATATATATATATATATATATATATATATATATATATATATATATATATATATATATATATAAATATATAATAGATAATATACCTATTCCTTAGCCCAATACCAAATTGATTGCAATTTTGTACTTTTCACACACTAATTATATTATTCCAGCTTCAATGCTACACCAACGTCAAATTTAATACCATTGTGTATTTCTCAATAAGTCAGCCAGCCCTAAGCCTAATTTCAGAATTTGTATGCATTTAAAAAAAATTTTATCTAAACACCAACACCATCCCTCAACAACAATTCGAAATTCCACTTTATCCCTTCAACGCCAAACTGGTACCAAATTCAGTACCTATAATATGTATAAGTTAAAAAACTACTGCCTTTTATCCAAAACATAATCCCAACCGCAATTTAGTATTTTTCGTATACATAAGTACGTACACATAATATCGAATTTCACAATTTCAGCTCTACTAATTTACACAATAACAGTTTGAACCAAATTCTGTGCCATTTTGTAATTTTGTAAGTATATCCACAACCATCCATATCTCAACCCTACACATCAAGAGGGTCTATAATACCAAATTTCCGAATTCCATCTCTATTCATAATACCATTAATACTTTTCGTATGAAAGTACGAATTTCAACAGTAATTCCAAATTTCAGGATACTACCCTATCCGTCCACCTAAAACTAAATTGTACGAAATTAAGTACCATTTACTACTTTTCGTAACCATAAGTACGAACTTCCAAAACTATCTCAGTCCTACACTCCAACAGTAATCTAAAATTCAGGATTCCAGCTCTCTCCGTTCACCCAAATATAAATTGTACCAATTTAGTACCACTTAGTACATTCCGTGCCCATATGTACGAATTTCCAAAACTTCCTTAACCCTACACTCCAACAATAACCTTAACTCGAAATTCCAGGATTCCTGCTCTATCCGTTCACACAAATATAGATTGTACTAAATTAAGTGCCATTTAGTACATTCCATACCCATAAGTACGATTTCCAAAACTACCTCAATCCTACACTCCATAAATAATCTTAATTATAAATTTCAGGATTCCAGCTCTATCTGTTTACCCAAATCCAAAATGTACAAAACTTAGTACCATTTAGTACTTTCCGTACCCATAAGTACGAACATCCGAAACTACCTCAATCCTACACTCCATAAGTAATCATAATTCCAAATTTCAGGATTCCAGCTCTATCGGTCCACGTAAATTTCAATGGTACCAAATTTAGTACTTTCCGTACACATAAGTACGAATTTCCAAGATTAACTCAATCCTACAGTCCAACAGTAATCTTAATTCCAAATTTCAGGATTCCAGCTCTATTCGTTCACCCAATACTAAAGTATACCAAAGTTAGTACCATTTAGTACTTTCCGTACCCATAAGTACGAATTTTTAAAACTACCTCAATCTTACACGTCATAAGTAACTTTAATTATAAATATCAGAATTCCAGCTCTATCTGTTCACCCAAATCCAAATTGTACAAAATTTAGTACCTTCCGTACCCATAAGTATGAATTTCCAAAACTACCTCAATCCTTCACTCCATCAGTAACCTTAATTCCAGATTTCAGGATTCCAGCTCTATCCGTGCACCCAAATCCAAATTGAGTACCATTTAGTACAAATTTCCACAACTTGTTCAATCCTACAGCCCAATAGAAATCTTAATTCAATATTTCAAGATTCCAGCTCTGTCCGTTTACCTAAATTTAAATTGTACCAAATTTAGTACCATTGTACCAAATTTAGTATTTTCCGTACCCATAGGTACGAATTTCCAAGATTAACTCAATCCTACAGTCCAACAGTAATCTTGATTCGAAATTTCAGGATTCCACCTCTATCCATTCACCCAAATCCAAATTGTACTAAATTTAGTACACTATAGTACGTTTCGTACACATGAGAACGAATCAAAATATACAACTGGTACTAAAATTTATAACTTTTAGTACTTTTCGTACACTTCTAGGTCGAAATTCCAAAAACCCTTTGGTACATCTTTCTCTCCACCAGTGACCCTCATCCCAAATTTCAGAATTCTAGCTTTGTTCCGTTTGCCTAATACAAAGCGTACCATATTTAGTACCATTTAGTACTTTTCGTACCCTTCCAGTTCGAATTTCCAAAAGACCGAGCCTTATCTCACGCCTACATACCAACACCAACCTACACTCAAAATTTCAAGCTTCTAGCTTCATCCGTCTGGGCATTGATTATATGGCGGTCAGCCACACAAATGAGACAATTTCTAGTACATTTTAGTGTTTTTCGCATCCTTCTAGGGCGAATTTCCAAAAACCCAGCCTTATCGAGCACCTTCGCCCCAAGATTAACCCTCACCCAAAATTTGTGAATTCAAGCTTCAGCCGTTTCGTCTGAGCGTTGATTATTAATCAGTCAGCCATACAAAAAGCACCATTGTTAGTACATTTTAGTACTTTTCGCACCCTTCTAGGACAAATTTCCAAAAACCCAGCCTTATCGGGCACCTTCGCCACAAGTCTAACCCTCACCCAAAATTTCAAGATTCTAGCTTCAGCCGTTTCGTCTGAGCGTTGATTATTAATCAGTCAGCCACACAAATGTTACCATTTTTAGTACATTTTAGTGCTTTTCGCTCCCTTGTAGGACAAATTTCCAAAAACCCAGCCTTATCGAGCACCTTCGCCCCAAGTCTAACCCTCACCCAAATTTTCAAGATTCTAGCTTCAGCCGTTTCGTCTTGGCGTTGATTCTTAGTCGGCCCCCCACACAAATGGTACCATTTTTAGTACATTTTAGTACTTTTCGTACCCTTCTAGGACGAATTTCCAAAAACCCAGCCTTATCGAGCACCTTCGCCCCAAGACTAATCCTCACCCAAAATTTGGGAATTCTAGCTTCAGCCGTTTCGTCTGGGCGTTGATTCTTAGTCGGCCCCCACACAAATTTGACCATTTTTAGTACATTTTAGTGCTTTTCGCACACTTGTAGGACGAATTTCCAAAAACCCAGCCTTATCGAGCACCTTCGCCCCAAGACTAATCCTCACCCAAAATTTGGGAATTCTAGCTTCAGCCGTTTCGTCTGGGCGTTGATTCTTAGTCAACTGGTACTAAAATTTATAACTTTTAGTACTTTTCGTACACTTCTAGGTCGAAATTCCAAAAACCCTTTGGTACATCTTTCTCTCCACCAGTGACCCTCATCCCAAATTTCAGAATTCTAGCTTTGTTCCGTTTGCCTAATACAAAGCGTACCATATTTAGTACCATTTAGTACTTTTCGTACCCTTCCAGTTCGAATTTCCAAAAGACCGAGCCTTATCTCACGCCTATATACCAACACCAACCTACACTCAAAATTTCAAGCTTCTAGCTTCATCCGTCTGGGCATTGATTATATGGCGGTCAGCCACACAAATGAGACAATTTCTAGTACATTTTAGTGTTTTTCGCATCCTTCTAGGGCGAATTTCCAAAAACCCAGCCTTATCGAGCACCTTCGCCCCAAGATTAACCCTCACCCAAAATTTGTGAATTCAAGCTTCAGCCGTTTCGTCTGAGCGTTGATTATTAATCAGTCAGCCATACAAAAAGCACCATTGTTAGTACATTTTAGTACTTTTCGCACCCTTCTAGGACAAATTTCCAAAAACCCAGCCTTATCGAGCACCTTCGCCCCAAGACTAACACTCACACAAAATTTCAGGTTTCTAGCTTCAGCCGTTTCGTCTGGGCGTTGATTATTAGGCGGTCAGCCACACAAAATTTGACAATTTTTAGTACATTTTAGTGCTTTTCGCACCCTTGCAGGACGAATTTCCAAAAACCCAGCCTTATCGAGCACCTTCGCCCCAAGTCTAACCCTCACCCAAATTTTCAAGATTCTAGCTTCAGCCGTTTCGTCTTGGCGTTGATTCTTAGTCGGCCCCCCACACAAATGGTACCATTTTTAGTATATTTTAGTACTTTTCGTACCCTTCTAGGACGAATTTCCAAAAACCCAGCCTTATCGAGCACCTTCGCCCCAAGACTAATCCTCACCCAAAATTTGGGAATTCTAGCTTCAGCCGTTTCGTCTGGGCGTTGATGCTTAGTCGGCCCCCACACAAATTTGACCATTTTTAGTACATTTTAGTGCTTTTCGCACCCTTGTAGGACGAATTTCCAAAAACCCAGCCTTATCGAGCACCTTCGCCCCAAGACTAATCCTCACCCAAAATTTGGGAATTCTAGCTTAAGCAGTTTCGTCTGGGCGTTGATTCTTAGTCGGCCCCCCACACAAATTTGACCATTTTTAGTACATTTTAGTGCTTTTCGCACCCTTGTAGGACGAATTTCCAAAAACCCAGCCTTATCGAGCACCTTCGCCCCAAGACTAATCCTCACCCAAAATTTGGGAATTCTAGCTTCAGCCGTTTCGTCTTGGCGTTGATTCTTAGTCGGCCCCCCACACAAATGGTACCATTTTTAGTACATTTTAGTGCTTTTAGCACCCTTGTAGGACGAATTTCCAAAAACCCAGCCTTATCGAGCACCTTCGCCCCAAGACTAATCCTCACCCAAAATTTGGGAATTCTAGCTTCAGCCGTTTCGTCTGGGCGTTGATTCCTAGTCGGCCCCCCACACAAATTTGACCATTTTTAGTACATTTTAGTGCTTTTCGCACCCTTGTAGGACGAATTTCCAAAAACCCAGCCTTATCGAGCAGCTTCGCCCCAAGACTAATCCTCACCTAAAATTTGGGAATTCTAGCTTCAGCCGTTTCGTCTGGGCGTTGATTCTTAGTCGGCCCCCCACACAAATGGTACCATTTTTAGTACATTTTAGTACTTTTCGTACCCTTCTAGGACGAATTTCCAAAAACCCAGCCTTATCGAGCACCTTTGCCCCAAGACTAATCCTCACACAAAATTTGGGGATTCTAGCTTCAGCCGTTTCGTCTGGGCGTTGTAGATCACATCATCACTTTACTCTTTTATATATATAGATAATTGTTCCACAAACATCCCATACGGGACAAGGGAGACTTCTCTCAATATATCTGAGTTAATATATGTTCAAAATAATGGATATATTAATAATCGCATATATTTTAGGGTGTATCATTTATCAAATAACTCACAACTACAGTGAATGTTATGTAATTCAGTGATATCACTTCGGTAAGACCAAAATAAAGAGTATACAATCGGAAAACCTTAGGAATATCTTAACATTTAACTTTTTAATTTAATGTTGAGGACCTTTCCTTGGTTTCCTAATTCACAAAAGTTCAAAATCACACCTTCAATTTTCCACTCCAATTCTATTGAGCAATTTATGGAAGGAAAATGGGATTAGTATCTCTACTAATTGATTTACGCAGAGGGAACTTTCGGATATCATGGCGTTATTCAGTAGTATTTTTTATATTTACAGGTATATTTAGGAGTTATATAAATAAAGGAAAAAACGCCGAGACACGTGTCTTCTTTTTTGTCTTTTATCACACTGCCGTGTCAGAATATGACCAATTTCGGAAATTCAATCGTTGTTATTGTCATAAAGAAACCAATTGTAGTTATTTTCCCAAGTATATTTTGGTGTCCAATCGTAGATCTTATCGCAAAGAATTTCTGAAGGCTGATAGTGGTTTTCTTGATAGAGAACTATTGCTGAGCAATAGTGAGTCTATCCATGATGAAATTCTAGCACCCAATCGCGGGACAATCGTCGGACTTCTCTTATAGAAATTCTGGTTTCCTATAGTGGATCTTCTCATAAGTTAATCAGGAACGAGGAAAACTCTGACAACCAGTCTTGAATTCTTTTAAAATGAAATTCTGGCGCCAATTCAAGGTCTATACATGTATACATTCTTTAAGCAAAAATCCATAAACACAATTTTTCCCAATCTACATTTTTTATACTCTCAGCCTTTAGTCGAAATATGCCTCATCGAAATAATGGTTTTAATGGCAAAGAGTGTTTGGAAGAAATGTGTTCAGAAAATTTGGAGTCCACTTAGCTATGTTCGTCCATCTTGCTGGCTGCCTGGAGAACACGAACAGATCGGTCCAAAATTTGGCCTTCGTGATATTTTGTCCAAATTTTGATCAACTTCGAATATGGAGAATATTGATCCACTCTTTCGATATCCACAGAGTATTTCTAAAATTTTCAGAGAACTGCAGTTTAAGACATCTCTGGATAATTCTTAAATTTGGCTTCACTTCCTTTATGCTAATAATTTAGTTATAAGTAAAAATATGAAATTAATAAACAAAAATACCTCTCGGAGAAGGCTTTGCTTTTTTTGCAACAAGCGTTCTCGGGTCCCCTATTATTACAGTACAAGTTTTTTTCAGGGGCAAGTCCATACTTCCTACGGCAATCATGTGTAGTGGTTGGTGCGCACGACAACTTTCGAACCGGATACTGCGTTGGTCCAAACTTTGTTTATCGCGATATTTCTGCGAGCCTTATATAAAGTTCGAGGATGTTGGATTTCGGTCTAATCCTTCTGATATTTTCCCTCAAATTTCAAGAATTTTAGCTAAGGAGGTATGCGCGATTTTTCTTGAATGGAGCAACAGATTTGGACCACACTTTGGATTTAGTAATATTTTGTCCAAACTTAGTTTTAGCTGGAAAATTAACTACATTGGAGAAGAACTGAAAAGACTGGTGGGAGCAATATCTTTTAAAAGGAATTACCCCCAAAATAGTATCTACTTCCAAAATAAACTATGTTGGTCCGGTCCATTTCTTCAAATACTCAATGATAAAATCCATATTTTGTTGGCAAGTTCATACGTCTGCAAATGGCTACACAATTATGAAAATCTCCTAATACATAGTTTTGGGTTAAGGGATTTTGGTTGTGTAGCTGTTGTTGTTCGATCTGTCCATAGATTAAAGTTTCAGTTCACACAGGCTCAGGGTATATTCCTGTCCGCAAAGCCGGAACATTTCTAGAAATGTGTATCCATTGAAAGTACTTCCCAAAATACAATTTAATGGGTAATCGACAGAAAAATCCCTGAAGATGAAATTCAATGTAATTTCGAAATATTGGAAATAATAGGCAATAAGTAAAATATAAACTTTAACCTCAATAATCTTGTTTATGTTATCATTCGAAAGGTCGAACAAAACATAAAAATACGAGAGAAAAATCCTTTTTTTGTACAATAGACATTTACTAATTTGTAGCAAGAGACCAGTTTCAAATAATCTCAACGGGCGACACTGCGCTGGAACAGAATTATATCATAAAAAATGGTTGATATAGTTTTTTTGCAAATTTCAAACATAATAAAGAATTTGTAATTGTTATGATGTTCAAAATAGTTCATTACAAAAAGTGTTAGAAACTATATACAAAAATTTAAAACCACAAACATTATGCAAAGATTTTATCTTTTATTGTTGAATTGCTCCTATCAAAACTTTAAAAACAAAAGATCGCAAGAATATTTTTTGTAGATGTTGTTTATAAGCCAAAGTATTGGACGTAATATGCAGTAAACGTTCAATAAATACAAATAAATGTCTTGTTCTGAACTAAGTAACACTTACAGTCAGCCTAAAATTACGAATAAACGCTTAAACAACACCTTAAAACTTAACAACAACTATGCGGAAAATTGCTCAAAAAGCCTAAAGTGTTCATTAGTCTTTATACTTTCAAATATGTTGGACAACAAGTATACCAATGAAGTTAAATAATTCTCTGTAATACTTTCTCCAAAAACTTTACATATTTCTCGAAAAATTTAAAACATGTTAAAATGTTATTCAAAAATTAAAAAAAAATGTGTAGCACAAGCTAATATCCTATGGGATCGAAAATCATACCGGGGGGGGGGGGGGGGGCTACGTCGATGGTCGCTACCCAAAATGTTTATGCTATATTATATATTAAATAAATTCCTCTCGCAATTGCAATCTATTCCACTTTACATATATTTATATTTGGTTTCTTTTTCCGCGGTTTTAAGTACATTGAAATATGCCTTACAATATATATTTTTTTTGGTTCTTCTTCGAAATTCTCAATTTGACTGCAATTTAAACCGCGATAATGACGCTATTTTGAAAAATGTCATTCATATTAATAAATTTTGACATGTTCTTTTTTCAATGCCAACTAAAAAATTATTATTATTAAAAGTTAAAAAATCGACTTTTTGCCTCAAAAACAGGGCAAATTACCTATAGTGCGATGTACAAATCGTCACCATAAATTCGTTTTTGTCGTAATATGATACATAAAGCTAAAATACATGCTCTGGCAAAATTTCAAGTTTCTACGTTCAAAAACAACGATCCTATTCAAGAAATGGCATTTCGGAAAATGGGATAATATTGCAGATTTTGTTGTAATGGAAGATCTCAAAACTAAGCAATTCAGCGGTTTTGATTTCACTACTTATTCCCCTTCGTATGTGATCGATAATATCCCATATACTCGCCTTGATAAGATTAATATTCCGTAAAACAATTTTTAAATTTATAACGTTTTTTGCTTCTCCTTTAAAGTTTTGGTTTTGTGGGTTACGTCTTCGGGCATTTATGGTGACGAAATGCACGTTAAATGTTGAAAATCTAAGAAACCCCATTTTTCTGTACATTTGCTCTTAAAAAATCACTTTACAAAGTTACCTAAATAAACGAAAGGTATTTTGTATTTAACAAGTAAAAATCCATAACCCATACCACAAAAAAATTCAGATCTAAAATTGAATAGTTAGTTTCCTTTGCTGTCTTACGGATATCCCAAATGCTTAAATTAGGTCAGAAAATTTACATAAAAATATTTTCAATCGGGCGGTAACTTTATATGGGGGCTACATCAAAGTGTGGACCTATGTTGACAATGTTTGATTGAGAAGTTTTGTGACCACTGGGAATAACAGGTAGTTCGGTAAAAAAAATCTAGCTAAAATTCTCAAAACACCTAAAATCAGGATGTACCGTTATATACAAAAACATGAATCTACATATATTGAAAATGTGTGGGATGTCGAACGGGACAGGCTTTCAAAAATCCCGGGATTCGGGATTTTGAAATTCCTTTACCAGGGGTTTTCGATATTTTTGGGCAATTTCGGGACTGCGGGCTTCGTAGTGACTTGTCACTGCAGAAGTCTTTTGTGAAAGAAATTAAATTTTCATTGAAAAATTAAATTGAAATAAATAAAGAAATAATAATAAATAAAGCAATGACTCCCTTACCAAAAAATCTAATTCGCAAGATGATTCTTATTACACTAAGAAGTTTAATTGTTTATTTTTCGGAACCGATCACCGAACTTTATATAGTTTCCCATAGAAAATGTTTATTCACTTTGAGGAACACATTAACGACGCATAGTGAGGTTTGGGTTTTAACTAGGATAGCTTAAGCAACCTCAAAAATAAAATTATCTGTTCGATAACCCAAAAATTTTTACAAATTTGTACAAATTTTACAAAATGCCGTTCGATAAGAAATTTGTTCAGTAAACGAGAAATTAGAAGTACTTGCAAGTACTTTTTACTTGCGAAGTTATCGAAGAGACCTTATCTATTTTAAGAAACTCTCCTTGACATATTCCTTCCTTCAACAATTCAGTCTACAGAGGATTATTATTCCACATGTGGGTAAAACCCCATTGAAAAGTAACTTTAAAAATCCCGGGACCTGGATGTAATAAATCCCGAAAACCCCGTCATTCCTAGTGGAGAAGTTTTGTGTCTACAGGGAACCTAAAATGTCAAACAAGTTCAGGTATCGCTATATGGGATTATAACAAAACGCTGGTCTGTATAGCCCATCTTCGAACTTGATTTGCCTATACACTCAGGTGCAAAAATATAGAGTTCTATTGTGGGCGCTAGAGTGATTACAACCGACGGACGGACGGACATGACTATAATTTTACGTTGATCAAAAATAAATAATATATGTAAAGGTCGCATGCAAAAGCATGCAATGCCTTACAAACGGTCAAAGCAACTGCTCCTTTTTATTTCCACCACCATGCCACCTTGTGCTCTAATGTGGTTCACCCATGTCAAAAAATGTTTTTCACAAACTTGTTCTTTTTCATAGAAGAACAAAATTGTGAAATTAACACTCACACAAAGAACTGCTATTCACCTTTCACTTCTTTAAGGTGAATTTTTTTATTTCATCTTATTTTCACAGCTACACTAAAGCTTAAGTTAGAAGGGAGGCTTTCAACACTTTGACTGGTAATGACGTTATACGATCTGACCATTATTTTTTGCCATTTCAAGTGAATGGAACATTTTTGGACACAGTATCTCATAAATTAACAATGTGGCAATGAAACAAGTTACCTTTTCAGGCAAACTCTTTAATTTAATTTATAAAGTTATCTGCGATGTCTTTTAAAGATTTTGACCAATTAAATATTGAGCAAGGAATGGATACAACGATAGCTAAGAGTATTGAATAATTTGCTTTCTTTCCAACTTTCGTACATATCTGCGTGTCAAAGGCAAACTAACAGCAACAGCATATTCCCGAAGCAATTCAATAATGTCTGATCCATTTTCTGAAATGTTAATGAGATTTGAAGGACTTCGAAGAATTCATTCATACATTTGTTTGTTTATGCACATAAGGCGTCACAAAACAGGCAAATTAATACGAAGTCACCCACAAGAAATAATAGTGAGTCAGCTACTTAAAATGCATTTTTAGGAAAACACAAACAAGTACATACTAATGGTATTCCAAATTCACATGCCAAATTAGACAAACATGGCTATGTGTGTTCCCTATATAAATGCTACTGCTTTCTAAGCAAGAAGAAGGAAAATGAAAGGATAATTGTCTCAGAACATATCTGTTTTCACATTGCTATACATTTGCCAGTATGATGGCAATGATAAAACATTATTCTATTTTTTTGTCATTTAAACGAGCATTATGACACCTGACCTGCAAGAACCTGAAATTTGTCAGACAGCTACATGCTACTTAGCTAAAGAAGAGAAGTCATTGTCATTATCTCAGAATCTAATGTAAAATTATCTCATCTGCTTCAAATAAAATTAAAACCGAAAAAAGCAACAAATGTTCTTTGTTGTTGTTGTAACTGTGTTTTTTATTTTATGTTTGTAAGTTTATTTTTTCTGTTTAATATGGTTTTGGGTCTATCTACAGTTTTAGGAATGTGGCTGTTTCGAAGGGATGTAACCACAGACCTACTGGAGTAAGTTGGCAGGGCTAGGCAAATGTTTTGCACGGTGTCATCGATCCATGTTGGCCTATAGGAATTCACGGCTGCACCATACCGACCGTAGTTGAACCATTTTCATTAAACTCGACTCCAACGAGAAATTAATTAAAATTAATTTTAAAATGATATACGCCTTAATAGGCAAAAATCTTCAAATAAGAAAACTACTTTGGTTTGACATGGCAGCTGACGCTCCTCATCTGCGATAGATGGGGGATATCCTCCGAGGACCGCATTCTTACGATAGTTGTTTATGGCATCTGCGAATGCATCCGTGTGAATGCTATTTAAACCTGCTTGATAGGCTTGTTGATATTCTAGATCAGGAAGATCCCTCCTGAAATTCTTGGGGGGCTGTGTGGTGGGTGGGGGTTATAACTACCATATGGTGATTAGGATGGCTATCACGGTAACACCCGGGGATTGCGGTTGTTTGTGGTCGGAAATCTGCACCATTGACCATGATATTCAAATCTGTTATCATCTCTGCCTTCCATGTGGTCAACAGAGGGGCTGTAGATTTAGTGCCGGATATTCGCATATTCCCCGCGTGGGAGAGGTAATAAGATTAGTCAAATGGGAGTTCAGCCTTTTACAAATGACATCGTCCGCATACGTGCGACTGGCGTCCACACATATTATAAATTATCCTATATTTCAACCTTGGCCGGAGGGTTATCTACTCGATGTCCTCAAACAGCGTGAAGTGCTTGAGAGTATCAAAGGCTTTTGATAAGTCAAGAGCCACCATCACTGTTCTATCACACGGTTAGCTCTGGTTGAATCGTCGACTAATATGTGTGTTGATGGCGTGCAGCGCTGTTGTCGTGCTGTGCCGCTTACGAAACACATGCAGATGATCGGCAACTGGATGTCTATTTCTGGCGCTGGGGACGACTAAAGGGTTCTTTGCTACGGGCGACAAAAGCGAAATCGGTCTGCACGATTAATCTTTGCTGGCATCCTTGCCAGTAGCGAAACCACCCCGCCCATTTTCCAGTCTTCGGGAACGATCTGGATGGAAGAGATCTAATGCGACATAGTAATTTTCTCTTTGCCCTGTCACACCCGGAGGGCTCGACAAACTGTAGATTAAAATAACTTCCTCACCCCTTCGTATACTATATTCCTTCTTTCCATGGTTCGATAGTTATTTAAACGTTGCCCACAATTCACTTATTCCGGTCCAATGTTACAACACTTGTGATAATTTAACCACTTGTTCCGCTTATGTTCACCTACCAGCATTTTAACTTCCAGTGTCAGCTCCCAGACTCTGGAGTCACTGGGGTTGACACGACGAAGTTCATAACGCTCATTTGGTAATCCCGGGAATTTTGGTCTCACTTCGGGTATTCGGCCGGCAGGGTAAGAACAAGGGCAAGGGTTGGGTAGATTTCTGAAGCGGTTATTAGTGAACTCTCTGAAACTCGGCTAATTAGCTTTTCCATGATTGACGAAATTACAGCGTTCAGAGATGATAAAATCTGGAGGTCCGGGGAGATGGTCTGATCTGATGTAAATAGCAACAGCCGTCTTTTAGACATTTTGGGTCCGTGAACGATTTTTTTAATAACAGCAACACAGGTTTTCATTCCTAGGTGTTTCCTATAAGTAAAATTTGGTTTTAGGAAAAAAAATCGAAAGTCCAAGATGTGAGTGTTTTATCAAATTTCCTTATATATCTAATCTATTATATAAAAGAGCTTAGTGATAAGTGAGTGAGTGTCTGACTGACAGATCATCGCCCAGACGAAACGGCTGAAGCAAGAAACTTGAAACTTTGAGTGTGGGTTGCTGTTGGTGTGCAGGGGTGAGATAAGCCTGGGCTTTTGGAAATTCGAACTGGAGGTGTACGAAAAAGTACTAAAAGTTACTAAATTTTGTATCAATTTTGTGCTTTTAACGGATATAGCTAGAATCTTGATATGTATTATGGAAATCAGGGTTGGGAATTGGTAATGATATAAGGAAATGGTTTTGGAAATTCGTTCTTATGTGTACGAAAAGTACTAAATGGTACTAAATTTAGTACAACTTGGATTTGGGTGAACGGATAAAGCTGGAATCCTGAAATTTGGAATTAAGATTGCTATTGGGGTGTAGAATTGAGATAGTTTTGGAAATTCGTACTTACGGCTACGAAAAGTACTTAATGGCACAAAATTCGGTACAGTTTGGATATTTGTGAACGGAATTTGGAATTAAGATTACTGCGGGAGTGTAGGATTGAGGATGTTTTGGAAATTCGTACTAATGAGTACAAAGCGTACTAAATGGTACTAAATTTGGTACAATTTGGATTTAAGCGAAAGGATAGAGCTGGAATCCTGAAATTTGGATTTACAATTATTGGATGTAGGAAGTTTTAAAGATTCGTATTTATGGGCACGAAACGTACTAAATGACACTAAATTTGGTACAATTTGGATTTGGTTGAACGGATAGAGCTGCAATCTTGGAATTTGAAATTAAGATTACTGTTGGAGTGTAGGATTAAGGAAGTTTTGGATATTCGTAGGAATTCGTCGAAATTCGTAAGAGTGTAAGATTGAGGAAGTTTTGGAAATTCGTACTTATGGATACGAAAATAAATAAATGGAACTAAATTTGGTACAATTTAGATTTGGGTGAACAGATAGAGCTGCAATCCTGAAATGAAATTGGTATTAAGATTACTGTTGTAGTGTAGCACTGAGGGAGTTTTGAAAATTCGTCCTTATTGGTACGAAAAGTAGTAAATGATACTACATTTGGTACAATTTAAATCTGAGCGAACGGATAGAGCTGGAATCCTGAAATTTGGAATACAGTTTACTGTTGGACTGTAGGATGGAGGAAGTTTTGAAAATTCGTTCTAAATTGTACTAAATTTGAAATTTGGAATTAAGATTGCTGTTGGAGTGTACGATTGAGGAAGTTACGGAAATTCGAACTTATGTGTACGATTTGGACTTGGGTGAACCAATAGAGCTGAAATCCTGAAATTTGAAATTAAGATTACTGTTAAAAAGAAGGATTGAGGTAGTTTTGGAAATGGTACTTCTGGGTACAAAGAGTAATAAAGTTTGATACAAGTTGGTATTGGATAAACGCATACAGCTGAAATCCTGAGATTTGGAATTAAGATTTCTGTTACTAAAAATATTATTGGCTTATTTTAAAGTAGAGTAGCACAGAATATGTTGTAAAAATTTAAAATCGATCGGATCTACACATATTGTCTGTTATATGAGCTTTCGAAAGCAAAAATTTATTGTGTTTTGTATGCAAAATAAAAAATAAAGACGTGCTTTTTCTCGAAATGACATTTTCAAATTTAAACAAGTGAGCCAAGGCTATAGTCGGGTTGGGGCCGACTATGTGATACCCTACACCACTACCCCTGTTCATAAGCTTTTGACTAATAAAATTCAAAACATTAAAATTGGGATAGCTTAGCGCCTTTGCTCTGAATGTCTTCATTAACACAGGTCAATTTTTTTGAAACGCATTTAAGTGCATCGACAGTACAACCCAAATAAAAAATGGAAAAGTGGGATGTATGCCAACCATCAATAGGCTTCTTGCTGTGTTAGACCCCCATCAACCCCCAAAATTTCGTGAGGATCCTATCAAAATTTTGTAGTGTGATTGCACAAAAATGGAAAAAGGGATGCATTACCGACTATTGCGATATCTCTGTTGTTTGACCACCTATGACAACCTACTTCACATTGTTGTAAAGGTGATATTTTCTACTTTCCTTGCCAGGTTTTGCTTTCGATATACCTCCTACAGAAGGGAGATATTAACTTTGAAATAAAACGTTGGCCTTTTTTCCAAACATTTTTTTTGTCACATTTCGACCCCTGAATAATATCCGACCATTATCAAAAATCAAAAGTTTTTTCCTTTGTGGGACCCCCAATAACACCCAAAATTTCGTGACGATCCAATTAAAATTGCGACCTGTACCGTGATTTCCAAAAATGTGGAAAAATGGGATGTATTACCGACAATTGCGATATCTTCGTTATTTGGATGCCTACGCCAACCTGCTTTACATCATTGTAATGATGAGATTTTTTACTTTCATTGTCAAACTTTGCTTTTGGAAGGTCCGGAACCAAAGCTGTGATATTCTTCATTATTACTAAAATCGCAAAAATGAAAAGTTGTGTTCTATTAGCGGCTTTTGCGATATCTTCGTTGTTTGACCACCTACGTCAACCTACGTAACATCGTTGCAAAGGTGATATTTTCTACTTTCATCAGCAGGTTTTGCTTTTGATATACCCCTTTTAGAAGCAGAGATATTCGCTTTGAAATAAAACGTTGACTTTTTCTCCAAATAAGTTTTTTGCCCATTCCGACCTCTGAATATTATCCGACCATCACCAAAATCAATAGGCTTCTTTCTCTGTAGGATCCCCATTAGCCCCCAAAATTTCGTGACGATCCGATTAAAATTGCGACCTGTAGCGTGATTACAAAAAAATGAAAAAATGGGATGTATTGCCGACTATTGTGATATCTCCGTTATGTGGCCACCTACGCCAACCTACTTTGCATCACTGTAAAGATGGGATTTTCTACTTTCATAGTCAGACTTTGTTTTTGGAAGATCCCCAACCTAAGCTGTGATATTCGTCATTATTATTAAAATCGCAAAAATAAAAAGTTGGGTTCTATTAGCGGCTATTGCGATATATTCGTTGTTTGATCACCTGCTTTTGGTATACCCCATATTGAAGCTGAGATATTCGCTTTGGAAAAAAACGTTGTCTTTTTCTCCAAATAAGTTTTTTGCCCATTACGACAGCTAAATATTATCCGACCATCACCAAAATCAATAGGCTTCTTCATCTGTGTGACCCCCATTAACCCTCAAAATTTCGTGACGATCCGATCAAAATTGAGACATGTAGCTTGATTTCCAAAAAAGTGGTAAAATGGGATGTATTACCTACTATTGCGATATCTCCGTTATTTGGTCACCGACGCCGACCTAGTTTACATCATTGTAAAGATGGGATCTTCTTCTTTCACAGCCAGGCTTTGCTTTTGGAAAGTCCCCAACCAAAGCTGTGATATTCGTCATTATAATTAAAATTGCAAAAATGAAAATTTGGGTTTTATTTGCGACTATTGTGATATCTTCGTTGTTTAATCACCTACGAGAACCTACTTTACATCATTAGAAAGGCGATATTTATACCCTACACCACTATGTGGAAAGGGTATTATAAGTTTGTTTTGGAAAAAAAGCATGTAACATCGCGAAATATTCGTCGGAGACCCCCAATGTGGTATACCAATCTTCATATCTCGGCGAGATAAAGCGATTTTGAGATGTGTGTCCGTCCGTCCGTCCGTGTGTCCGTCTGTCCATTATAAATTGTAATCAAACTCCAGGTCGCAATTATGGACCGATCGTTACAAAATTTGGTATGGAGGTCGGTTTCACATCAGAATAGATCGCTATTTTAAATGGTGATGATCGTGAAATATTAGCGGGTGAAATGGACCAAAAACATAATTTTTATCCGATTTTGTAGCTGCTCTGTAGGTCGCAATAATAGTCCGATGGCCTCGAAAATTCGAACAAGGTAACAGTATATGACAAAGAAGATGCTTGCAATTTGAGATGGTGATCGGATGATGTTTAGGGGGTTAAATGGACCATAACTTTTGTGTGAAAATTGTGAAAATTTTTAATATACCGGTTATATATTTATTCCTGCAAGACACATTCCGCCCACGTAAATAATATTTGGAAGACCAACTCTTGCCCCTTCCATTGATGCCAATTATATTGATTTACGCGGTCAGATAACAGAGTTACAGCCTATAATATCCAGTTTTTTACTTGAAATGTAATCATAAGCACAGTAGAGGTCGCAATTATAGCTCAATAGTCACGAAATTTTGCACGAGGTAAGGGTTTAGGTAGAAGAAGACGCCTACAATTTTGCATGATAATCTGATATTATTTAGCGGGTTAAATGGATCATTACTTTTGTATGAAAAGTATACAAATTTTATTTTTGCTCTATATTTGTTTAATTCCTGGAAGGTATATACCGGCAAAGTAGCTTACATATGGAAAAATAAATACTGATATTTTCCCTGATGCAAATTGCAATAATGTGTCTGCTAGATAACGGGCCTACTGCCTAATATATAATGGGTTTTGTGTATAGAACCACAATTTCCTCTCAAACTACAAATTGTCTCAATCATGACAGAGAAGTTTTCAGTTCAGTTGTCCAATTGAATTTTTATAAAAATATTGCAGCATGTGGTCGCTTCGCCCCCTATTTTATACCCTTAGCCTTTAGGTTAATACAAATACTCCCGAACGGATCTACCGATTCGAACCAAGTTTTGCACTTCGTAATATTTTGCCCAAACTTAATTTAATTTTGAATATGGGCTATATCGGTTCACTCCTTCGGGCACCTCCCCCACAAAAGTTCAAAATTTTTCTGAAAAATTGTGTGAACGATAACTGTCGAAGTTCAGCAGATTGTCCTTACGGCCCCCTTTACGATGGTACAATTGCAATGACAAGTCGATACCTCCAGAGATTATGGCCGAAAAGGTCCAAGAAACCCTGAAAAGCAAGCAAGAAACTTAACTAAAATTGCAAATCCGCAAGATAACTCTCAAGGGGATTATCTTTTTTTCTTACTTGGTGTGTAACTGAATATGAATAATTTTGGGATTTATAAATTTGTTTGTATTTTTATTTGAATTTCTATTCATTATTTGTTATTTCTATCGGTATAAGATATGTATATAACCACAGTGAACTATTTTCGAAATGCCCTGAAAATCACAAAACTGCGTGCGTTACCAAGCATATGTGAGGACGATAGATCTTCAACAAACCCACAATCAATGTGAATTTTCCAATTTTGGCATATTGTTTAGAAATGTTTAATTTATATAATTGTTCCACAAATATCCCAGTAGGGACAAGGGAGGCTTATCTTATACCAGTGGATTCATGTTATGTCATTGATATGTGACGTATTTTTTATCGCCGAATCCGAAAGGCGTGTCCTAAGTTGTCACTTGTAGAGAAGTATTTCATGGCTGAAATACTCAGGAAATATGGGCAGCATTACAAAGAATCAAATCCGGACATTCAGCGTGCAAAATGGTTGCATATAGCTAATGCCTAGAGGTTGTGGTGTAGGGTATCTCATGGTCGGCCCAGTCCGACTATAGCCTTTGCTTACTTGTTTCTACTTTTATTGTCAGGTTTTGCTTTTGGTATACCCCGTATAGAAGCTGAGATATTCGCTTTGGAAAAAAACGTTGTCTTTTTATCCACATAAGTTTTTTGCCCATTCTGACTCTAAATATTATCCGACCATCACCAAAATCAATAGTCTTCTTCCCCTCCGGGACCCCCATCAACATCCAAAATATCGTGACGATCCGATCAAAATTGCGACCTGTAGCGTGATTACAAGGTTTAGATGGACAGACGGACGGACGGACTGACGGACGGACACACATAGCCAGATCGACTCAGCTCGTCGAGACATTCATTCTGGTACTATTTCATTTGTGTCATGCTTAAGTGTTCCATACGCCATTTTTGACTTTTTGAGATACAGGTGGTTTCTAGGGTTTTTCGGTATGCTCTTTCTGAATTTCTAGTCGGCTTTCTCCTATCTGCTCTAGTTTCCAAGATATCCACGCCTCGACGGGAAAGCATAAACTTTTTTCAGTTATGAAATTAATATTTTAAAAACTTACAAGTTCAAAAACATATTTCAAAAATCAGAATTTCAATTTTCGATTTAGAAGTATTTAATTTATTGGGGCAAAGATGGACAATTTTTTTGTCACCTTGTTCCATGTGATTTACAATATTTCACATTTGTGTCATAAGTGCGGATATGGAACAAATCGACAAATATTCTTTTTTTAAAAAAATCTCTATAACTTTTATAGTCCAATACATATTCCTCTAAATTTTTGCAAATATGTTCTATACACTATTATTAATATTTCAAGTCAAAAATATAAATATTTGCTTTAGCCAGCTCTACACAGTTGCAACCCAAAACATTAAAATGCGATTATCTCAAAACATGCAAATGGCGTATGGAACACTTAAGCATGACACCGACGATTTAATAGAATCTTTGCTCTCTGTACTTTGAGACATTTTTGCATTTTTACTTTGTAATCTAAGCGGCTGAACTAAAGTAAAATGTATTTACCTGATTTATTTGACACATGTATTACGGCTAAAGGGTCAGCTTTACGTCCCCCAAAATAGACAAAATTAAGACTTAATGTTCTTCGTCAGGTTCCATTTGCATTATGGTTCACTACATTGCCATCATTGTGTCCGGGCTATCAGCACATGGTACTGTGTAGTTTCGTTAGGACCTGCGTCATGATATAATGGAGGATGCCAAAACACATTATTCACAACTAAAACAAGAATAGCGTCTGTAACAGGCAAAACGCAAAAGAAAACAAAATAACAATAACGTCTCGAATAAGTCCACCTCTCATAACCCCACAGGGATAGTCTTCAAAAAGATAGACACTAATGCCAGTATACATGTAGATACAGTAGTAACAGCAACAAATATAGCTCGAAATGAAACAACAAACTACTTGAAGGGATAATGGAACGGAGAAAATTGTTGTGACACACAAAAACACTCAATCATGCACAAACCAACGAACCCATACAAGGTGTAGCGTACCATTAGTATTAGTTGAGAAATTTCTATGTTTTTGCCACCCATGGAGTTAAGTGACAGATTACAAGAATGCTCGCAGACAGCTAAACAAAAGCATTGAATTTAAGTTACAGTGGATTGTGCAACGAAATCTGTTTAGAAACACGTAGGAAACAAGATCTCGGTATTAATTTAGTGTGCTAAATTTGTAAAGATCTCTTCCATGAGTATAACGTGATTATCTGAAATATCCTAACACAAATGAAGTCATTTACAATTAAATATGTATTTTATCTTGCAACATTATTATGCACCCACTGTATGTGAACATCAAAAACATATGTAGATACAAATGGCAGAGAGGATTATGAAGTTCTCATAACAGGCCAAAATCGCAGCCACCATATTGCCTCAGTTATTTACTTTTCTAAGAAATGCAATCATTTCCAAGAGTCTAATAAAGCCAATGTCAACTGGTAAGAATTTTCATAACACGATTTTTTATAACATATGATATTTTACTATGTACTTCGAACCCATCTTCTCTATTAGTCCTTATGACATTAGATCATAAAGGGTCAGCTTGTTTCAACACCAACTTATTATACTGACATGTCATCATGATTTGTACTTTTTGAGTAAAATGCTTTTTTCTAAGAGCGCCAGACCGGGGTATTTTAAATCAGTGTAATGGGCATTTCGACAGGAACAAAATGTTGTTCCATTGACCAAATCACAGCCGTAACAATACCAAACGGCGTTAAGTTCGGCCGGGCCGAACTTGTTATACCCTCCACCACGAGTTTTATTAAAGTAAAGTGGAACAATTAGTTTCCATTCGTTTATAAAGAAGACTAAATACCAAATTTCAGCAAGTTCGGTAAAGCAATGTGGCTAACCTTCAAAATACCGAAATTCGGGAGGTACCGTTCCATGAAAGCTAAATACCAAATTTCCGATATTTCGGTAAAACATCCAAAATACCAAAAATCAAGATGTACGCTTCTATGGGGGATATAACAACCAACTCATAATTCTTTTCTGGAATATTTTATAACCCCATGGAAGACTAAATAACAAATTTCAGTTTTTCGGTGGGATATTGACGTCACAACCTTCAGAATTACGAAAATCAGGAGGTACCGTTCTATGGGTGATGTATCGAAACGTGGATCTATACAGGTGAATTTCAGTCAGGAAAGCTTTTGTCTCCAACAAAGAATAAATAGCAAATTTCATCCATTTCGGTGGGTTGCTGTGGCCACAACCTTCAAAATACCGAAAATCGTTCTATGAGGGCTATATGAAGGCATGGAGAAAATTGTATACCCCCAACGAAGACTAAGTATCAAATTTCAGACATTTCGGTGTGATAACGGCGCTAAAATCTTAAAAATACCGAAAATCTGATGGTACCGTTGATGGGGGCTATATGGAAGCGTATATCTATACCGAAAAATTTCATATGGAAGGTTTAATACCCCAAATGACCAAATACCAAATTTCAGCCATTTCGGTGGAATATTTAGGCCACAACCTTCAATATACCGGAAATAGGGAAGTATCGTCCTATGGGGGCTATATTTAGGCGTGGACCTGTACCGGCAAGTTTCTTGGGGAAAGTTTTATGCCCACAACGAAGACTAAGTAGCAAATGTCAGCAATATCTGAGGAATATTAAGGCCTTAACCTTCAAAACACCGAAAATCGGGAGTTACATTCTATGGGGGCTGTATGAAGGCGTGAACCTATACCGACAAATTTTATATGGAGTAAATTTCAGCAATATCTGAGGAATATTCAAAACACCGAAAATCGGGATCGGATCTAGGGGGCCTATATGAAGGCGTGGACGTATACCGAGAAATTTTATATGAAACGTTTAATACCCCAAATAAAGACCAAATACCAAATTCCAGCCATTTCGGTGGTTGGGAGGTACCGTTCTATGGTGGCATAATGAAGGCGTGGACCTATACCAACAAATTTTATATGGAACGTTTAATACCCCAAATAAAGACCAAATACCAAATTTCAGCCATTTCGGTGGATTATTGTGGCCACAATCTTCAAAACACCGAAAATCGGGAGGTACCGTTCTATGGTGGCATAATGAAGGCGTGGACCTATACCGACAAATTTCTGGGGGAAAGCTGTATACCCCCAGCGAAGACTAAGTACCAAATTTCAGCCATTTCGGTGTGACAATGACCTTCAAAATACCGGAAATCGGGTGGTACCGTTCTATTGGGCCTATATCAAGACGCCCATTTGCAATACCAAACATCGTAGGAGTAATAGATACTTCTACACCAAATTACAAAGCTCTATCTTAAAAATTGCGAGCTGTATTTTGATTTCAACAGACGGACATGGTTATATCGAGTTAAGATTTTATCCTGATCAAGAATATATATACTTTATAGGTCTCCAATGAATTTTCGATGTGTTACAAACGGAATGACAAATTTAATTATACCGTCCATATTATGGTGGAGGGTAAAAAAAGGAAAATATTAATTTCCTCTAATATCTGAAAGTAATAAGCTCTTCCGTCACGCTTATTCCTAGCAGAAGTGGAATATGCTAACTATGGAATATTACTTTCTATCTATATATATAAAATTGAAATTTGTTTGTACGTTTGTTTGTTTGTTTGTTTGTGCCTTATAGACTCGAAAACCGCTGAACAGATCTCACTGAAATGTTAAGGGTACATTGCTACATGGCCTGGAATGAAAATAGGCTATATCATTTTTTGAAATTTCGCGTTGATCTGGAGATATAGCATCAAAACCGGAGGAACCTCCAACAAAATTTAGATTTTGTATTCAAATATCTTTAGAACTGTTACAGATACAATCTCCAAATTTTGTATGTGTGACGGAATTTGATGTAGAAATAAACTTATTAAATTATATTCAAATCGGTTCAGATTTTAATATAGCTCCCACATACATATATTTTCGGCCGATTTCTTTATTTTATGTACCAAACATGCTATTTATGTTCAATTTCCATGAAATTTGGAATACGTGACGGAACTTGGTCTGGAAATAAACGTGCCAAATTATATGAAAATCGGTTCAGATTTGGACACAGCTCCCATACACATATATTTTCGGCCGACTTCCTTATTTTATGCACCAAACACGCAATATAAGTGCAATTTCGCTGAAATTTTGAATGTCTGACGGAATTTGTTCTAGAAATAAATGTGCCAAATTATATCGAGATTGGTTCAGATTTGGATATAGCTCCCATATACATATATTTTCGGCCGATTTCCTTATTTTATGCACCAAATGTCCTATTTCGCTGAAATTTAGAATGTGCGATGGATATTGGCCTAGAAATATATGTGCCCATTTATATCGAAATCGGGTCAGATTTGGATATAGCTCCTATATATATTCTGCCGATTTGATGTATTTGAGGCAACAAACACGCTATTTATATCCAATTTCAATCAAATTTGGAACGTGTGACTGAACTTGGTATAGAAATACATGTGCCAAATTATATCGAAAGCGGTTCAGATTTGGTGTAACTCCCATATATATTTTCGGCCGATTTTCCGCATTTGATGCACCAAACACGCTATATATGTCCAAATTCGCTGAAATTTGAAATGTGTTACAGAACTTGGTCTAACAATATATGTGCCAAATTATATCGAAATCGGTTTAGATTTGGATATAGCTCCCATATATTTTCGGCCGATTTTCCGCATTTGATGCACCAAACACGCTAGATATGTCGAATTTAGCTGAAATTTGGCATGTGGAACGGAATTTGGTCTAGACATAAATGTGCCGAATTATATCGAAATCGGTTCAGATTTGGATATAGCTCCTGTGTATATTTTCGGCCGATTTCCTGTATTTTATGCACCAAACGCGCTATATATGTTCAAATTTAATGAACTTTGGAATGTGTGACGGAATTTGGTCGAGAAATAAATGTGCCAAATTTTATCGTAATCGGTTCAGATTTGAATATAGCTCCCATATATATTTTCGGCCGATTTCCTGTACTTTATGCACCAAACACACTAGATATGTCGAATTTCGCTGAAATTTGGCATGTGTAACGGAATTTGGTCTAGACATAAATGAGCCGAATTATATTGAAATCGGTTCAGATTTGGATACAGCTCGAATATATATTTTCGGCCGATTTTCCACATTTTATGCACCAAACATGCTATGTATTTCCAATTTCACTGAAATTTGGAGGGTCTGACGGAATTTGTTCTAGAAATAAATGTGCCAAATTATATCGAAATCGGTTCAGATTTGGATATAGCTCCTGTGTATATTTTCGGCCGATTTCCTGTATTTTATGCACCAAACGCGCTATATATGTTCAAATTTAATGAACTTTGGAATGTGTAACGGAATTTGGTCGAGAAATAAATGTGCCAAATTTTATCGTAATCGGTTCAGATTTGAATATAGCTCCCATATATATTTTCGGCCGATTTCCTGTACTTTATGCACCAAGCACGCTATATATGTCCAATTTCGCAGAAATTTGGAATGCGTAACGGGTTTTGGCCTAGACATACATGTGCCGAATTATATCGAAATCGGTTCAGATTTGGATACAGCTCGAATATATATTTTCGGCCGATTTTCCACATTTGATGCGCCAAACACGCTATATATTTCCAATTTCGCTGAAATTTGGAGGGTCTGACGGAATTTGTTCTAGAAATAAATGTGCCAAATTATGTCGAAATCGGTTCAGATTTGAATATAGCTCCTGTGTATATTTTGGGCCGATTTCCTGTATTTTATGCACCAAACGCGCTATATATGTTCAAATTTAATGAACTTTGGAATGTGTGACGGAATTTGGTCGAGAAATAAATGTGCCAAATTTTATCGTAATCGGTTCAGATTTGAATATAGCTCCCATATATATTTTCGGCCGATTTCCTGTACTTTATGCACCAAGCACGCTATATATGTCCAATTTCGCAGAAATTTGGAATGCGTAACGGGATTTGGTCTAGACATAAATGTGCCAAATTATATCGAAATCGGTTCAGATTTGGATATTGCTCATATATATATTTTCGGCCGATTTTCTGTATTTGATGCATCAAACACGCTATATGTGTCCAATGTCGCTGAAATTTGGGATGTGTGACGGAATTTGTTCCAAAAATAAATGTGCCAAATTATATCGAGACCGGTTCAGATTGGACACACTATGTATATCCAATTTCACTGAAATTTGGAAAGCGTGAGGAATTGATTCTAGAAATAAATGAGACAAATTATATCGAAATCGGTTCAGATTTGAATATAGCTCCCATATATATTTTCCGCTAATTTTCTGTATTTTATGCACCAAACACGCTATCTACAGTGGTGTGAAAAATAATAAGGACAGTGACATTCACAACATTTGGTCGCTCCTAAAATGTGTAAAATGGAAGAATTTGCGATGGAAATTTGTTTTTGAAAATGTACATGTATTGCAATAAGAAATCCCGTTACGATTTTGTTTTCTTTCTGTTTAGTTTTATACAAAACAAATATTTTTCGTAAAATCCGTGATTTCTGCTGTGAAAAATAATAAGGACAGTTTTTCATTTTAGTAAAAATAAATTGATATTATTTTTTTGAGATTCTTTCCTGTAAGTAAAAGTATAAAATTAATTAATTTCTATTCATTAAATGTTAAATCTACCGGTATTTTTTAGTTTTTCTTTGCAAATATGGGTAAAAATACGCATTGTTACCACGCTACTCGAGAAATCATTAAAAGCTTACATAAAGAAGAAAATTCATACAGAAAAAGCTTAGAATCTTTAAAAACAATGGTGGAGGATGCAGCTAAGTGAACTTCAAAGGTAAAAGTCGCAGCAGAAATCCAAAAAGTGCACCTGTAATAATAAATGCGTTATTCGATGATTTAAAAAGATCCTTTTACCACATCTTTGCAAAGAAAAAACTACTTAAATATTAATTTTGACGCATCAAGAAGTCCTAAAACACTCTGTGGTGGCCACATTAGAGCTCACAGTGTCAGAAAAGTATCATTTTAATCGAAAAATTATACACTTCCCACGTAGTGGTGTAGGGTATAAAAATATTTAGCAAATAATACAGGTTGCTGGAAATCACATCGCTTGGTCTAAGAAAAATTGCGTACCATTCTTTGGTCTGATGAACCCAAATATATTTTTTTGTTCCGATAGAGGAGTTTATCATGGTTGAAGACCTAAAACTCAATAATATAACCCAAAATATACTCTGAAGGCGGCTAAATATGGCAGAGGTAACATCAAGGTGTGGGGCTCATTTTCTTACTATGCTGTGGGGTCTCTATACAGTAGTCAAAGGGTTTTTGAAATCACCAGATTAGATTGAAATTTTGAAAAATATAATTCTTCCGTATGCTGTAGGGGGTGTGCCTCTCAAATGAGTCTTCAGCAAGGTTAATGGCCCAAAAATGACGGCAAAATGAAAAAAGGTGTTCCAGGATAATTAAGTTAAGTTGTTAGAATGGCCCATACAATCCCTTGATTTGAACCCGATTGAAAAATGTTGTGGACGGAAGTTAAAAAATCAAGCAGGGGAAAGTGTCCATCAAATTATGGCGACCTTTGCCAACTTATACAGGTTGCGTAGGACGCGATACCAGTAGAGAAGTGCCAAAATTTGGTCGACTCGATGTCCAGACGATGCGCTTCCGTTTTAGAAAACAAAGGATCGTCTTCAAAGTATTAATGAAACTGAAACACTTTATCTACCATTATTTAGTAAAAACCTGCATTAATTTCTTTCAAGTTTGGTCCTTAATAAAAGATGTCATGAAGTGTCCTTATTATTTTTCACACACCAAACTACGACAATTCGCATAAAATAAAGAAGATAAATAAAATATGGTTACAAGCAATCAAAATGTTTTTATAATACTTTTCTTAACATTTTAAGAAAACAATAAATTTTATAAACTAGTATAATTTTCACTTTTTTAGTCAGTTTTCAATGTAATCTTGGTTATGGATTAAAGTGTCCTTATTATTTTTCACACCACTGTATGTTCAATTTCAGTGAAATTTGGAATCTGAGACGGGATTTGGTCTAAAAATAAATTTTACAAATTATATCGAGGTTGGTTCATATAGGAATATAGCTCCCATAACTTTTCTGTCGATTTTAAGTTTTTGTTACGTATGTTGAATTTCAATGAAAATTTTAAGACTTAGCAGTCAGTAGAAGTCATCATTATTTACACAAGTACTTATAGTTGGGAAGGAATTGACCAAGGTTACAGCTATTAAGTATCATATCTTTGAGAGACTTCTTAAGATTTATGTTTTATTATGATATATCTAAATCATTACGAATACTTATAGGCGGAAAGGCTTTCGGAGGAGTGTTGCCTCCTGAAACATACAAAAATACCATAGTAGCCCATAACAACCCTGACTAACGCCTTCATATCGACACCTCCAAATAATAGTATGCTAAGTCTAAAAAGTGAATTTCGCAGGAGAAGCTCTCAAAGTGAGGAAATTTTTTTGAACTTCAGTACTATGCTAAGTCAATATTTGTTTATAACTTCTGTTCGGATTGACCGATCATTACCAAAATTTGACAGAATTTAAGTTAAAGGACGTTTGACACCTCCAAATAATAGTTTGCTTATTCTGAACAGTGAGTTTTGCAGGACAAGCTCTAAAAGTTTGGAAATTTCTTTGACCTTCAGTACTATGCTAAGTAAATATTTGTTTATAACTTCTGTTTGGATTGTCCGATTATTACCAAAATTTGAGAGAATTTAAGTTAAAGGACGTTAAATATAAAAATGTAAAGAACTTGAAAACATGCTAAGTCGACTTAGCATACTATTGTTTGGAGGCGTCGATATCTCCTATATTTATTCGTTAAAATATTAAAAACGTTAATATAATTATGTCATCCCATTATATTTTATGGTAGTCGGGGCAGCAAAGCGCACCGGGTTCAGCTAGTTAAATCTAAATATATAAAATTGAAATTTGTTTGTCTGTTTGTTTGTTTGTTTGTGCCTTATAGACTCGAAAATCGCTGAACAGATCTTACTGAAATGTTTAGGGTACATTGCTACATGGCCTGGAATGAAAATATGCTATATCATTTTTTGAAATTTCGCGTTGATCTGGAGATATAGCATCAAATCCGGAGGTACCTCCAAAAAAATTAGATTTTGTATGCAAATATCTTTAGAACTGTTACAGATACAATCTCCAAATTTTGTATGCGTGACCGAGTTTGATGTAGAAATAAATTTACCAAATTATATTCAAATCGGTTCAGATTTGGATATAGCTCCCACATACATATATTTTCGGCAGATTTCCTTATTTTATGTACCAAACATGCTACTTATGTCCAATTTCGATGAAATTTGGAATGTATGACGGAACTTGGTCTGGAAATGAACGTGCCAATTTATATCAAAATCGGTTCGGATTTGGATATAGCTCCCATACACATATATTTTCGGCCGACTTCCTTATTTTATGCACCAAACACGCTATATATGTCCAATTACGCTGAAATTTTGAATTTCTCACGGAAATAAATGCGCCGAATTTTATCGAAATCGGTTCAGATTTGGATATAGCTTCCATATATATTTTCGGCCGATTTTCCGCATTTGATGCACCAATCACGCTATATACGTCCAATTTCGCTGAAATTTGGAATGTGTAACGGAATTTGGTCTAGGCATAAATGTGCCGAATTATATCGAAAACGGTTCAGATTTGGATATAGCTCCAATATATATTTTCGGCCGATTTTCCACATGTTATGCACCAAACACGCTATATATGTCCAATTTCGCTGAAATTTGGAGGGTCTGACGGAATTTGTTCTAGAAATAAACGTGCTAAATTATATAGATATCGGTTCAGATTTGAATATAGCTCCCATATATATTTTCGCCGATTTCCTGTATTTTATGCACCAAGCACGCTATATATGTCCAATTTCGCTGAAATTTGGAATGTGTAACGGAATTTGGTCTAGACATAAATGTGCCGAATTTTATCGAAATCGGTTCAGATTTGAATATAGCTCCCATATATATTTTCGGCCGATTTTCTGTAGTTTATGCACCAAGCACGCTATATATGTCCAATTTCGCTGACATTTGGAATGTGTTACAGAACTTGGTCTAGAAATAAATGTGCCAAATTATATCGAAATCGGTTCAGATTTGGATATAGCTCCAATCTATATTTTAGGCCGATTTTCTGTATTTGATGCTCTAAACACGCTATATGTGTCCAATGTCGCTGAAATTTGGGATGTCTGACGGAATTTGTTCTAAATATAAATGTGCCAAATTCTATCGAGACCGGTTCAGATTTGGACACACTAGATATGTCCAATTTCACTGAAATTTGGAAAGCGTGACGCAATTCGTTCTAGAAATAAATGGGACAAATTATACCGAAATCGGTTCAGATTAGAATATAGCTCCCATATATATTTTCAGCTGACTTTCCGTATTTTATGCACAAAATGTGAATGTAAGACGTGATTTGGTCTAAAAATAAATATATCGAGAGCGGTTCATATAGGAATATAGCTACCCATATATATTTTCGGTCGATTTAATGTTTTTGTTACGTATGTTCAATTTCAATGAAATTTTGAAGACTTAGTAGTCAGTAAAAGTCATCATTATTTACAGAAGTACTTATAGTTGGGAAGGAATTGACCAAGGCTGTTAAGTATCATATCTTTGAGAGACTTCTTATAATTTATGTTTTATTATGATATATCTAAATCATTAAGAATACTTTTAGGCGGAAAGGCTTTCGAAGGAGTATTACCTCCTGAAACTTAAAAAAATACCATAGTAGCTCCATAACAACCCTGAATAGGTATATAACTCCTTCATATCTCCTATATTTATTCGTTAAAATATTAAAAACGTTAATATAATTATGGCATTCCATTATATTTTATCGTAGTCGGGGCAGCAAAGCGCGCCGGGTTCAGCTAGTAAGATATAATTAGAATGAGACATCAATGTTTTCTATCCATTCAAAATACGATTATACAGTCATTCCATTTGAACTATAAAATACGTAAAATCGGTAGGTACCTTCATATGGGTTGTATACCAAAATATGAACCTATGTACAGTCTGTCGCAAAAGTTAGTATACACCGTTGAAACCAAAAAGTATTAGTGATAAAAAGCACAATAACTTATTGAAAACAACAAACAATTAGTTTTATTTGAGAGACACGAAGGTCGTCTTCGGATATAACAATTAAAAGTGCGCAATATTTGCATACATTAGCAAATGTACGGTTCGAATCCAAAAAAGACCAAAATTTATATCGCAAAAGTTAGTATACAACGGAGAATCCTCGTGGAACTGTGTAAAAAATTCCTTATATTTTTGAACAAAATGAAAATAAATCTGTACTTAAGATCATAAAGAGTATATTAATTGGTTTTAATGGCAGTTATAGTACTTATAGTGACAAGTCCAGCGTACACTGGATCGTAAAATCCACAAAAATTAGTCATCTACAAATACAACAACTGTAGCGACAAAATTCGGGGTGTTATGTCCTGTTTATGAATTCTAAAGCCATGAAATTCTCAGAAAAGCTCTAAAGTTTCAATATGAGGTGATCCTGATCGAGTTTCGACTTGTCCTGTTTGAAAAAACAGGAATTTCTTGAAGGAATCCCATACTTTTGAGGTCATTGTCCTTTTGAAACATGTAATAATCCTTAATCCTTACACATAAGGACTTTCCTTTTGAGGTTATTTTCTCACAAATGTTGTCCCTTTTCATATTCCCACCAATATTTACTAGTAGGAGAACCTCAAGGTCCGTTGTAAGCCCTACAGTTATACTGTCCTACCGGCCTATTAGCAGTATCGGACATGCTTCTCGTGTTCCTAGGGTCTAATGTCTAATGAACTACTTCTAACTGATGCATTTAGTTATATTTTGGTCCTAAGTGAAGCGAACACAGCTTTTCAGAACGTTTTTGCACAATCCATGCGTTATCGCAGCAGAGAAAGCTCTGTATTAAAAGTTTAAATTAGCTATCATATCCTTCTGTGGTGGAGTATCACTGTAGGACTTACACCAGAACTTGAGGTTCTCCTACTATTTATTTTTGGTGGAAATGTGAAAAGGGAAATAATTTGTGAGAAAATTAACTGAAAAGGAAAGTCCCTATGTGTAACGATTCAGGATTATTACATGTTTCAAAAGGACAACGGCCTCAAAAGTAGGGGTTTCCTTCAAGAAATTCCCGTTTTTCAAAAAGGACAAGTCGAAACTCGATCAAGATCACCCCATGTTGAAACTTTAGGGCTTTTCTGAGCATTTCGTGGCTTTAGAATTCATAAACAAGACATAACACCCGGAATTTTGTCGCTACAGTTGTTGTATTTGTAGATGACTAATTTTTGTGGATTTTACGATCCAGTGTACGCTGGACTTGTCACTATAAGTACTATAACTGCCATTAAAACCAATTAATATACTCTTTATGATCTTAAGTACAGATTTAGTTTCATTTTGTTCAAAAATATCAAGAATTTTTTACACAGTTCCACGAGGATTCTCCGTTGTATACTAACTTTTGCGACATAAATTTTGGTATTTTTGCAATTCGAACCGTACATTTGCTAATGTATGCAAATAATGCGCACCTTTAATTGTTATTACGGAAGACAACCTTCTTGTCTATCTAATAAAACTAATTGTTTGTTGTTTTCAATAAGTTATAGTGATATTTATTCCTAATATATTTTGGTTTCAACGGTGTATACTAACTTTTGCGACAGACTGTATATTGATGAGTGGAAGTTTATACCCATTGAAAATCTGAATACCAAGTTACACACATTTCAGTAGGAATTCTTTTAAGAGTACACATCAGACGCTATCGTTTGCCTTCCAATCTGAGCGTTAAAATCCTCAAAAAATTACATGTATATCCAAAACTTTCTGTAGGAATGTTAGGCTCTGCGAATAGTGGCCACTAAACATAACCGTCCCAAACAAAAAGTGCAAAATGGCCCACAAAAAATGAGGGTTACCACAACACGTACATTTTTCACCTTCTTTGGGACAATTTTTTGGTGCATTTTGTATTTCAATGAAAATGAGGAATTGTCCCAAAATCTAAATATGCAATATCACCCCAAATTCGAGGTAGCTTTTCATTTGTCGTTTTTTGCGTTTTCAATTAAAGAAGTCTACTTGATGCAGCAATTAGCTTTGTTCCCAGTGGATGTTTCATGCAGTTCTGAGTAATATACATATATCCAGTGCTATGACCATGTAAAAATTGGGCAACATTTTTATTTCCCTTGCACATTAATCAACCAAATATCAATATCCATATTCAAAGACGTGGAGCTGTACTGACAAATTTCTGAAAAAAGGTTCTGTAGCCCCAATGAAAACAAAACAGCAATTTACAAGCATTTCGATGCGATAATGAGTAGAGATGGGAAATGGGTAAATACCCAAACACGGTGTGACTTAACAAATTTAAATGGAAGGTGCTTACACCTCAGAAGTTTTTGCTGATTCTGAAACTACAATGCTCATAGATAAGAAATATCAAGAAACAAAAAAAATCGCCGGAGGGATTTTCAAATAAATCGCGATTTAAGTTCACATTTTTAGGGGTTCTTTAGGTTTTCACGATTTAGCTTGGAAACCGCGAGTTCTATGTAAATCGGTCTAAAGAAAATGTTGTAGCAGAGAAAATTCTCCACAAGATTCGCCTTTATGATATTTTCGTAGATTTTACCGTTTTTGAGATACAGAATTTCAAATTGAGACAATGCACTGACTGTATCGTCCCCTTATAAAACAATATTATGCACAGTACCCCTTAACTAACTTTTAATGGAAACCGCTTACACATGGGATGTTTTTGCGGATTCTGAAACAGCAATGTTCATAGATAAGAAAAATAAAAAAATTGAAAAAATCACCGGAGGGATTTTTAAATAAATCGCGATCAAAATTCACAATTTTAGGGATTTTTTAGGTTTTCACGATTTTGCTTGGAAACCGCAAGTCGTATCGAAATGAGTCTGAAGAAAATGTTGTAACTGTGAAAATTCTCCATAAGACTAACCTTTAGGTTTTTTCGTAGGTTTTACCATTTTTGAGATATAGAGGTTCAGTTCAAATTTTTAGGTTTTTATCTTAAGTCTTCAAGATTTTGCTTGGAAACCGCAAGTCATATCAAAATGGGACTAAAGAATATAGTGAAGCTGTGAAAATTCTCTACAAGATTGGATGATTTATTTTTTTCTAGGTTGTACCATTTTCAAGATATATAAGTTTAATTTGGGAAATTGCAGTAATGACATTGTTTTATAAGGAGGCGATACAGTCAGTGCATTGTCTCAATTTGAAATTCTATATCTCAAAAACGGTAAAACCTACGAAAATATCATAAAGGCCAATCTTGTGGAGAATTTTCTCTGCTACAACATTTTCTTTAGACCCATTTACATAGAACTCGCGGTTTCCAAGCTAAATCGTGAAAACCTAAAGAACCCCTAAACATGTGAACTTAAATCGCGATTTATTTTAAAATCCCTCCGCCGATTTTTTTTTGTTTCTTGATATTTCTCATCTATGAGCATTGTAGTTTCAGAATCAGCAAAAACTTCCGAGGTGTAAGCACCTTCCATTTAAATTTGTTAAGGCACACCGTGCAAATGGTAAATACCCATTAGAATGGGTAAATTGGGTACTAATGGGTAAATACACAGAAATTTACCCAATATGTGGATATAAACTACAATATAAATTAAAATTCCCAATTTGATATGCATGCAAACGCAGAGTTTTAGCATTTTTTAACAGGCTATGACTGAACTTACCATTTTTTGGATACGGGGCAAGTTAAAATATGGCCAATTTTGGTAAATCTCTCATATGTTGTGACAGCATAAGTTTTGATATTTGAGAGCTTTTAGAGCCGTTGGTTGAAGTTCTCCTTGAAGAAAAATATAAATGGAAAATATAAAAGGACCGAGAACCATTATATTATATCTTATAAATTTGGAGATAGGCCGATAGCCCTAGTTGCTAGTGCTCTTTTATAAATTTTATTATGATTTTTAATTGTAATAAATATTTCAAAAATAAAAATAAATAAAGTTGGAGAAAACGGAATCGATCTATACCGGAGGGGTATTCCAAGAAATCAAGACAGTAATATTAAATGTTTCAATTGTAAAACACTGGGTCATATGGCAACAGATTGTGAAAAGCCGAAGAATGCTTTTGGAGCATGTTATGGATGTGGAAGTATGGATCATTGGGTGGCAATCTGTCCTAATATGAAGAAGGAAGTTCAACTAGAAGAATATAGAATAAATGATGCAGAAGGAAAAATGCTTGCACAATCGATTTTGAAGAAACTAGCGTATGTGAACCTAAGATTAGTAAATGTGTTGGTGTTAGTGACAGGAACAAGTTTATAGTGCATAGCTCTGGGAAAAGAATGCAACATGTAGCTTTACTAAGTATAAGTAATAATATAATGGTGTTAGGTTCAAACACGTATGACAAAAACGTAAAAAATTGCCAGAATAGAGATAGGATGTTAAAAGATGAAATGAGGAATGGAGTGGTAGAGAAGATTAGAGTGGTAAATAGTAATGATGTTTCTCATGAAGTAACAACAGCAGGTCCCACACAAGGTAATGATAAAGTAGATACACTAAATAAATCAATATGTACAATATTAGAAAAGTTAGTAGATCCTCAGAATGGAACATATTGGAGGAGGTGTTTCAAAAAAACGCATACATAAATTTAAAGGCCCATATATTATTTTGGTTCAAGATGTAAATGGGATTCAGTTGTTTCGAAAATGTAGCTGAACGGTCTCAAATATGCACCCTTGGTTTAATAGTTGTTGTGGAGTGATAGCCAATGAGAGATCAGAAGCTCTCTCGGTCAGAATGGCCGAATTGTAGTAGTTTGTGTAAGTGTGTATATATATTTTACGTGTTACTCTGACAAAAATTTCCCACATATGTCTACGTTTCGGTATAGCCCCTATGTAACAATACCTCCCGATTTCCGGTATTTGAGGATTTTAGCAACATTTTGTCACCGAACTATGTGGAATATTACGCTTAAGATTCCCAGAGTTCATAAAACATCTCCACCAAAAATAGTCAACATAGTCCATGTTTTGGTACAGCTCCCATATAACGGTACTTCCTAATTGTCGTTGTTTTAGGCATTGTAGCTAAATTTTTTACCGAACTACCTGTTATTTAACATTTCAGGTTCCCAGTGTTCACAAATCATCTCTGGTATAAGGGTACCACCCGCTTTTATTTATTTTGTGGATTTTAGCTAACATTTAGAACCAAACTTGCCGTAATTTGTCATTTGAGGTTGAAATTTGTCAATATACATATGTCCATGTTTCGATAAAGCCCCCATGTGAGTTTAACTACATGTGTTGACAAACTATCTGTAATTTGGCATTTCAGGTTCCCAGTGGTTACAAAATTTTCCACCTAAAATGTTCAACATAGGCCCACACTTTGATATAGCCCCAATATAAAGATGGTGCCCGATAGAAGAAACTTTTTGATACATTTTCTGAACTTATATGGTAAAACCAAAAAAGGCAACAATCGATGAATCCGAGTTTCACCCTTTCAGAATTCGCGAACTGTTGACATGTTATATATGTATAATATGACGGAATTTCTTTAAAAAGAAGTGTTTAGGGGATTCTCGACCATTAAAAATAATTTACGTGGAAGCTGTGTTGGCATCAAGATGGAAAAATGAGTTGAAGCAAACAAAGTTTTTTATGTTCCTTCCCGATTTCTGGGTTAACCTTACATATCATGCCTATGCACAAAGAATACTCCATGGGCAAACTGATACTAGTGTATGATTTTTCGATATAAAATTGATGATGACAGCTTGAATTTCGGCGTTTTTTGAATTTTTTTAATAACTCAAACGCGTTATATTACGTCGTTTAATGTGTATCTCATGAGTGTGCTCCGTACAGTATCTTAGCGCTTAGAGTCCAACGGCCAAATTTTTCAAATTTTTTGCGTGTAAAATTTAATTTCAATTTGAATTTAGTTTTTTACTCGACGGATCTAATAAAACCGTTCGAATCCATCCACTAAAACGGTGGATATAGATACCTTAGAAAATAGGAGAATCTGACAAATCCGTGTACTAAACCGCGATTTCCTTTAAAAATGTTTACATAAGTGGAATCCTTTATACGCGATTAAAATATTTTCGAAAACGTGTGTTATAAATTACAGAGATACGCGAGTAATAGAATGTTGAATGTGTGCAATATAGAATGTGGAGGCACATCTACGGTTCTTGAAGAATCTATTTGGAAAGGTGTATATTGGAGTATTTTTGTTTGGTGATACTGAAATCGAAATGAATCAGTTGTTTAACCTTTGCGAATTTTCCTCCCGCAATCTCAATTTAATCACCAAAGACTTTTATACCCAAAAGAAATTTTCCAACTTTAAAAATTTCATTGCACAACATTATTATTTTTTTATGTAAACACAAAAACGAAATCATATTATTTTATGAAGTACCGTTATTTATGTTGCGCTTGAAATTTGAAATCAGCGGTGACTACTGATTGACTAATATGGTAATTTTAATATTCCTGTTACAATTTTTAATACTTCTAGAGTTTGTCGTTCCCATACTTATTTTAATAAATTTGAATGAGTAAACAATTTAAGACAAATCCCTTCTTTGGAAAGATTTACTATGTTAAAATACTGCAACGAAACTAAATAAAATCGGATAATAATGTTTACTAACTGTTTTGTTTTTATTTCTTTCTTTCAAAGTCACTCATTCGAAACCAAACAACTTAACACACATACAAACAATATTTTCTCATCAAGAGCCCTACACACGGCGCCCATAAAATTCGCTGCCATATCAGGTCACATGAGAGGGAGAAAAAAAGTTCAAATCAATGTTTATGGCCGGAAATGTGAAGCCTTTAAATAACACTTATTTCCCCCTTCAGAAAACAACAGCAACAACAGACAAAAAACGCATACAAAAAGTTTATTGTAAATGATGGCTCAACTACAAAGTTTCGATGGCGTTTATAAGCCTTTTTCTGGTAGGGAGCCGGCTTTGACGGTACATAACGGTTATCACTTTGATGACGATGATGCTTTCGCAAGAGCTATTAAAATAACATCAAGTACAATTTTTTATTTGGGCCACAGAACAAAAAAGCAGTCCTTCAAGGTAAAAAGTTGCATGTAAAACTGTGAGCAAAACCATGCCGCCGCAGCATAGAACTAACTGTAATTGAAAAACACCGTTTATGTGTATTTTTTCCTAAACTTATTCGTAAGTACATACATACATACTTTTGAAGCAATGCTAAGTTCAACAGATAGATGTGAATGTTACGTACATCTACTCGAGAGTACTCAAGAATGTTGGGACAAAAAAGGCAATGTAAAAACAGTTGTAATTTTGCGGCATTTTTGATGAACTTAACAAATAAAACCGAAAATAATAGCTTCAAGCGTGGTCGTTTGGAATCAGATTTACCCTATCGTAATATGTCCTTACAGGGTTTTGGGCCCAAATAAGATCAATGTTTTTGTCTGTCCTTTCCGCGCAACACGTCTATCCATAATAACGACAAAAACTTGGTTTGTGACTCTGTCGTTTGGAAAAAGATATCGCAACGATAAATCGAACACAACATATCGCTCATTTACTCGAAAATGCGTTTTCTGGGTAAGCATTACTATTGTTTCTACGACTCACATAGGGGAAATATATGTCAAAAGCTGATTAAAACTCCTAGAAAGCTCATCTGTAGACCGATTGACATAAAATTTAGCACACATCATATTTTCGATCTAAAGACTAACTCTACAGAAAATAGTGACAATTGGTCCAGATTTGGATATAGCTCCCATATATAATGACATCCAAGTTTGGTTAAATCTTGCACTAAAAGCGCTGTATAAATCCGATAGAAGCTGAAACATGATGAATGCATCCAAAAGTTGAAAACAAAGTATGCCTTATTTGGTACAGATCGTTTCAGATTTATATATAGTCCCAATATATTTATTTTAATTCCACATTTTGTTAAAGTTGCACAAAAGCCACAGAATACCTCATATCACAATTATATTTGATGAAATATATATTTAGTCGGTTCAGATGTAGATATAGTTAAAATTTCAAATTCCAGTTCTATATTTTAGCAAATACCAAATGGTTCCCAATTTAGTTCCACTTATCACATTTTGTACACACATGTACAAATTTCCGAAACTACCTCCATATCTCAACCCTACAACTAGTTCCAAACTTCAGAATTCCAGTTCTATCCGTTTTCCCATATCTAAATTGTACCAATTTTAGTATTTTTCATACACATAAGTACGCATTTCCAAAACTACCTCAATCCTACACTCCAACAGTAACTATAATTTTAAATTTTAGGATTCCATCTATATCCATAGTTACCTGTATATCTCAATCCTACACTCCAATAGTAATCTCAATTCCAAATTTCAGGATTCCAGTTCTATTCGTTCACCCAAATTTAAATTGCGCAAAACGTAGTACCATTTAGTTTTCTTTGTACCCATAAGTGCAAGTTTTCAAACCTTCTTCAATCCTACAGTCCAACAGTAATTTTAATTGCAAATTTTTATCCGCTGTCTCAAATCCAAATTGTATCAAATATAGTAGCATTTAGCACATAAGTATGAATTTCAAAAAATACCTCAACTCTATACTCCAACATTCAGGATTACATATCTATCTGTCCAACCAAATTCAAGTGGTACAAAATTAATTACCATTTAGTACTTTTCAACTACCTCAATCCTGTACTCCAACAATAATCTTTATTTCAAATGTCAGAATTCCAGCTCCATCCATTCTCAAAAATGCAATTGTACCAAATTTAGTGCTTTTCGTATCCATATGTACGAATTTCCAAAACTTCCTCAATCCTACACTCCAATCTTAGTAATCTTAATCCCAAATTTCAGGATTCCAGCGCTATCCGTTCACACAAATCCTAATTGTACCAAATTTAGTACCATTCAGTACTTTTCGTACATTTTCGTTTCCAAAACTAACTGAATCCTACACTTCGGCTGTAATCTTAATTCCAAATTTCTGGATTCCACTTTTATTCGTTCACCCAAATTTAAATTGCGCAAAACGTAGTACCATTTAGTTTTCTTCGTACCCATAAGTGCAAGTTTTCAAACCTTCCTCAATCCTACAGTCCAACAATAATTTTAATTGCAAATTTTTATCCGCTGTCTCAAATCCAAATTGTATCAAATATAGTAGCATTTAGCACATAAGTATGAATTTCAAAAAATACCTCAACTCTATACTCCAACATTAATCATAATTTCAAATTTCAGGATTCCATATCTATCTGTCCAACCAAATTCAAGTGGTACTAAATTAATTACCATTTAGTACTTTTCAACTACCTCAATCCTGTACTCCAACAATAATCTTTATTTCAAATGTCAGAATTCCAGCTCCATCCACTCTCAAAAATCCAATTGTACCAAATTTAGTACTTTCCGTGACCATAAATACGAATTTCCAAAACTCAAATCAATCCTACAGTCCAACAGTATTCTTAGTAAAAAAAAAATGCTGGATTCCAGCTCAATCCGTTCGCTCAAATTCAAATTGTGCAAAACTTAGTACCATTTAGTACTTTTCGTACCCATAATTACGAATTTCCACAACTTCCTCAATCCTACAGTCCAACAGTAGTCTTAGTTCCGAATTTTAATTGTACCAAATTTAGTACCTTTCATACCCATAAGTACGAATTTCCAAAACTAGCTCAATCCTACACCTAATTCCAAATTTCAGGATTCCAACGCTATCCATTTACCCAAATCCAAACTGTACCAAATTAGTACTTTTCGTACCCATAAGTATCAATTTCCAAAACTCCCTCAATCCTACAGTCCAACAGTATTGTTAGTTCCACATTTCAGGTACTTTCCGCCCCATCAGTATTCTACACTCCAACAGCAATCTTAATTCCAAATTTAAGGATTCCATCTTATTTCGTTCAGTCAAATACTAATTGTATCAAACCATTTAGTACTTTTCATACCCATAAATACGAATTTCCAAAACTACCAGAATCCTACACTACAACAGTAATATAATTCCAATTTTCTGGTTTCCAGCTTTGTACGTTCTCACAAATCCTAGTTGTACTAAATTTAGTACCATTTAATACTTTTCGTACACATTAGAAGGAATTTCCAAAATCATTTCCACAACACTTTTCCACCTTGATTTCCATACCAAATTCCAAGATTTTAGCTACATCTGTTAAAAATGTAAAATTGGTACCAAATTTAGTAACTTTTAGTACTTGTCGTACACTTTTGGTTCGAATTTCCAAAAATCCTTTGGTACATCTTTCTAACTCACCGTCCGTTCAAAATTTCAGAATTATATCTCTTCCCGTTTGCCTAATATAAAGAGTACCATATTTAGTACTTTTCGTATCTTTCTAGGACGAATTTCCAAAAACCCAGCCTTATCTCACCCCTACACACCAACAGCAACTTACAGTCAAAATTTCAACTTCCAAGTTTCAGCGGTTTCGTCTGGGCGATGATATGTTAGTCACTCACTCACTTACTAAGCTCTTTTATATATGAGGTGCTTAGCGCCAAAACGGTCTAACCCACATGTTCAAAAAAATCATACCAACTATAAATATATATCCGCAACTTTTTGAAATAAATACTAAACCAGTAAGAAAGGAGTTAAGTTCGGTAGGGCCGAACTTTTTATACCCTCCAACAATAGTTGTATTGAAGAAAATGGAACAATTTATTTTGAAAGTGGTAAGCTCTTCCGCCACGTTAACTGAGAGTTATTACTTTCTGTAACCATTTCGATATTTTCTACCCATTCAGTATTGGAATTCTGTAACTCATTTGATCAATTTCTGCGTGGAGGTTTTCTACCCATTGAGAATCCAAAATACCAAGTTACAGTCACTACAGTAGTCTAATCCTTTAAAAGTCTTCGCATCGAGAGGTGTCGTCGTACCTCCAATCTGAAAACCCGCTATACCTCCTCTAAGGGGGCTATATTAAAACCCACGTTTATACCCTCAGTTCTCTGAAGGCATGTTTTATACCCATATCGAACGCTAAAAAAAAAACCGAAAATCGGGATGTAGCGTTGTGCGGGTATATTAAAACGTGTACCGATACGACAAATTTCTGGGGGGAAATTTTGTATACCGAGAAAGACTAAAACCAAATTACAGCCATGAGCCATGTGATAATGAGGATAAAATCTTCAAAATACCGAAAATCGGGATAAACTGTTCTATTCTTCTGGGGCTATATTAAAGGTGGACAAATTTCTAGAGGAAAGTTTTTAAGTCCCATGGAAGACTTAATACCAATTTTCAGCCATTTCGGTGCGATAATTAGGCTAAAACCTTCGAAATACCTATGGGGGCTATATCAAAACGTGAGCCTATATAAAAAATTGTTTGGTAGAAATGGAGGTTCTCGATCAAACTTTCGAATCGAATAGACGTATTTTTTGTGTCTTCCAATAAAATACATTATAAAATTGAAATAAAAAAACCTATTCTGAAGATTTAACAATATGAATATGAACGACCCAATACCCGTGAAGGAATGGACTGCATCGGAAAATGTACCACCTGATAAATCTGTGGATACAAGAAAATCAAAGAGAATAAATACCAAATCACTAACAGACTCTTCTAAAGAGGATTAAATAGATAATTCCGAAAATTTCCTTAACAATTCAAAGGATAAGAATGTTAGCACTAAATCACGGGCTAAAAATAAAACTATTGATGAAAGAAGACGATGTGCCATAATGAAAAGGTAACTAACAAAAGTTCTGTGATGGCGATTACGAATTCCAATGAATGCACTATAGGTAATTTGGCCTGTTTTTGAGGCAAAAATTAATAGCGGTGAACTTGAGGGATTTTTACACATTTTTAATAGATAAGATAAAACATAGAATTACACAGTAAAATTCGGATATAGCGAACATCGGTTATAAGAAACTACGTTTATAGCGAACAAAGTTTTGTGTTTCCAAAGAGTTTTTCTTAACATTTGTACACACATTTAACTTCTTAAAACGACCATGATTATAACGGACAAAAATTGTTACCCCGCGAGTAGAATAGCCAAATAAATCACGCAATCATGACCCCTAGTTAGAACATATTACGACCATAATTAACAAAATTTTTGACACAGCCCGTCTGTACATTTTTACAACACATGGTGAATATTTCTTTAAAGAAAAACGCAAAAAAATCGCTTCTTGGTAATTATGTAGTTGATTTAGAACCCTTTGCTGAAGATATTCCCGGTGGCAGAATTTGGACAATTTTGTAAAAGTCTATAATATAAAACTACAATTTATTAAAAAACTAAATTCTTAGGTTGTATCCTATATGACGATTTTTTTTTTTTTTTTTTTTTTTTTTTTTTTTTTTGCTGTAACAAATATTTTCAAGAAAATTATTCTTTATTATTTCTTAAAACAGAAAGTACACCGCCACCATTCCACTGAATATCATATCTATGTATTTGATTATTACCAAACACTCACAAATTGAGTTTAAATTCTGCTCTGAGTTTTTATTTTTTTTAAATTGTTTATTTTGTCTTCGAAATTTTGATTTTAATTTCGAATTACATCGTGAGTTTTGAATATTTTCGAAAACAAATTGCATATCCACAGAATTTGACATGTTCTATCTTCGTATCAAATTAGAAAACTCATGTTATTAAAAGTGTAAAAATCGACTTTTTGCCTAAAAACCTGTCCAAATTACCTATTGTGGAATGTAGACAATCTCAAACCAAACGGCCGAGAATTTGTGAATCCACGGAAAAATTATTAGCTTCAAACTCAGATTCTCAAAACCGCTTTTTCTGCTAGATGATATCGATATCCTCTTGGAACCATTTATTCCAAGGGCTCAGCAATCTCAACCCCTTGCAGAAATCAATCCAAATACAGAAACTTTCAACGCTCCTAGACATGAAATATCTATTCAAAAAGGGTAAATAACAATGTGCTACAGTGAAAATTTGCAGGGGTTCTGATGCATAAATTCGGTATTGTGGGAGTCCATGGAAGACGAAAATACCTTTTCCTCGTGCTCTAGGCTGCGTAGAAGACACCAAACTGAGTAATTATTTACTTTTATCAAGAAGGAAATTTACCCCCAGTTTATGTATTTCGAAACGAAAATGTGTGCACATGAAAGACACCCAAACTTTAGTTTTTGAAATATTATTTCATTTGCTTTTGCTTCAAAACAAAAAACAAATTTGAAATACACACTCAAATTTGGTAGATTTTCTTCCGCATTCGTTTTCTTATCGACATACATAAACAGGCCCTTAGTTAGCTTTACAAAATGGGGAAAACCAATGAAATCGGTTGAAAATAGATGAGTTATGGCATTTTTTGTGTTTTAACTTTTTGGGTTTTCCTTTATAAAAGTTGGTACCTTAGTGCGTATGATTGTAATTTGAATTTGTCTACTTAATAATTACGCACAAGGTACCCATCTTTTATAAAGGAAAAACCAAAAAGTTAAAACACAAAAAATGCCATAACTCATCTATTTTCAACCGATTTCATTACTTTTCCCCATTTTGTAAAGCTAACTAAATTTCCTTCTTGATAAAAGTAAATAATTACGCAGTTTGGCGTCTACGCAGCCTAGAGCACGAGGCTTGTTCGAAAGACATGATTTTCACCGTTTAAATAAAAAATAGGATGTAAAAGTCCGTTGTGGAAAAAAGAAGTTATGTCCTTTTTAAGTTGAAAATCTAAGAAATCCCGTTTTTCACTACATTTACCGTTATAAAATCAAAAAACGAAGTGACCCAAAGAAACCAAAGGTATTTTCGTCTTCCACGGACTCCCACAAAACTGAATATATGCATCAGAACCCCTGCAAAAAAAATTGTCAACTTTTGTAGCACAGTGTAATTATGAAGGATTTTGCCCCCCGATTTTTCTATTTAATGTTAATATAACAGATCTTATTCAAATATTTAAATCAAAAAATTTAATTTTTAAGGTTATAAATAAGGGGCAGAAGAAGATCAAATTGTATTTTAAAGAACCATCAGTTCACTCAGAAATGATTAACATATTAAAATTTAAGGAAATTCCAGCATACACGTATACCCCTAAAGATCTAAAGCGTACTAGATTAGCTTTAAGTGGACTTTATCATAGAACATCCTTAAGTGATATTAAAGCCGATATTGATTTTATGGGACCCAATACAGTGAATACTGTTACAAAGTTTTCTAGTCACACTCTTACCAGGAAAAACGGTTTATGAACATAGGGCTCAGCGATATTTTTGTGAACAAAGGATATATTGGGAGAGGTAGATATTGTTGCGCTGAAGTCGAATTTGAAGGTAGTCCAAAGCTATCGTAGCCAACGTTGGGGTCATATTTCTAAAAATTCCAGTAGAACGTACCCTTGCGTTAAATGTGATCAAAAAACGCTCCCCGCGAATGCCAATTTGTGTCAAACAAAGAAAATAAGCCATTTTGCGCAAATTGCAAACAGAATGGACATCCTTCAAATTATAGGGGTTGTCCAGCATATAAAGAATATTTAAAAAAAGATGGAGGACCTTAAGGCAGCTCCAAGAGAGAAAAAACGGATAGCCACTAACAATGTATCCAAGGCAATGCATAGATATAATGTTGTTGATCCAAGTAGAACATTTGCTGCAGAATCTAGTGAAATAAGGCGTAAGCGAGTTTTAATAGAGCAGTTTTTAAAAATTGCTAGAAACATTTGCCAGCCTGAAGTAATTACCTTAGAAGAAAGGATAGACAAATTTATTAGGAGTTATAGAACTCTTACAAAGGAGCAGGCAAAGACCCAATGTTTAGAGCTCCTGGAAAAAATAAAAGGTCAGTATGGTGCGTAATTTCATTAATTTTCTCACATTTAATGTAAGGTCACTCATAGAGGTGAGCCGTAGAATAGAATTGTCTAGTATATTAAATGTAAACAACGTAGATTTTGGATTCATTCAAGAAACACATTTGAAAGATTCCCATAGAATTACTTTAGAAAATTACACTGTCATTAGAGATGCTAGCTCTCAGGATGTAGCAACAGCTCTAAAGAAATTGTATAAATTTCGTAGAGTCCACATACCCGATTTTAAATTTCCATGCGTTTCCTAAGTGTTAGCTTCGGCTTGAATGGCACTGAACAAAATATTTTAGTAGGATCAATCTATATTCCGTGCAATGCTGATCGTACAATATATGCAGAAAGCTTGTCTGCTTTGTATAACTTTTCCCATAATTATTATGGAATAATATTGGGCGGTGATATCAATTCCAGACAGTCGTCATGGGGTGACACATTTGACAACATGAATGGAAATGTGTTATTCTCTTGGTTCCAGCAATCGTCAATAGATTTCGTACGAATTTGTGATACAATTCCCTCTTTTCCGAATGGTGCTTCTTTTCTTGACCATTAAATAATTAGCACAAATATGATAGACCCTGTTTCATCAAATTTTCGTGTAAATACATTACCATTACATTACCGTGATCACTGAGGATCTCAAAGGTCAAATTACAGAAAGTTCGGTTAAAAATTGTAGCTAGAATCGTCAACTTACCGAAAATCGGGATGTATCGTTATATGGGAGTTATATCAAAACATGGACCTATATTGACGATTTTTAGTGAAGGAGTTTCGTGACCACTGAGAATCTCTAAGGTCAAATTACCTAAAATCCTCAAAATACTAGAGTTGGGCAATCTAGTTCCTGGAGCGGATCGATCTTTCTAGTTCCTTTTTCCAAGAGGAACTAGTTCCTTAATATAGTTCCATAGTTCCAAATAGTTCCGAGACCGATTTAGTTCAACGAATCTTTATCTTTCATCGTTCTTCTCGTTTCAAATAGTTCCGAGACCAAAATAGTTCAACGAATCTTCCTCTTTCGTCGCTCTTTTTGTTTCCTCTGTTCCAAATAGTTCCGAGACCGAAATGTTTTCATGGTTTGGATGATGAATGACATAAAAACAAATAAATTGCAGCGAAAAAACAGCAACGACGAAAGATCGACGTAGGCTTTAAATTGAAGGAACGAGAAGAACAAAAAGAACTAAGGGAACTATATAAATGCAAGAACTGGATATAGCTCCAGTAGTTCCTTGTCCGGAATAGTTCCTTGGAACTAGTTCGTTCCGGAACTACACAACTATACCATTTTCCACTCAGTTTGCATTTAAAATTATCGTTTTTCTCAATTCTTATAAACTCCTCCAGACGGTAAGGCCTGCGTACATAAGCTGCTTTGCCTGGTTGCCTTACTTGCTTCTGATAAAAGAATAAAAAAGAAAAGGGCAACCAAGTTCGAAATTTGCTCGGCCTCCTTTATTCTTTTATTTTTATTATGTCAAAAATGAACCAGGAAAGCAAGGCAACCAGGCAAAGCAGCTTATGTAAGTTAGCAAATAAAATTATGATAATGGGAAAAAGCATGATCAGCATATTCCCACAGTCAATGTTATTCTCACCGGTAATATGAACCACTTTTAATTCAGTCTGTCAGAACAACTCAACCAGGAATAACATTACCTACCCCAATCAGTACAACAAAGCTGGTAACTTCTACAACAACATTAAAACAACAACAGCATAAGAATTAAATTGTAGTAATCTTTTAGTCAATAATTAATCATATAATTTATTATAAGAAATAATTGCAAACATAAAATTATTTCATAAATAAATAAAATAAAGTGTTAAAATAAAACTCATTATAAAAAAGTTTAATTTGTACGCAGGCCTTTACACATCATATAAAAATACAAATTGGGATGATTTCAGGAATTATGTAAGAGAAGCTTTGCTTGCCAGTTTCGAACAGGATTCCTTTGAACACATATATTGATTATTTTATCCATAATTTCACAGATGTTATAAATAATTCTCAGAAAAGGTATTCTGAAACCATCAATATAGGAAAAAATTCAGGGATTAAAATTAAAATTAATTAAAATAGCTTCGGATTCGATAAGTAATCTTTATAAGGTTAAACACACTTGGCAGAAGGAATCCAAGTTACCGTACGTTATCAAAACAAATACAATTGTTAAACATTATAATTAAGAGCCAAGTTGAAATTGAACAATCTCGTATTTTTTTTGGAAATGCTAAGGAAAGTTAAACCTGGACCTTGAGCCCATAAACAAGTTTATAATATCACTTACATAGCTGGCCCATTACAGAACATTTGTTCCATAGACCGAACTAAGAAAAGATCTCCAATTCTCTCTGTTTAGTGATTCGGTTTCTGGAATACCGCGCTTTGCCATCTCTTCATCCACTTGTTTGAGCCATCTGTTCTTTGGCCTACCAATTCTGCGTGCACCGCCATGTGGCTCGAATTTATACGCCTTTTTAGCGGGTTCATCATCGCTCATTCTTATTATATGGCCTAGCCAACGCAATCGCTGCATCTCGATACGTTTAACTATATTGATGTCGTTGTATAGCAGATACAGCTCGAGGTTCATACGACGTCGATATTCGCCGTCAACGCAGATTGGTCGATCTGATCGTCCCATGATGTCTAATCATCAGCATAAGCAAGTAACATGTGGCTATTGGTGTAGATTGTGTCACTTCTTTTGACGTTTGCCTTTCGTATAACCTTTTCATGCAGGATGCTGAAAAGATCACACGAAAGGCTGTATCCTTGCCTGAAACCTCTTTTAACTGAAGATCTTGTGTCAGTTAGAATCATTTTACAAAGCCGAATGAGCTTTGCGGGGATACCAAATTCAGACATGGCTTGGAATACCTTTGAACGTAGCGGGCTGTCGAAGGCTGCTTTATAATCGACAAAAAGGTGGTAGGTGTCGATCTGCATCTCTTGGGTCTTCTCCAGGATTTGCCGCAGGGTAAATATCTGGTCAATGGTGGACTTGCCAGGTCTAAAGCCGCATTGGTATGGTCCAATTATCTCGTTGACCATAGGCTTTAGTCGTTCGCACAATATCCCTGACACGATCTTGTAGGCAATAGGGAGTAGACTTATGCCCCTATAGTTAGAGCATACAGTCTTATCTCCCTTCTTGTGAACGGGGCACAGGATACTCAGGTTACAATCGTTGGGTACTCGTTCTTCCTGCCAGATGGTGCTAACTAGCGGTTGAATACACCTTATCAGCGTGTCGCCTCCGGTTTTGAACAGCTCGGCTGGTAGACCATCAGCTCCTGCTGCCGTATTATTCTTCAGCCAATAAATCGCTGTCTTTACCTCATATTGGCTGGGTGGTATACATTCAATACCATCTTCTGGGATTGGGACTGTGGTATCTTCGTCGACTTCGCTACTATTGAATACCAACAGTTTGGAAAAATGCTCTTTCCATATCCTTAGCACACTATATGTATCAGTTACCAGATTACCTTGCTGGTCTCTACAGGAGGATGTGTCAGTTCCAAAGCCATCAGTTTGATGTTTCACTCTTTGGTAGAATTTTCGGACTTCATTCTGTCTCCTGTACATCAAGATTTGTTCACACTCCCGCTTTTCCATCGCTCTCTCTTTTTCTTGCGGAAAAGACGTTTCTCCTCTCTCCTTTTCTCCCGATAACTCTCTACGCTACGCGTTGCTACTGATTGTAAAGTAGCCCTATATGCCGCATTTTTCTCTTCGGTAGCAGCACGACACTCCTGGTCATACCATGGATTCCTTGGTGGAGGTCTCTGGTATCCAAGTACTGATTTTGCGGCTGTTTGCATGGAGTGGGCAATGTCTTGCCATTGTCCTGATGTGTTATCGGGACGAGGAGTGCTTTGATTAAGCAGTTGTGCCAGTTGAGTGGAATATGCTGTGGCTATCTGTTGTGATTGCAGGTTACCGATGTCCAACTTCCGTGTTGTGTCTGTTCGCACTTTGTTTGCTACGTTTAATCTTGTACGTACATATCCCGATTCCAATACCAAAATACAATAGATTTTACCAAATTCCATCCATCTACTTTAATCCTTTCGGACTCTAGAGTGGTTTCCACAGACGGAAAGACGGACGGACATGGCTATATCGATGTAGAATTGCACGGAATGGCAAACTTAATATACCCCCATAGTATGGTGGAGGGTATAAAAACTTCCTATTGCATATAATACTAGATAATGAAATATTTATAAAGGAATATTTTTACTTGGAAGTTGTTGTCTACATTTTCGGCTTAAATTGTCTGACGGGCATTTAAGATTCCCTGTGATCAACCAACTTTTCCATTAAAAATACCCCATTCCAGAACAATTTATCTATTATTTGGGATATAGAGTTCCCAGTGGTTAAAAAAAATTATCTACCAAAAATTGTGGACACAGGTCCATGTTTCAGTTACTTTGAAGATTTTATCTACATTATTTGTCTCTGAATTTGCCGCAATTTTTAACTTTGGGTTCAAAGTAATCAAAAAAACTTCTTCACCGAAAAGTTTAGATATAGGTCTATATTTTGGTATAGCTCACATATAAGTGTACCGGCCGATTTGAGGTGTTAGGAAATCTAAATTTTCGGCCTAAATTGGCTATAATTTGGCATTTAGGGTTCCGAGTGATCAATAAACTTCTCCATTAAAAAAAGGGACATATGTATGTCCACGTTTTGGTAAAACCTATAAATACTGAAACCACTTGATTTCAGGTATTTCTTACGTTTTATCCATATTTACGGTCTAAATTGACTGTAATTTTGCATGGTAAAACTAACGAAAATATCATAAAGGAGAATCTTGTAGAGAATTTTCACTGCTACAACATCTTTTTCAGTTCCACTTTGAAAGGGCTTGCGGTTTCCCAGCAAATGTTGGTGTCCACAAACCTTAAACCCCTAAAAAGTGAACTCTGACCGCGATTTATTGAAAAAGCGTACGGCGCTTTTTTTGTTTTTCAATTTTCTCCCTTTATGAACATTGTAGTTTCAGTATCCACAAAAACTTCCCAGGTGTAAGCTCCTTTCATTTAAACTTGGTTCAATAGCACCGTGATAAATAATGAACTATTTTTTATAAAGAAATATTTTTACTACGAAGTTATTGTATACATTTTCAGCTTAAATTGTCTGACTGGCATTTAAGATTAAAAAAATGGG